>NC_034188.2:63478528-63821028 GCF_002021735.2 Oncorhynchus kisutch | reverse complement strand
TTTGGTCTTGGCCATAGTGGAGTTTGGAGTGTGACTGTTTGAGGTTGTGGACAGGTGTCTTTTATACTGACAACAAGTTCAAACAGGTGCCATTTATACAGGTAACGAGTGGAGGACAGAGGAGCCTCTTAAAGAAGAAGTTACAGGTCTGTGAGAGCCAGAAATCTTGCTTGTTTGTAGGTGACCAAATACTTATTTTCCACCATAATTTGCAAATAAATTCATTTTAAAAAATCTGTGATTTTCAGGATTTTTTTTTCTCATTTTGTCTGTCATAGTGTAAGTGCACCTATGATGAAAATTACAGGCCTCTCATCTTTTTAAGTGGGAGAACTTGCACAATTGGTGGCTGACTAAATACTTTTTTGCACCACTGTATGTACATACAGGTTTTGGCACAGATCCAAATACAGGGCATAAGGGCAAGGTGCTTTTGAAGAGTCAGCAGTGGGTGTTTTGACGACGAAGGGGTTACATGATCTGCTTTTGGGGACCAAGGAGGAGACAAAGCCTTTCGTGAAGTGTGTGTGTATCAGTATCTTCGTGTCGAGCACCTTCTCACCTCTGAGCCGGTGGCTTCCAAGATGGTGGGATGAGCGCTCTCAGGGGCCCAGGAGATGCACTCCACCACGTGTTCGTGCTCCCGCAGCTCGGCCTTGCACTCTTTGGACGCCACCACCCACACACGCACAGTCTGGTCATTGGAGCAGCTGGCGATCAGGGTGCCATCCTGATTGGGCCGGACCATCCTCACCCACTCCCTGTGGCCCGTGAACGTCTTCACACAGTAACTGACGGGTGGGAAGAGGGGAGAAGGGTTAAAGATGGGTGCTTGCTTTGCAGAAGCATAGGGAATTTTTCAAAGAACATTTAGGCTCATGGTGAGCACTGACTGCTATTATGCAGTGTACTTACCCAGTGGCCACCTCCCACATTTTAATGGTTTTGTCCCTAGAGGCAGATACTATATGATCTCCATTGGGCATGATGGCTACGGACGAAACATTGTGATCGTGTCCTGGAAAACAAAAGACAATACAATGAGACCTTTACTGGGCGACAGGTAGCTGAGCCAGTAACCAAAAGGTTGCTGGTTCGAATTGTCAAGCAGAAAAGGTAGAACAATTCTGCCCTTGAGCAACCCCCAACAACAAATGCCCACCCAGGCACCTATGACGTCGATTTAAGGCAGCCCCCGCACCTCTGATTAAATATGGAAGACAAGTCTCGGTTTAACGCATTCAGTTGTGCCACTGACTAGGTGTCCCCTTTCCCTTGGTGACTGAAATATCTATTGGTGAAATGTTCAAGTACTGTACTTCAGACAGTGGCAGTACGAAGTTGGGCTAAAAGCATTAGCCAGCTATTCCTGCCAAAACCTTTCCATTTCTGAATGCCACCCACTTTGACAAGAAGTCCTTAACCATCCCCTTGATAAAGTCACCGGAACTAAACATGCCATAAAATAGGTTTTGTCCAAATGAGCCAATTAACATGTGTAGTGAGACAGCCAATTACACCCAGGGTGTCTTTGTTCCTGGAGAAGAGGCAGCTAATTACCTAGTCACCAGGGCAGCCATTTTTAATCTGCTAAAAAGATACAGAAATTATAAGTAGGTTCTAAAAGGCAAGCTTAAAATATGAGAAGTGTGCGTGTGTGTGTTGGGGAGCACAGTAGCCCCACAGTGCTCTACTGGCTGTTATAATAATGGGTGGTGAAAGCCTCACAAAAGGGCTGCTATCTGGTGCTGAGTGAAGAGGATAATTAAACTGACTGTCCAAAATCTCTCCTAATCTTCACTACCAAATCAGCCAGCCTGGTGGGAGGGATGCAGGGAAGGAGGGGAAGAGGATGAGAGAAGGAGAAGAAGATGGGGAGAGAAAAAGGTGTTGATGAGAAAGGGTGAGGAAAGAGGGGAAATTGGTTACGGAGAAGGGAAATTGGTTAAGGAGAATGGAAGGAGAGAAGGAAAATTAGAGGAAGAAAGGAACTCAAGGAGAATGAAAGGATGAGAATATGAGGGGATGGGAGGATGACAGGAAAGATGGCGCAGTGGAACTGGCAGGCGCAGAGAGAGAGAGATGGAGACAAAGAGAAGAGGTCCCAGAGCTCTCGTTTCTTCACAGTGTGAACACAGCCTGTCTGTTTTGGGGCAACATGCCAGCTCTAACTGACGCGGTGTAAATTACACCCAAAACGGATTGGAGAGAGACTGCTAATATCTCACACGCGCACACACACACACTGAAAACCTTTACAAGTCAAACATGGATTAAAAAATGACTTGAGTCCTAGTCAAGAGCTTATTTTCAGCTTATTTACATTAAGCATTCATATGCATTCATGTAGTATACTTCTCAGTCCGGGCAATTTGAGACATTTTGGCAGAGATTTTAAGGGGCATATGATGTCAAACGAAGTTTTGATATGTTTTAGGAGCTCTCGACAGTTCCAATGGAATAGGAAAGCCACTCCAGCGGTGTCCTCCTGTTTCAGTGGGGCCTGAAGGCACACGTAAGATATGCCGCTTCAATTTATGCAGCAATTAGGATTTAAAAGAGGGGAGGGGGCAGTGACACTGCCTAAGGACTGGTACATTTAGAGTGCTGATATGAGAAATAGCACCTTGTCTTGAGGGTGTACGTGTGTGTGTGTGTGAATACAAAAAGGCTTCTCATATTCTGCCCTCCAAATCTTAATATTAAACGGTGCAAATGACAAAATTCCTGAGAGAGACAGAGAGATGGTGAGAGAACAAGTCCCCACCGCCTATAGGAGTTAGATTGGGGAGGATATTAAGAAGTGTGGAATGGCTGGCATTAACATTAAAGCCTGTGTGACAGATCATTTGGTTGTTGTGTGAAGCTCTTTTGTTTCACTGGGTTTTCTGTGAATTGGAACAGATTGCCATGAACTTCAGTGAGGATGTGGCACCATCCAAACACATTCTCACATACACGTCGGGAATTGCTCATCCATGCTTTGCCTGAACCAAACAGACATACCTCACCATCCCTGGTCCTCCTCATAGTCTAAGACAAATAATATCCTCCAACCAGTCCCACCCATCCTCTCCTGTCCCCTCACCATGCATGGTTCTGATGCACTCAAAGCCCTGGAAGTCCCACAGCTTGATGGTCATGTCTGCAGAGCAGGAGGCCAGCAGCTTGCCAGTCTGGTCAAAGGAGATGTCCTGGACAGAGTCAGTGTGGCCCTTCAGCGTCCGCTCAAAGTCTCCCGTCTCATAGTCCCACACCTGGTGAGGAGAGAAAACACTATTTCAGCTGTCTAAACATGTCACACATGAAAATGAGAACACAAACACACCTCAGATGAGAGAGAAGATCACACATGAACACACAATTCTAAACTTCAGCTGCTGTGTGAACATAAAACACACATGAACACAAACACCTGAACAGAAACGCACACCTCGGCTGCTCTCAAATATCTAAAAAAATCTCCACAGAGCCCAAATACCACGGTCTAGTCTAGCCTGCACCCTGTGACACTGCCTCCAGGCTGAGAATGGCAGAGAGAGATGGGGATAGCAGATCATATTGATGTCATATCACAGGAGCTCCAACACACCCTGGGTGGGGTGCCAGACAAACTCTCTAGACATTAGCTACCACAATTCACTGTCTGAGATGTCTCCAGAGCTCCAAATAGCACAGAATCATGACCCTACAAGCCAGACGGCGTCTCAACATGCAAACACAGACCCCATACATATTAACATTTTCAAAATCTTCCTTGTCTGATTAAAAGACTGTTTCTAGAAGACTACATTAGTCTGTGAAGCGTATCAATTCAAATATCCTCATATTGGGATAGTCAGAAGGAAATAATCCAAAAGTAAGACTATGGTGGTTGAATAAATATGAGTGTCTATACTGACAGTGGGATTTGAGTCTTAAATAAAAAGTTCAAAAACACTAGTTTGGCTGCATCTCAAGCATAATGGCTATCACATTACCCTGTGTTTCCGGGCAGACAGGCACAGTGGGGATAAGCTTTTCCTCCACCGCTGAGCAAGCAGGGTGGTGGGGGCTGGATTTTGGCAGACAGTGACAGAAGCCCCCTCCTTCTGCCTCATTTGGGCTTTCTCCACTGCCAACTCCACCCGCCCCCTCTCCCCTCCTGTTTCAAGTCTAGTGTACCACAAAATCCACCCAGTATGGCGTGGTGTTAAATCTGCCAGTACCACCAAGACCATCACTTGGTCTGCTGAGCTTGTGCTACCTATGCAAGTGGCGGGGTAGTGAAACATGGTGGTGCAATTCCAGCTTTTATGACATTTTCATCTGCAGACCCATGTAGAATATTAGCTCAGTAAAGTGCAGTCTAGATGCACTGCAGAAGGTCATTAGGTAATAAGGTCAGAGGAAGCTAACCTGAAAATTAACTGTGCTTATGTACTGACAACAGCATGAGATTAATTTAGTGTTTATGTTAGCCACTCGTAACAATGTGGCTCTAAGAGCGAGATACAAATTGATTAAGTATTTCCACTGACCAACTGAAGATAACCTATATTCAATTGAAAGAAAAATCAAAATACCAAGGCAGTAATTAATATAGGCCTACTTGTGAGAGAAAGACACTATAAAATAGTCACTAAAATAATGGGGTCCAGTATATGCTAAAGGCATATGTCGTTCTTGCCATAAGCAGTAGTTCACCTCAAGCTGTTCAGTCTAGTTTTGTGTGACAGGGTTTCTTATCACGATGCAGAGAAAGGGAGGTGGGGGGAAGCGAGAGCGAGAGAAAGCGAAGGGAGAAAGCGAGAGCAAGAGAGTGAAATAGAGAAGGCTCACTGCTCACAAAACTTGCTGATTTAAATACTGCCAAGGTGGCGAGCTCAAGGCTGGTAACAAGTTAAAAAAAGGATTGTATAGATTTGCTACGTTAGCAGAAGGGAGAGCAGTGGACAAGGGAAGAGAGGGAGTAAGAGAGGGAAGGAGTGAGAGGAAGCAGTTTGTCCGCAGAGCACCAAAGCCCCGTGACAATTACTCCCTGCATACTAAACAAAGAGGAGGGAAAAAAAGAGACTAGTTTGACTGCAGGCAAACTAACACAGCCATAGCGGAATGTCAAAGAGAATGTCAGAGAAAGAGAGAAATATAGAGAATGTCAGAGTGTGCAGAGCTCTTAAGTTCAGCTCCCCAGTATAAGATTTAACAGCAAGGTTTGGAGGGAAAGTAGGGGACAAGAGTGAGGCGAGACAGGCCAGGAAAGAAGAGGCGGCATAAGAGGGGAGGGGGCAGATTGTGAGATTTGGGGCCTGATTGGGCCTGCTCCGGGTTGGATGGATAGCGGTTGAGGCGGAGGGGCCAGCACTCAAGCGGAAGATAAGGGGGAGGGGGGTGCTGGGAATGAAGAGGGTAGCTGGGAGGAGGTGGTGGCGAAGTAGGTGGTGCCAGAGGAGGCCCCTTGTGGTAGTGTAGTCAAATAGAGAATGAAGGGTAGCATGGCAAAACAGAGAACAGGAGTCTGATTCCACATGAATAAAATATACAGCACAAATATTTGTACGGAACAGAGGAACTGGGGCATGAAGGTATCTAGCTGTGGTAGAGCAGCAGACCAATCCTGGATGGCTGTAAAAATAGCAATGGCGGACGAATCAGGGTGAATGAATGAATAACAAGGAAGCAGAGCTTATCGCTTTGGGAATGCAGCTAAAAGCAAAACACAGTGTCCTTTTATGAACATCTCTCCTCTGTTATTGTGAAAACAATATCTAAAGAAATCAACACACTCACAGAGTATATTATACAGCATAAGCAAATCCAATGCAAGTCGATGGAGAATGAGGCCTGCTACAGCATTCTCCCTCTTTCTCTCCTTCTCTCACAAGCACGTGTCCAAAGAGTATAGTACAATACAGAAACAGCTGTGATTAACAAACGACAATGAGTGGAATCATAGATTTGGCATATTTAAGCAATAAAGCTTGAGGGGTGTGGTATATGGCGAATATACCACGGCTAAGGGTGTTCTTATGCATGACGCATCGACCATTACCGTTGTAAATTTGCCATATACCACAAACCCCCAATGTGCCTAATTGGTATTATAAATTGGTTATCAACGTAAAAAAAATAAACATTTTGTTATACGGTCTGATATAATATGGCTGTCAGCCAATCAGCATTCAGATCTCGAACCACCCAGTTTATAATTGGTCGTAGAACAGGTCAAATAACAATACTATATGCTTTAGAACAATTTAATTCTGAAATGTATTTCAAAATACATATGTTGAAGTCATTTTCTCAAAATGCCAACTTTGATTGGCACTAGAAGTATGACATTACAATATCAATGTGGCCTGATTACACACTTGTACTATGCCTTATTGGTTACAGTTGTACATACACAGTCAACACGCATACAAGTCAAGTAGATGAAGTAAGTTGCCAAGACAGCGTTGGGAAGTTGTATGGGGTGGGTTGCTGGCATCCCCTATTATGATGATCACGTTGTTTGTACATTGTTTCACTGTTTAGGCAGTCTTCAGGGACCTTGGCAACCAACCTGGAGAAAAACTTAGAAGGAGTAAAGACTGTTGATGTTTATGATGATTATTATATTCTACTGACCTTTATTGTGGCGTCCTCGGAGGCGGACACCATGACGCTGAAGACCGGGTGGAAGATGACGCGTGTGACAGGGGAGCGGTGGCCACTCAGTGCGTACTTCTCCGGCGGGCGAGGGATCCACTCTTTGGGGTCACGCTTCTGGGCTATGGGCCCACCTAGGGTGATCTCCTCCTTGGCCTCGTTCAGCTTCGACTCCAGCTCCATCACCTGGGGTCAGACATGGCAACAGACATGGCGACTCAGTTACCATCACAGTAAGATATGTGGTATTACATTATTACAGAAGGAAACTGGCTGTTTTCATCAGGTGGGAAATGTACCACTTACAATGTAAAGCACTTTGGAATACAGTACAGTGTATACTTTGTACTACGCAAGTACAAATGGCTAATATAAGCTTGCTGATACATGGAAATCTCTGCAGGCAGCTTCAGTGTACTGCTAAGCAACCACATGAGAGCCAGCCATATCAAACGATCTCATCATATCATAAGGGCATTGGGTTAACACATTCAATTCCTTGAACTGTAACCTTTTTAATATGCCGTGTATGGTGAATTTATGATCAGATGATGTTCCACCGCAGTCATGGGCCGAGACTAGCAGACAGAATCCCCACCAGCATCCCTGAAACAAACCACAAACCTTCTTTTGTAATCTGATGACTGAGGTCCATTTCTTTTCCAAAAGGCCGGCATACTTCTTATCCAATTCTTCATTCTGGTTGGGGATGAAAAGAAAGAAAGGAGTTAGGAAAAGAACGCTGCATGCACAGACACACAATCTAAGCACGGAGCTTAGCTTAGGCCTAATCAGTGGGCCCCATGGTTGCATGCAGTCTGTGGGTATACACAGTAATAAGGAATAGGATTTACACCCCTACAGCCAAACAGTGGTCGCACCACAGAGGGTCAGACTTGAGGCTAATTGTAAACACACATACACACGGAGACATACTTACGGACACACACACACACTTCTTAATCCCCCTCACACAGGCTAATCTCCTGCAGACAAGGGCTTACGCCCTCACAGTCTGCTGGGGATGGACATTAACTTCCGGGAGCCTGGCAGAGAGCGGCTTCCACCTGGAGGCAAGGCTAGCAACAGGGGTATGGCGGCCATTTTACTAAAGGGCGAGGGAGGGACCTCTGGTGCATTTTTACAGGCTGGCTAGGTTAAGGAGTAAGACAAACTTAAGTGAAATCTGTTACGGGTAGTAACAAAGATCAAGACGAGCAATTCACCTAGAAATGAGCCTACATGTTCTATTCAAGGAAGGCAGAAAGGGACAAAGAAAATAAGTGGTTGGTGTGTGTGTGGCATATGAAGCCCCTAGCTCTTGATCGTGTTGTGGGTGCCAATGAGCCAGGGGGAGGTTGAGTTACCTGCAGCTGAGCCCCACACCTGCCTCTACAACATGCTAATCAGACAGTCACACTGAGCAGGGTTACACACACCAGGTGGGTTCTCATCCGTCCTCCCACACAAGTTACAGTCTAGACAACAGCACTCCCCAAGACACATTAAGGTGGAAGCAGTCAGAAAGTGTGGTACACACAACTGCTGCCGACACCATTTCTGCGGTCTGAAATATACGTGGGGGCGCAGATTGATAACGAGGGGGCTAATTTCAATTATTATTATCAATTTGATCATATTTGTATTGTTTTCCTTCACTTTGTCCTGCACTGTTGGAGCTCAACTGGCTATGTGGCTTATAAACACTAAAAAAGGGAAAGGGATGGAGTGTTTGCTGAGAAGAGGTGGTACTTGAGGTCGACCGATTAATCGGAATGGCCGATTTCAAGTTTTCGTAATCGGAAATCTGTATTTTGGGGTGCCGATTCTTTTATACCTTTATTTAACTAGGCAAGTCAGTTAAGAACACATTCTTATTTTCAATGATGGCCTAGGAATGGTGGGTTAACTGCCTCGTTCAGGGACAAAACGACAGATTTTCACCTTGTCAGCTCGGAGAATTCAATCTTGCAACCTTACAGTTAACTAGTCCAACGCAATAACGACCTGCCTCCCTCTCGTTGCACTCCACAAGGAGACTGCCTGTTATGCGAATGAAGTAAGCCAAGGTAAGTTGCTAGCTAGCATTAAACTTATCTTATAAAAAACAATCAATCATAATCACTACTTAACTACACATGGTTGATGATATTACTAGATATTATCTAGCGTGTCCTGCGTTGCATATAATCTGACTGAGCATACAAGTATCTGACTGTGCGGTGGTAGGCAGAAGCAGGCGCGTAAACATTCATTCTAACAGCACTTTCGTGCGTTTTGCCAGCAGCTCTTCGTTGTGCGTCAAGCATTGCGCTGTTTATGACTTCAAGCCTATCAACTCCCGAGATGAGGCTGGTGTAACCGAGGTGAAATGGCTAGCTCTACTGTTACACTGGCAATACTAAAGTACCTATAAGAACATCCATAGTCAAAGGTTAAGGAAATACAAATGGTAGAGAGAAATAATCCTATAATTCCTATAATAACGACAACCTAAAACTTCTTACCTGGGAATATTGAAGACTCATGTTAAAAGGAACCACGAGCTTTCATATGTTCTCATGTTCTGAGCAAGGAACTTAAACGTTAGCTTTCTTACATAGCACATATTGCACTTTTACTTTCTTCTCCAACACTTTGTTTTTGCATTATTTAAACCAAATTGAACATGTTTCATTATTTACTTGAGGCTAAATTGATTTTATTGATGTATTATATTAAGTTAAAATAAGTGTTCATTCAGTATTGTTGTAATTGTCATTATTACAAATAAATAAATAAAAATAAAAATCGGCCGATTAATCGGTATCGGCTTTTTTGGTCCTCCAATAATCGGTATCGGCGTTGAAAAATCATAATCGGTCGACCTCTAGCCGGTACATATTTCCATTGTCTCCTCATGTGGTGTTACTAATGGGAGAGGATGAAAGAGCCATGAGGGGGAGAGGATGGAAGAGCCATGAGGGGGAGAGGTGAAGGGATAGGGGTAGCACAACACTTAACTTCTCTGGTGATTCAGTACAGTTCTATAGCAGGTCAATGGCATCAGTTCAGCTATCAAACAAACCATCAACAATTCAGATTGACAGCCTAGCCACTGTTTCAATGGGGGAGAAACAAAAGAGAAAATGTGGAAGTGAGGAGTACTGCTATAGGCACAGAGGGGAGGTGTGTGTTCTGAAGCTGAACTACAGCTCCTAGGCAGAAATAGCTCTGATGGAAAATCAGAGGTGTCCAAGAGAACAGTTGCTGCCTCGCTCAGCGCTTGGAGCGATAAAATGGGAGGAGAGGTTCACAGGATGGAGGGATGAAAGGAGTTGTGGCATTGTGTCCACGAAGAGACGAAGAGAGGTAGAGAGGGAGGAGAGAAAAATCAGATTTGCCATCTGCCAAGACCCTCTGCCGACAGCTTAACACACTCAGTCAGTCAGTGATCCACACACACACCTAATCACTGTGGTCTGCCAGTCTAATCAGCAGGGTGTGTGCAGGCAGTGCCAGACGAGAGGTGTGGCATGCTGTTTCGTATACTACCTTCAATACCACTCTGCTCACCTACATACCGCATTACATTATTTTAGGAGGTCTTAAAAGAAACCCAAGACAAAGGCTGTGTAAATGTAGCATATGGGGAAATGCCTCCATTCTCCATTGGTATAACCTACTCATTTAACAGGTAATAAATAAACTAGATTAAGGCAATGGAAGGCTGGAATTGCCAGCATCATTAGGGCAAGTTTTTAACACAATCCTGCCAAGGTGTGCCTGTGTGGTGTCAAACGTGTCAGGGAGCTTCTCTGTCCATAGCAATCTATTATTCAGGCTGTTTCCACTAACTAGGGAGGAGGAAGGACTGAACCCCTCTCCTATCTGTGCTATAGAAATATGGAGGAAATTACAAAGACGGGGAGAGAGAGAGGAAAAGAGGCAGACAGAGAGAGATCGAAGGGAGCATTTACATGTTACCCTGCCACATGTCTTTGCTCTTTGTTTTGTCTTGTTTGAGGAGAGATTGTACATTGAGGTAATTCAAAGGGCTTTAGCTGCTAGCTACCTGCCATTACATTAGCTCTGATAGAGATAGTAAGGAAGACAGTATATCTTCAGCTTCTGTTCCACTACCTGACTGCAGCTTCTCCTTCTCCCTCGTGTGTGTGTGTGTGTGTGTCAGACAACCTAATAATGACTCTAGATTCCCTTAACTGGGCTCAATTGGCTTCAGTCAGACTTGTGTCTGGGTCAATTAAAAGGGGGAATAAAGTGGAAATTAAAGTGGTATTGTTTGGGTAAATAGGCTTGATTTATAGTGAGCGTGTATTATTGTGTGCGTTTGTGTGTAATGTTCCATAGTTACTCACCACGTCTAATTCTGCCTCCTTCTTGAAAGTTGAATATGCCTCTTCATATCCATTTGAACGAAGGTAATCAGCTATCGCTCGATTTCTGAAATAGGACAAAAGAAACCAATTAGTTATCTTATTAAAAGCAGTTGAGATTAGAGTTTCTCTTGATAAGAAGATGAGACATTTATCTTTAAAATGGAGAAAAGGCTTGAGTCAGGGATTTGACTACAGGTAAAACAAAGAAAGAAAATAAGTGTTTCTGAGTAACAAGTAAATTGCATTGGTCTTTTGTTTGACATGTGTTAAATAGAAAAATAACACGCACGGCCACACGCTCACAGACCAATTTGACACAGATAGATAGCACATGTGTCTGCTGTCGATAATGAGCTCTTGTTGCTCTGGGCAGATAATGGAGGAATCACTCCCCACAGAGTAGAGAGAAAATGAAAACTAGACTACTGTACACCACAGAAACACCTGCAGACAGACACGCACACGCTCTCCTGACACACAGCTTTTCTACAAAATCCTTCACATGAAGCCAAGTGAAAGCCGAGCTAGAGGTATGAGATGAGATGTTGAGATAGACATGACAATAGACCAGGCAGACAGAAGCAAACACAGTAAAATGACTGCCTGCCTCTTCCTCTCTTTGTTCAGGTTTGGGACAATAGACACACACTCAGAGGGACAAGCACACACACATACGCTTAACTGAGCTGTAGATCAACCCTAGGACTACAACTCAGGCTAAATTTACCCATCAAGGGCTAGGTTATTTCAGTGGCAAAAGTCATTCAGCTGAAACTGTTGTCTAAACCAGGGTTTCCGTTAGGAAAATGTAGCGCAGGACATTTGACTAGTAACATTTTAATTTAACGGGCCCATATCTATCGGTTAATACCCTCTGTAGTGACTTGCGGACGGAGGCCGAGCAGTTGCTTACCAGGCAGTGACGCAACCAGTCAGGATGCTCTCGATGGTGTGGCTGTAGAACTTTGAGGATCCGAGTACCCAGTGCCAAATCTTTTCAGTCCCCTGAAGGGGAAATAGGCTTTGTCGTGCCCTCTTCACAACTGTCATGGTGTGCTTAGACCATGATAGTTTGTTGGTAATGTGGACACGAAGGAAATTGAAGCTCAACCTGGTCAGAGACCTGGCCGTCTCGTTGTTGTCAGTGATCAGGCTACTGCTGTGTCATCAGCAATCTTAAATGATGGTGTTGGGAGTCAGGCCTGGCCATTCAGTAATGAGTGAACAGGGAGTACAGGACGGGATTGAGCACACACCCCTGAGGTGCCCCTGTGTGGAGGATCAGCGTGGCGGATGGGTTGTTACCTGCCCTTCCTACCTGGGGGCGGCCCGTCAGGAAGTCCAGGATCCAGTTGCCGAGTGAGATGTTTAGTCCCAGGGCCCTTAGCTTATTGATGAACTTTGAGGGCACAATGGTGTTGAACGCTGAGCTGTAGTCAATGAATAGCATTCTCAAAGGTATTCCTTTTGTCCATGCGGAAAAGGGCACTGAAGTGCAATAGAGATCGAGCATCATCTGTGGATCTGGTGGGGCGGTATGCAAATTGGAGTGGGTCTAGGGTTTCGGGGATAATGGTGTTGATGTGAGCCATGGCCACAGGCATGAGTGCTACGGGTTGGTAGTCATTTAGGCAGGTTGCCTTTGTGTTCTTGGGCACAGAGTCGATGGTGGTCTGCTTAAAACATGTATTACAGACTCAAACAGGGCGGGGTTGAAATGCACTTGGCACTTGCCAGTTGGTCAGCGCATGCTTGGAGTACACGTCCTGGTAATCCGTCTGGCCCTGCGGCCTTGTGAATGTTGACCGCATTTTTTTTTTAAAGGTCTTACTTACATCGGCTGCGGGGAGAGTCATCACACAGTTATCGGCAACAGCTGATGCTCTCATAGAAGTAATTTAGCTTGTCGTGGGTGTGCTTCCCTTTGTAGTCTGTAGTAGTTTGCAAGCCCTGCCACATCCAACAAGCATCAGAGCCGGTGTAGAATGATTCGATCTTAGCCCTGTATTGACGATTTGCCTTTTTGATGGTTCGCCGGAGGGCATAGCGGGATTTCTTATAAGCTTCCGGGTTAGAGTCCCGCTCCTTGAAAGCGGCAGCTCTACCCTTTAGCTCAGTGTGGTTGTTGCCTGTAATCCATGGCTTCTGGTTGGGGTGAATGTACAGTCACAGTGGGGACGATGTCATCGATGCACATATTGGTGAAGCCAGTGACTGATGTGTACTCCTCAACACCATTGGAAGAATCCTGGAACATATTCCAGTCTGTGCTAGCAAAATGGTCCTGGGGCTTAGCATCTGCTTCATCTGATCACTATTTTATTGACCGAGTCACTGGTGTTTCCTACTTTAGGAGGATAGAATTATGGTCAATTTGCCAAATGGAGGGTGAGGGAGAGCTTTGTACACATCTGTGTGTGTGTGGAGTAAAGGTGGTCTAGAGTTTTATTCCCTCTGGTTGCACATTTAACATGCTGGTAGAAATGAGGTAAAACTCATTTAAGTTACCTTACATTAAAGTTCCAGGCTACTAGAAGTGCCGCCTCTGGATGAGCGTTTTATTGTTTGCTTATGGCCGTATACAGCTCAATGAGTGCGGTCGTACGGCCAGCATCGGTTTGAGGTGGTAAATAGACAGCTATGAATAATATCGATAAACTCTTGGTAAATAGTGTGCTCTACAGCTTATCATGACATACTCTACATCAGGTGAGCAAAACCTTGACACTTCCTTAAATATCGTGCACCAGCTGTTTACAAACATACAAAGACTGCCACCCCTGGTCTTACCAGAGGCTACTGTTATATCCTGCGATAGTTTATAACCTGCTATTCATGTCGTCATTCAGCCACGACACCATACACTTGTATGAGGCTGCTCGGCCATAGAAACCCATGATGATACACCATCCTATCTGGTTTGAGCTTAGTGGGACTATCATTTATTTTTCAACGGGACAATGACCCAACACACCTCCAGGCTGAGTAAGGGCTATTTGACCAAAGAGAAGTGTGATGAGTGCTCCATCAGATGACCTGGCCTCCACAATTAACCGACCTCAACCCAATTGATATGATTCGGGATGAGTACAATCGCAGAGTGAAGGACAAGTACTTAGCATATATGTGGGAACTCCTTCAAGACTGTTGGAAAAGCATTCCAGATGAAACTGGTTTAGAGAGAGAATTCCAAGACAGTGCAAAGCCATCAAGGCAAAGGTTGGCTGCAATGAAGAATCTAAAATGAACTCAGCAAAAAAAGATACATCCTCTCACTGTCAACTGCGTTTATTTTCAGCAAACTTAACATGTGTAAATACTTGTATGAACATAAGATTCAACAAATGAGACAAACGGAACTAGTTCCACAGACAAGTAACTAACAGAAATGGTATAATGTGTCCCTGAACAAAAAACAAAAAGGGGGGGGGGGGGGGGGGTCAGACTCAAAAAAGTAACAATGCAGCTGGTGGCCACACCAGATACTAAGAACTGCAGTGGATCTCCTCCTCATGGTCTGCACCAGATTTGCCAGTTCTTGCTGTGAGATGCAGCCCCAATCTTCCACCAAGGCACCTGCAAGTTCCCGGACATTTCTCGGGGGAATGGCCCTAGCGCTCATCCTCCGATTCAACAGGTCCCAGACGTGCTCACATGGGATTGAGATCCAGGCTCTTTGCTGGCCATGGCAGAACACTGACATTCCTTGTCTTGCAGGAAATCACGCACAGAACAAGCAGTATGTTTTTTTTTTGTGCCGAGTTTAAATTTTGATTTGTTTAACAATTTATTGGTTACTACATGATGAAAATATGTGTAATTTCGTTTTGATGCCTTCACTATTATTCTACAATGTAGAAAACAATAAAAATAAACTCTTGAGTAGGAGTCCAAACTTTTGACTGGTCCTGTAAAGAATTCAGACCCTTTACTCGGTCCTTTGTTGAAGCACCTTTGGCACCTTACAGCCTCGAGTCTTCATGGGTATGACACTACAAGCTTAGCACACCTGTATTTGGGGAGTTTCTCCCATTCTTGTCTGCTCATCCTCTCAAGCTCTGTCAGATTGGATGGGGAGCGTTGCTGCACAGCTATTATCAGGTTTCTCCAGAGATGTTCGATCGGGTTCAATACCGGGCTCTGGCTGGGCCACTCAAGGACATTCAGAGACTTGTCACAAAGCCACTCCAGCATTGTCTTGCCTGTGTGCTTAGGGTCTTTGTCCTGTTGCAAAGTAAACCTTCGTCCCAGTCTGAGGTCCTGAGCACTCTGGGGCAGGTTTTCATCAAGTCCAATCAATTGGAAATACCACACGTGGACTCCAATGCAGTTGTAGAAACATCAAGGATGATCAATCGCACTGGGTTTTTTCTTCTCTCCGACAATTAACAGACAAGAGCTGGCTCTTACCTGCTAACAGAAACCCTGGTCTGAACGGAATTAATTTATAGTGAGAACGGAAATGTGAGTTTAAGATGGATAATAGGTGTCAAAGCTTGAGGGTTTATTCTCTCATCATTGGATGGGTCTGGGCGTGTGGGCATTGGGTAAAGGCTATTCACCTGACAGAAAAATGACTTGAAAGAATAAAAAAGGTGTTGTGCTTGGCACTGAGACTCAGAGGCTGGCTGGCTTTAAAGTGGTGCGTGTGTGGTTGACAGTCTGTCAGCAGAGCATGTAGCTGGCCTGGCAGCCTGACTGCACCCTGCCCTTTCCCACCCATCCCTCCTGTATCCCCGTCTCCTTCCAGATGACAGAAGCCGTGTGATTACAGCTGAAGGTCAGCAGGAGGTTATCGCTCATGTGACATCCTGCTGCAGGTCTGGGGAGGAGGTTGGTGTAAATGAGTAGCGAGGAAGTGTCTTTGCACGTCTGTGTGTGTCTGGTGTGTACCGTGTTTCCCTAGTCACCCAGGTCCAGCAGACAGAAACCCTTAAAGCATATTGGTCGTGCGTGTCATGACGTTGGCCTGGGGGTAGGTTTATGACAGTCATAAATACCTCTCTACCCCACTGATGTTACATTTGCAAACCCCTTTGGTTAACAGAGATTCTTGGAACATCAGAAGGTGGGAGGAAATGAACTATATTCTGGTAATCCGACCAATTGAACATATGCGGTGGTACTTAATGAATATGATGTCAGTTCAGTTGTCATCTGATACATTCTCATCAATGATAACATGACAAACTCTACAGTGTAAAGTCTGCTCAATCAGTGGCCCGCCCCTGTGAAGGGACGTAGGCTATAAAACTTTTCAAACACGCCCTCCTCTCCCTTCCTATATAAAGCCTTCACGACAATATAACCTCCTGTTCCGAGGCTGTGAGGACGACGGTCCGATGTCAGAATGGTTCAGATAATAACTACAGAACGAAGCCAACATCAGCATGAGCTTTGGTTGCGAATGGTATGAACTTTGAACTCTTATTCACTACAGAAGTGATACCTCCTAGCCGTTGAGTTAGCAACAGCAGCTGCAAACTAGGGTTAGGAAGGAACAGACCGAGTATCCCGTCTACCACTCAACGACGTTACTACAACGTATCCAATTTACCAGAGAGAGACTTTCTTCAAAGGACAAAGGACTCGGTTTGGCAATACGGCCTTCCATCTACCACCAACCTACCGAAGCGCAGCTCAGAGTAAATATTTATTGCATTTTCCTTTTCCAAATGGGCGGTAATTTAGAATGGAAAAGATACTGTATTTACGATAGCACAGCTTCGCCCTTTGTTCCTCAGTCTTCCCACTCTTTCACTCAAACTCAGACCCCTTTCTTTTGTGTAACCAGCTGTCATATCTGTTCCGCCCACTAGGGACATTTTCCTTTATGACGTAATTTGTAATCAAGTTATGATTTAATTATGTGTATGTGTAATTCTGTGTGATTAGTTAGGTATTTAGTAAATAAATTATTAAACCCAATTTTGTATTGCTAATTCAACTTGTTAGCAGGGTTCGTGCAGATAACCAAGAATTTACAACGTTCAGATGAGACTGAATTAAGGTGACGATTAATATTGACTGCTATTGATGTAAAATATTACTAGGTCTTAAATATTCTTGTGGTGCCCCGACTCTCTACTTAATTACATTTACACGATTAGCTCAATCAGGTAATATTAATTACGGAGAAATGATTTTATAGAAAAGCATGTCATATCACTTAATCCGGCATAGCCAAAGACACGACATGCGTATGTACTTTGTGTTATCCTGAGCTGCAACAGAAGTCAGTCTGACTCTGGGGCTGCTTGCTACAGCAGACAATGGTTTTCTGTGGGCCTCTCAGTTGAGCCGGGGCAAACAAAAGATCCTCAGTGTCATCTGTGTCAGATATTAAAGAACCCAAACCTGCCACAGCCTGTTCTGACCTTTCCTCCAGATAAGCACAAGACCCTGCACGAGGGCTAGCAGAGCCTGGAGAGAGATAGACATCACCGCTATCTCGATTCAGATTCATTAAACCCTTACACTACCACACCACTTACCTTCCTACTAGAGGTCGACCGATAAATCGGAATGGCCGATTAATTTAGGGCCGATTTCAAGTTCATAACAATTACATTTTTGGGATCCGATAAAATAAAATAAAGTTGTATACCTTTATTTAACTAGGCAAGTCAGTTCAGAACATATTCTTATTTTCAATGACGGCCTAGGAACGGTGGGTTAACTGCCTTGTTCAGGGGCAGAACGACAGATTTTTACCTTGTCAGCTCAGGGATTCAATCTTGCAACATTACGGTTAACTAGTCCAACGCTATAACCACCTGCCTCTCGTTGCACTCCATGAGGAGACTGCCTGTTACGCGAAAGCAGTAAGCCAAGGTAAGTTGCTAGCTAGCATTAAACTTATCTTATAAAAAACAATCAATCATAATCACTAATTATAACTACACATGGTCGATGATATTACTAGTATATCTAGCGTGTCCTGCATTGCATATAATTGATGCGACGCTGGGGGATGATTTAACAAAAGCGCATTTGCGAAAAAAGTGCAATCGTTGGACGACTGTACCTAACCATAAACACCAATGCCTTTCTTAAAATCAATAGAAGTATATATTTTTAAACCTGCATATTTAGCTAAAATAAATCCAGGTTAGCAGGCAATATTAACCAGGTGATAGTGTCACTTCTCGTGCACGCAGAGTCAGGGTATATGCAACAGTTTGGGCAGCCTGGCTCATTGCGAAATAATTTGCATAATTATGACATAACATTGAAGGTTGTGCAATGTAACAAGAATATTTTAGACTTCGGGATGCCACCCGTTAGATAAAATACCGAATGGTTCCGTAAAGTCTATGATTTGATAGAGCAGTCTGACTGAGCGATGGTAGGCAGCAGCAGGCTCGTAAGCATTCACTGAAATAGCACTTTCGTGCGTTTTGCCAGCAGCTCTTCGCAAGCACAACGCTGTTTATGACTTCAAGTCTATCAGCCTAATGGCTGGTGTCACTGATGTGAAATGGCTAGCTAGTCAGTGGGGTGCGGGCTAATAGCGTTTCAAACGTCACTCGCTCTGAGACTTGGAGTCGTTGTTCCCCTTGCTCTGCAAGGGCCACGGCTTTTGTGGAGCGATAGGTAACGCTGCTTCGAGTGTGGCTGTTGTCGATGTGTTCCTGGTTCGAGCCCAGGTAGGAGCGAGAGGGACGGAAGCTATACTGTTACACTGGTAATACTAAAGTGCCTATAAGAACATCCAATAGTCAAAGGTATATGAAATACAAATTGTAGAGAGAGAAATAGTCCTATAATTCCTATATTAACTACAACCTAAAACCTCTTACCTAGGAATATTGAAGTCTCATGTTAAAAGGAACCAACTTTCATTCTCATGTTCTGAGCAAGCAACTCAAACGGTAGCTTTTTTACATGGAACATATTGCACTTTTACTTTCCCAACACTTTGTTTTTGCATTATTTAAACAAAATTGAACATGTTTCATTATTTGAGGCTAAATTGATTATTATTGGTGTATTCTATTAAGTTAAAATAAGTGTTCAATCAGTATTGTTGTAATTGTCATTATTACAAAGAGATCAATAAAAATTGGCCGATTAATCGGTATCGGCTTTTGTTGGTGCTAAAATAATTGTTGTCGGCGCTGAAAAATCATAATCCGTCGACCTCTACTTCCTACTACCAACTTGATGGGGGATGAGCATACATCGGAGTCTGGTCCCTGACCAGTAACAACTTTTATAGTGAACTACAAGGGTAGACGGGGGGGAATGAGAAGCCAATTCATTACTCTACCTCAGATAGGAACAGGAGCAAAAAGATGCTGCAGTACTGCAGTCAGACTGACTGCAGAGAGCCCAGCTATTCCCTCCTCACCCTGGCTCAACCTCTGGGGGGATACTATATAAATAAAAACACGCATAACAAATTCACTATGCGGCAGGAACAGAGGGAGAAAGAGGGACAGAGAAAAGAGAGAAAAAAGAGGGAAAGAGAAAAGGGAGAGAAATAAAAGGGGAGAAAGAGAAAAAGAGTGAGAAAGAAAGGGGTAGATAGGACAGAGAGAGCAAGCAGGCTGGTTCATGGCTAGCAGCCCACAGTGAGACAAAGTGAGAGGAAGCAGTGTGGTTGGTATCAGTGAGTGGGCCACCATAGGCAGAGGCAACAAGACATGCTCAGAGTACATGCTGTACCTAC
Source organism: Oncorhynchus kisutch (assembly GCF_002021735.2). NCBI lineage: Eukaryota > Metazoa > Chordata > Actinopteri > Salmoniformes > Salmonidae > Oncorhynchus > Oncorhynchus kisutch. The sequence continues at coordinate 63,801,345 of NC_034188.2, read as the reverse complement.
CAGGTGTTGACCAATTCAACACAGACCGATGTCACACATATCAACTCTCCATCTAAACAGTGACTGGCAAATGGACTATGTCATGCTACTTACTAAAAAGACAGCCAATCCCCAACCCCACCCTTTCTATAAAAAAAACTGCATGATCACAAGAAACTTTTCATCTAATGAGGCTTTCACCAGCCATTGCACCCATACGCGAGTAGACAAGTTCCACAAAACGTATAACAACCCTAAACATAGGCTGAATGCAGCAGAGGGGGCAATGCTGGTACTCAAATGGCACAGATATGAGACAGTACAGTAAGAGCTGTTCCATGAAAAATAAACCAGAGTGGTATGACAGAGAGAGAGAGAAATCACACAGTGAGAGAGGAGAGAGAGCAGCTGCATAACCTCATCCCTCTAATACAGAGCTAGCCAGCCAGCCTGTAAGTCGATGACATCACTTCCTGTTGAGCTAGCTTCGCACCACACATATCTCCTTCAAGATCACCACCACAGATCCGCCATTCTGCTACTGCACAGCTTTCACACTGCACCATCCCTAATTCACGATGAAATGAATTTTGCCACAAAGCTCTTCAGACCTGGTGCGACATGTTTCTAATCTAGTTTCAGTTTTGCCTTTTAGATCATAATGAATAATATTACATGGACAGGGGGGGGGCTGATCCTAGATCAGCACTCCAACTCCGAGACACTTGATACATACTGCCCAGTCTTATACCTTACAGCAACCCATAGATTAAAAGACATGCCCACATTTCAGAAAGTCTACACTCGATCAATCGTGACTGTCCCAATCATTACCACGCAATGGGCTACTTATCTTTCTTATTACTGGTCAATCAATCTAGGCTATGAAACCATACTTTCTGACTTGCCTGCCAGGACACCATCTAGCCTACGGCGGCGCATCTGTCTGTAACAAGGTTTCTCAGGTACACTTTAGATCACAGCAGTCGGCAAGATGTATAGACCTGCAGAATATTTCAACAATAGCCTATAGGCATCGCTTATAAGACATTCAATGATCTGTCTGAATCTTGTCACAAATAGAATTATATTCCTTTAGAAATAGATATTAAATTCTATGTACATGTAAGTCAAGTCTGATCGTATATGCTTGTTAGGTGTAGCTATGCCCTGCAGACATGGTTTTAAAATAAGCTAGCATTTGTTTTCTTAGCTGCCTGAAGTGCCGGATGGGTGGAATTTACACTTTTAGGACTACTCCATCGCAATCTCAATCAAGTGCAGCTAAAGTACTTGAAAGATAATATATTTCAACTAGGGAAGCACATTTTGTAAAAAAAATGTAACCTTTATTTAACCAGGTAGGCTAGTTGAGAACAAGTTCTCATTTACAACTGCGACCTGGCCAAGATAAAGCAAAGCAGCACGACACATACAACACAGAGTTACACATGGAGTAAAACAAACATACAGTCAATAATACAGTAGAAATATTTGTCTATATACAATGTGAGTAAATGAGGTGAGACAAGGGAGGTAAAGGCAATAAATAGGCCATGGTGGCAAAGTAAATACAATATAGCAATTAAAACACTTTGACAGTAGATGAGACTGCAAAGAAGAAATACTGGGGTGCAAAGGAGCAAAATAAATAAATACAGTAGGGGAAGAGGTAGTTGTTTGGGCTATATAAAGATGGGCTATGTACAGGTGCAGTGATCTGTGAGCTGCTCTGACAGCTGGTGCATAAAGCTAGTGAGGGAGATATGAGTCTCCAGTGTCAGAGATTTTTGTAGTTCGTTCTAGTCATTGGCAGCAGAGAACTGGAAGGAGAGGGGGCCAAAGTAGGAATTGGCTTTGGGGGTGACAAGTGAGATATACCTGCTGGAACGCGTGCTACGGGTGGGTGCAACTATGGTGACCAGCGAGCAGAGATAAGGCAGGACTTTACCTAGCAGGGTCTTGTAGATGACCTGGAACCAGTGGGTTTGGCAACCAGTATGAAGCGAGGGCCAGCCAAAGAGAGCGTACAGGTCGCAGTGGTGGGTAGTATATGGGGCTTTGGTGACAAAAACGGATGGCACTGTGATAGACTGCATCCAATTTGTTGAGTAGGGTGTTGGAGGCTATTTTGTAAATGACATAGCCGAAGTCGAGGATCGGTAAGATGGTCAGTTTTACGAGGGTGTGTTTGGCAGCATGAGTGAAGGATGCTTTGTTGCGAAATAGGAAACCAATTCTAAATTTAACTTTGGATTGGAGATGTTTTATGTGAGTCTGGAAGGAGAGTTTACAGTCTAACCAGACACCTAGGTATTTGTAGTTGTCCACATATTCTAAGCCAGAACCGTCCAGAGTAGTGATGCTGGACGGGCGGGCAGGTGCAGGCAGCGATCGGTTGAAGAGCATGCATTTAGTTTTACTTGTATTTAAGAGCAGTTGAAGGCCATGGAAGAAGAGTTCTATGGCATTGAAGCTCGTCTGGAGGGTTGTTAAAACCTCTTAGAGCTCCCCCCCTACTTTGTGCAATTTCCACCTGAAGACATACCCAAATCTAACAGCCTGTAGCTCAGGCACAGAACCAAGGATATGCATATACTTGGTACCATTTCAAAGAAAACACTCTGAAGTTTGTGTAAATGTGAATTGAATGTAGGAGAATATAACACAATAGATCTGGTTTAGATAAAACAATGGAAATAAAACATACGTTTTTTATTTTTATATCATCATCTTTAAAATGAACAAGATAAAACAAACATTCAGATAGGATGATGGGTACAATTTCAGTGAAAAATATAAAGAGGGCAACAGTACTTGAACAAAGTTTAAGAATGATAACTTCCAAAATGAGTGTGCTTACATGACATTTATCATGAAGTCACCCAGGTGTCCCACACAAGTAGCACAAATGTATCCAAGTGGCCAAATTGGTGAAGGTATACATTTTGAAACAAATAACTATATACAAAATACCAAAATGGTATTCTAACACCCCCCCCCCCCCCCCCCCCCCCCCAAAATGGAGAAAAATATGAAGAAAATAAATAAATAAATATATATACACACACATTTATCAAATAACATGGGTAACTATTTACACACTTTCAATATTTGGAAGACCCTCAGTCCTCTATCAAATCAAATCAATTTATATAGCCCCAGCCTAAAACCCCAAACAGCAAGCAATGCAGGTGTAGAAGCACAGTGGCTAGGATAAACTCCCTAGAAAAGGCAAAAACCTAGGAAGAAACCTAGAGAGGAACCAGGCTATGAGGGGTGGCCAGTCCTCTTCCGGCTGTGCCGGGTGGAGATCACAGTGGTTGTAGAGGGTGCAACAGGACAGCACCTCAAGAGTAAAAAGGAACAGTTTAGGGTTCCATAGCCGCAGGCAGAACAGTTGAAACTGGAACAGCGGCAAGGCCAGGTGGACTGGGGACAGCAAGGAGTCATCATGCCAGGTAGTCCTGACGCATGGTCCTAGGGCTCAGGTCCTCCGGGAGAGAGAAAGAGAGAATTAGAGAGAGCATACTTAAATTCACACATGACACCGGATAAGACTGACAGTGTCACTTTGAAAGATAATGTTCATTTAGAATAGTTTCACATATGATCGCTGTATCAACAGGTATAATAAACATACATATACATATACATATATATATATATATATATATATATATATATATATATATATATATATATATATATATATATATATATATATATAGACAGTACAGGGAACATAAGGTTGAATACATTATTATGACCTGCTAGATCTGTCTCTTTTATATGACATTTCAGCTAGATCTACTGTCTCTATTATATTACAACAGACCAGCTGTATCTACTGTCTCCATTTCACTTTGGCCATTGTTGTGTGGGCCTGCCCTCCCCTCAACAGCCTCAAATAGGCTATTTCATGTGGGTTGGGGTGGGGAGGCAGACACACGCATCTCACATTTCATGACATTACATGTTTATATATTGCTTCTAAAATAAAAAATAAATAAAAAAAATCTAATAATATTTTATATTATTAATTTCAAACATGGGCATTAGCATGATAAGAACTTACCAGTCCAAAACGATGTCCTCTCCCGTTCAAAAGATATTCCTCCACAATCGCTAAATGAATCGTCCTACAACAATCTCTGTCTTACCTTCCCAATCAATTTATTCAAAAATTGTGTGTACATCTGTATATATAGACTTAGATTTAGCTTTCCCTGACTTAGTCGCCATAATGATTGATATATAAACAGCTGAATCTGCGCGTTTACCAAACAATGCAGTGCGTAATATGTGTTTCTCCTTCGGGTATGAAACCTCAATAAGGAATGACTCACTTTACGCCGGAGCTTACTACATGGGTTGGTCTTGCAACACATAAACATGGCCTATTGCTGTTTAGCTCAGCTCATTGGCTATCTACCCAGCTAGATTTCAAGACGATCAGTGGTCATTGGGTTAAAAGACAGTCAATCAACAAAACAGCGGGCAAATCATTGGTGCACAATGTCACGACTTGTCTTTAAATCGGTTTCTTTCAGTCAATACGTCCCTCGAAATGGCCCATCAGGTTTGATTGTGTTACAAACCATCGATGTTACAAACAAACCAGTTGATTGCTGTGAAACCAAACATGACTGGAAAAGTCACATTCTGTGTGGGTTATTTACCTGGAATGTGTCGTCGAAAATGGAATGAGACGGAATTCACAACACAAGCAGTTCACAAATGTTTCGTGTTAGGCTATAAAAACGGATTTTATCAAACAAAAGATCATTCATTGTGTAACAATGAGCATTGGAATTGCAAACAGATGAAGATCAAAGGTAAACAATGCATTTCAATGCAGTTTGTGAATATGTTATGCCTGTGCTGGTTAAAATGGTTGTTTTTTATATGGGGCTCTATGCTCAGATAATCGCATCGTATTATTTCGCAGTAAATCCTTTTTTAAATCTGACAACGCAGTTGGATTAGCAAGAGTCTCGGCTTTCGATACGTGAGACACTTGTATTTTCATGAATGTTTAATATGACTATTTATGTAGGGTTCCGTGCGCAGAGAGGTTAATACAATGTCCAAAGAATGGCCAGAAGTATACGGAATGGTGTCATCTGCATAGAGGTGGATCAGAGACTCACCAGCAGCGACATCATTGATATTTAGAGAGAAGAGAGTCAGCCCAAGAATTGAACCCTGTGGCACCCCCATAAAGACTGCCAGAGGCCCGGACAACAGGCCCTCCGATTTGACAGACTGAACTCTGTCTGAGAAGTAGTTGGTGAACCAGGCGAGGCAATCATTTGAGAAACCAAGGCTGTTGAGTCTGCCGATGAGGATGTGGTGATTGACAGAATCGAAAGCCTTGGCCAGGTCAATGAATACGGCTGCACAGTATTGTTGCTTATTGATGGCGGTTAAGATATCGTTTAGAACCTTGAGTGTGGCTTAGGTGCACCCATGACCAGCTCTGAAATGAAATTCGAAATGATTCGAAATGGTCGGTGACCTGTTTGTTAACTTGGCTCTTGAAGACCTTAGAAAGGCAGGGTAGGGTAGATATAAGTCTTTAGCAGTTTGGGTCAAGAGTGTCCCCACCTTTGAAGAGGGGGATGACCGCAGCTGCTTTCCAATCTTTGGGAATCTCAGACGACATGAAAGAGAGGTTGAACAGGCTAGAAATAGGGGTTGCAACAATTCCGGCAGATAATTTTAGAAGGAAAGGGTCCAGATTGTCTAGCCCGGCTGATTTGTGGGGGTCCAGATTTTGCAGCACTTTCTGAACATCAGCCGACTGGATTTGGGAGAAGGAGAAATGGGGAAGGCTTGGGCGAGTTGCTGTGGGGGGTGCAGTGCTGATGACCGGGGTATGGGTGGCAAGCATGGCCAGCTGTAGAAAAATGCTTATTGAATTTTTCAATTATAGTGGATTTATCGGTGGTGACAGTGTTTCCTAGCCTCAGTGCAGTGGGCAGCTGGGAGGAGGTGTTCTTATTTTCCATGGACTTTGCAGTGTCCCAGAACATTTTCGAGTTTGTGTTGCAGGAAGCAAATTTCTGCTTTAAAAAGCTAGCCTTGGCTTTTCTAACTGCCTGTGTATATTGGTTTCTAACTTCCCTGAAAAGTTGCATTTCACGGGGCCTGTTCGATGCTAATGCAGAATGCCACAGGATGTTTTTGTGTTGGTTAAGGGTAGTCAGGTCTGGAGAGAACCCAGGGCTATATCTGTTCCTGGTTCTAAATTTCTTGAATGGGGCATGCTTATTTAAGATGGTGAGGAAGGCTTTTTATTTTTATTTTTATAACCAGGCATCCTCTACTGACGGGATGAGGTCGATATCCTTCCAGGATACCCGGGCCAGGTCGATTAGAAAGGCCTGCACGCTGAAGTGTTTCAGGGAGCGTTTGGTTGATAGTGATGAGTGGAGGTCATTTGACAGCTGACCCATTACGGATGCAGGCAATGATCGCTGAGATCTTGGTTGAAAACAGCAGAGGTGAATTTAGAGGGCAAGTTGGTTAGGATGATATCTATGAGGGTGCCCGTGTTTACGGCTTGGGGTTGTACCTGGTAGGTTCATTGATAATTTGTGTGACATTAACAGCATCAAGCTCAGATTGTAGGATGGCCGGGGTGTTAATAAGCATGTCACAGTTTAGGTCACCTAGCAGCACGAGCTCTGAAGATAGATGGGGGGGTCAATCAATTCACATATGGTGTCCAGGGCACAGCAGGGGGAAGAAGGTGGTCTATTGCAGGCTGAAACGGTGAGAGACTTGTTTTTAGAGAGGTGGATTTTTTAAAGTAGAAGTTCAAATAGTTTGGGTACAGACCTGGATAGTAGGACAGAACTCTGCAGGCTCTCTCTGCAGTAGATTGCAACACCGCCCCCTTTGGCCGTTCTATCTTGTCTGAAAATGTTGTAGTTAGGGATGGAGATTTCAGAGTTATTGGTGGTCTTCCTAAGCCAGGTTTCAGACACGGCTAAGACAGCCGGGTTGGCAGAGTGTGCTAAAGCAGTGAATAAAACAAACTTAGGGAGGAGGCTTCTAATGTTAACATGCATGAAACCAAGGCTTTTACGGTTACAGAAGTCATCAAAAGAGTGCGCCTGGGGAATAGGAGTGGAGCTAGGTACTGCAGGGCCTGGATTCACCTCTACATCGCCAGAGGAGTTGGATAAGGGTACGGCTAAAAGCCATGAGAATTGGACGTCTAGGACGTGCGGAACAAAGAGTAAAAGGAGCAGGTTTCTGGGGGCGATAAAATAGATTCAAGGTATAGTGTACAGACAAAGGTATGGTAGGATGTGAATGCAGTGGAGGTAAACCTAGGCATTGAGTGATGAGAGAGATATTGTCTCTAGAAACATCATTGAAACCAGGTGATGTCATCGCATGTGTGGGTGGTGGAGCTGAAGTGTTGGATAAGGTATAATGAGTAGGGCTAGAGGCTCTACAGTGAAATAAGCCAATAAACACTAACCAGAACAGCAATGGACGAGGCATATTGACATTGAGGAGAGGCATGCTTAGCCGAGTGATAAGGGTCCAGTGAGTAGTGAGGTTGGTTGGGGTCATGGCGATTAAGACAGCTAGCCGAGCCATGGGTAGCAAGCTAGCAGAAGATGGAGGTCTAGCAGAAGATGGAGGTCTGTTTTTAGCCACGTGCATTTCCATCAGTAGATTAGTGGGTTCCGTGTGGTAGAGGGGACCAATCCAATTGTCAAAATAGTTATAGTTATAGTGGCCCAAGATGGTTCGATATAGACCTGTTCAGATAGCAGCCGATATGCTCAAGACAGCTTACGATTAGTGGGCCGCAGTTAGCAGATGGGCTTTCAGGTTACGTCGCGATGGAGGGGCCAGTTGAATAACGTCGGTATTCCAGTTGTGAAGGCCCGCATCGGCAGTAAAACGGGTCCGGATTGGTGATTGTAGCCCAGGAGTGGCTGATGGAACTCTTCAGCTGGCTAGCTCCGGGATAATTGGTGTTTGCTCCGGAATCGACGTTAGCCAATAGTCACTCGGATAGCAGCTAGTTAGCTGCAAGTTCCAGGTGTAAATGTCCAGAGCTTGCGGTAGAAATCCGGGGATATAGAGAGAAAATAGGTCCGGTATGCTCTGGTCTGAGTCGTGTTGTACAAAACTGGCGATAGCTTTCCGAGCTAAAGGATAGCTGATGACCACTAGCCGTGGTTAGCTGAATACTAACGTTAGCTAGTGAGCTGGCGAACTTCTGGCTAGCTGCTATTGTGGATTTCGGATACGAGGTGAATAATATTTTGGGGGAAAAAGATCCGCACCACATTTGGTGAGCATACAGTTATCAGCCAATATTAGATAAAAATGCTAACATCGGTATCGGCCGATGTCTAGTTTAACACCCCGATGTGCAAACGCGATGACAAAGCTGACGTGCATACCTATATAACGTAGGGACATGGCGTAATGACCCTACGTAAAATGTTGTGCTATATGTACAACACAGAATTCCTAAACTAGGCCACAATGTCTTCTGTGTGGATCGAGCAGTCAACAAGTCGAGCAGTCATTTGAAAAAGTAACTACATTTCAGCGAGACAACTCAAAAGGCGAAATCCATTAAAGCCAAGATAATGGAATGCATTGCCCTTAACAATCAAACCGTTCTCTGTCGTGGGTGATGTTGGCTTTCGCCGATTGGTCGAGAACCGGTACACACTACCAAGTACGCTATTTAGCAGATGTTGCCCTACCGGAGATACACATTAAGTGTCACTGCTATTAGCTTCAAGACATAGTTACTATGGAATGCCGTTTGGGTCTTTGTGTCAAAAAAGATACAGTAGCACTGTCAAACCTGTACAAAAAAAGTCTGCAAACACAGGCCACGAACGAGCCAGCTAGCTTCATCTGGCTAGTGAGGCTCGACCAGACCAGGGTATGTGTTGTGAAGCTAGCTAATAAGAATTAGGCACAGTGGAATTTGCCGTTTGTATTCAAAATAAACGTCATTGACAGTGATGCAAATGAATACAAATCGTATATGCCATACTTTTATTTTGAAGGTTAACCCAAGTCCACTATAGTGGCTAATCCTTATTGTGGCTAGCTTCACAAAGATGGGTCCGACCTCCATTAATCAAATAAGAACCGTGAGCTAGCTAGCTTTCTTTTTTAAATGACCAGCACTGTAAGTGCGCGAGACAACTTTACCAGCATCATAGCATACATATCGATGAATCGTTGTGACATGAAATACGAGTGATAGTGTAATCAATGTGTAATAACTACGTAAAAAATGTGTTAACTCATTAAATTAATATGTGATGTGCAGTCATATTCAGGTCCTGATTGGTCAACAAGCTTATTTGACACGTCAAATAGTGTTATTTGACATGTATATTTTTTGGCACACGTCTACCATAGAAATCCTGGTTGAGAATGAAATGACTGAACAACGAAACAGCACAGCAAGTAAGTGAAAGAAATAGGTTTTGATTATGTTTTACTGGTAATGGGGATATACGTAAATGCCAACAAAATAACTTTTTGGTCAGTGTGGTGTGTGTAACCTTTATTTAACTAGGCAGTTAAGAACAAATGATTATTTACAATGACAGACCGGACGACACTGGGCCAATTGTGCTCTGCCCTATGGGACTTCCAATCACGGCCGTATGTGATACAGCCTGGATTCGAACCAGGGACGGTAGTTACACCTCTTGCACTGAGATGCAGTGCCTTAGACTGCTGCGTCCATGTGGGTGTGTTAACTATTTAACTGTACTAGAATGCTTTAAAAAAGCAGATACAATTTTAAATAAATCAGTATCGATTTTTTTGGGCAAGGAAAATACTGGATATCTGTCAAAATTGTCATATCGGTGCATCACTCATTTCAACCCTTGAGTGGTATTGGCGTATTCAGGCTTCTATATAGTCGACTTTTGTTTACTTCTGAATAGGCTGAAAGTTTATGAGATGCCCTGTGCTGCCTGCCTGCTGCCGTATATAGAACATTATATCACAGCCTGGGCCTGTTCTGTCTCAGTGTTATGGTGCTGCTCTCCCTGGCCTGTGAACTGATAACCTCAATGCAAACAAACAGAGCTCAGTACAGTTGTAAAAAGACAAGGCCACTGTGACTGCCAGGCAGAGGAAGACTAATTACAGAGAGCTGGAGACATTCAATAAATAAACAAATCGAAAGAAAAGCAATACACAAACAAGAGAGAGGTGGGCTTCTTCATAACTTCAGTTCTATCCCACTGCTGTCCTTGGACAGAGAATGTGACTCTATACCGCTCATAGTGGCCAGTGTACGGCTGTGTCTGAGGCACACATGGCTTAGTAGAGCAGTAGAATGTCTGTCTGGCAGTTAAGATTACAAAACCATGTTCAGCCAAGTGGAAGCCATGGAAGAGCAGCACCAGTGTAGCACACAGGAGCTACTCTGCCCACTGAGGGGCAGGGAGGAAAGGAGAAAAATAATGGAGGGGGAAACATTTCAAAATCAATATTATTTCTTCAACAAAGGATTGTGTGGATCTGTCTGAGAACATGTAGGAGAGGACTTGTTGCCTCTAACCTTCAGGGGTTTGAACCAATCATAACAGGATTGGGTCATTACGGTTGTGTCGCTGGGCAACTCTAAAATGTCCATAAAAAATACCAGTCAGTCATACGAATTCTGTCCAGCTGAATGTATCTGATTGGTGGTGTTGGGCTACTCCAGGCTTGCATCCAAAATAGCTCCCTATTCCGTATTAGCGTACTACTTCTGACCAGTGTCTCATAGAGCTCTGGTATGGGGAATAAGAAGCTCTGGCCTAATGTAGTGCACTATATAGGGAACCATTTGAGACTGGCCCCATGTCTTGGTCATTAGACAGTGCCAATTAACAGTCTTCTTACCTGCAGCGAGTCAGCCTTTAACTAGCCAATTAATCCACAAACCCATTTACTACGGAAAGGTTGAATAAAATTCAAAATAGACGGTAAATTGATACGTCATGGTTTTATGCCTTTCATTTAGCCTCCACTCTTTTAATAATACCATAAAGTAGACCTAGTTAACTTATTCTCTGTCTGAGATAGGTGGGTATGTCACAGTCTATACTCAAGAAAGCTAATGCATCCCCTTTAGCAGTGGAGGCTACAGTTAAAATGGAATTGACTGGTTTGGGATAAGATTAGAGGATAACAGTATGTTCATCCCTCAGCGTAGAAGAGCACACCAGACAGCTGTGAATATGCACAGGGAAAGGAGGTGATAAAGGTAATTCTGACCGTAGTATTTACCAGTGTCAGCCAAGTAAGTTTCCCCACCACATACAGGCAATGACATGTTACTGATATGCAAGTTGGAGGAGAGTCAGTGAGCTCTACAACACATGGAGGTGAGGTGTGTGTATGTCTCTCTTGATTGGTACTGTTGAGTCAGCTGCAAATACACAGCACACACAAAATATGCATGGTGAACACAATCTGCTGTAGCTGCTGAGCTAATTCTTCTTACAACAAACGGCCGCTCCCACTAGCAGCAGGCATAATGAGATTTGGTGGGCTCGACAGAGCCACACCTCTCAGGAGTCAAGGGCACAGACTAAATGAGCCGGCCTTTACATTGTTCAGCCTGAGTAAGACTACAGGAGGAGGGGGGAGAGAGGGCGAGAAAATGGGGGAAAGGAGAGAGCAAGAGATAGGGGTAGAGACAAAGACAAGGGTGAGGGGAGAGAGACTGTTGAGGGAGAGTGGAGTTGACCTAACAGGATTCAGGAGGCTTCAAAGGGGAGAGAGACCGACGCGGGAGAGTAGAGTTGACCTAACAGGATTCAGGAAGATTTAGATTCCCAACTCATGTATTCAGCAGCAAAGAGGACTAGCAGCAAGACCCACAAGTCAGGTTCAGTTAAATTAGCCTGCTAAAATACACTACATGGTTGTGTAATGCATACAAAGCACATATCCCACGTTTCATGCTTCAACAAGCAGACTTAACATCCTCTGTAAGAACAACAGGAAGAGGTTTCAAGAAATATGCCCTGAGAAATATATGCTATGATGGCAGTCTGAGCACCAGCAATTTTCAGTGAAGTTAGAACAGTGGTGTCCCCACTAAATCCGTCTGTCTGTCTGACCGGCTGGATATTAGATCCATATTGCTGTTGGAATCCTGCCGGCTACCCAGCCACACTCGATACGCAGTGCACCATGATCACGCCACAGGAGTGTGTGTGTGTGTGTGTGTATATATAGACAAGATGGACACGTGTGAGCAATTTCCCATAGAAGCCAGCTGCCACACCCAATACAGAGCACAGGGAGTGATTGAGCTTGTTGTACCATTACAGAAATGTATCTGCCAACAAAATGTGTTCATTGTTCTACATTTGATGACATTTCTCCATGTTCAACATATTCAGGAAAGCCAGTTAAAACAATTCCATAATGAGATACAATGAACTTAGCTACCCCAAAAAGAAAAGGAATAGGACCCAGAATTAATCAAAGAGTTACGAAACAATCAAGACTGAAAAATTACATTGATTTAAATTGGCCTCCTTATTCCAGTCAGTCACATAAAAGCGGATCAAAGGTCTGTATGAGTGTGTCACTTTTGTTCTCAGTGCTATAATATATCATTAGCCTCAGACTGTACAATGTACTTTCACTATTAATAATCATGATGTGCTTACGTCAGCACAATCACAGCTAGTGGGTGCAGCTGAGCAGGAACACAGTCACATGAAACATATTTGACTAAAATACCTGGAAGACTAAAGAGAAGTTCTTTGTGAAGCAGGAAAAAATAAATAAGCTTGAACTTGGCCCATCTGCACATGTCTGCCTCCTGCCAGCAGGTCTGGGGGGGGGGGGGGTCACATCTATTTTTACTGCCGTGGTCTCTGGGTTTGAATCTAATGACCGTGGATAAACTAAATGTGCTTGTCATTGGTTCTGGAAATAAGAATAGAACTTGTGAATTTTTTTATTTCGTAATCGTGACATCTGACAAACAGGCTTGACACTTAAAACAATATAGCTGTTTTCAGAATAAGGTGACAGAGAGAGATAGATAATTTACATACAACAGTGAGGGAATCACTTGCCATTGCAAATGTACCTCCAAGAAGCACAAAGTTTGTTTAAAAAGCCTACAAAGTCCATAAAAACAAGCACAGACAAATGTATTCCCCATTCTTTCTCACTTAACTAACCATCTCTATGGTGGCATGACTTATATCACCAGTGAGCCAAACACATCCTTCTTCTACTAGACTTTTGCTTTCTAAAAGCATGAGAAATTTAAAGAAGCTTTCACTTACCCTGAAGAAGCATCTCTCTCCAGCTCAATCTGACAGTTGAGTTCGGACACAAAAACATTGGGAGGGGGGAGAAAGTTTTCAATAGAATGGGAACAAGATCAATGCGTACGGCTTGACAACAAATAAACCATGAAGGTGGTGAGAGAGGGGAAAGGGGTCATAGAGTACTGACGAGGCCGGGGCAGTCAGCTGGTCAGTCACCATTTCTCCCCAGTCAGTCCATTGTTTAAGCTGTTAGGACTGAAGATGGCCGCCCGGTTTCCCAGAACACAGAGAGAGCGGGAGCGGCAGTAGGTCTGTGACACAGCCCCATAGATCTGAGTGGGTGTTTTACTGTCAAGAGCCTCCTCTTAAAACACTAGGGACAAAGGACTCCCCATTAGATGCAACGCAACAGGCGCCACTCTTCGTCGGCCTGGCAGCTCACAACGCGCAATAGTCCTATACTGGTTTCCTGTATTTTGTGTGTGTCCAGGCATTAGATAACAGAGTAGAATGTCAGAAGCCTACGCAGTGTTCTGAATAAGGATGATTAGAATTCCAATGGAACACACGATAGCGATACTGAGAGTTCCGCTGGCCCTGCGTCTGTTAGGCTAAACTAAAATACAGAAACACATTGTCAAGAGAATGACGAGTGTTTTGTTCTGCAGTGTGAAGGGCCGCCACATTTATAGTCAACCCATCTCATTACAGATATGGTAATAGCACTAACCTAGTTCATCAATATCTTAATTAGAATCAGGGGTCACCTTAGGTTTCAGAAATTGGCATTTTCAAAACGCAGACCATAAAATCTGTGTCTTACCTTAAATTGGGAGCCCTGAATGCTGATTGGCTGACAGCCGTGGTATGTCAGACAGTATACCACATGTAGGACAAAAGTAATTTTTACAGCTCTAATTACATTGGTAAACAGTTTATAATAGCAATAAGGCACCTCAGGGTTTTGTGATATATGGACAATATACCACAGCTACGGGCTGTGTCCAGGCACTCTGTTGTTGCGGATAAGAACAGCCCTATATACCACACCTCCTTGGGCCTTATTGCTAAATTAAAAACGCAGGTGAAATGGTTTGTGTTTTTTTGCGACAATAGAGTGACACTTAAAACATTAGTGGAATTAGTTTTCCTTCACAGAAAAAACATTACTGCTACTACACATTCGACAAAAGAAGTACCAGTGAATGGTCTTTGAACAGCAGGAGGGGGCTTCAATAACTCCTGCCACTTGTTGGGCCCAAAGACCTTTTACTTCACACCTTGGTGCTAATTGAATTTGTATCTGGTCTGTCCTTGCAAGCCTGGCAGACTTAACTCAGCATTCAGTCCCCATGAAGTAAAATATATTGTAATGTACCTTTTTTTTCTCCCCTGGCTTTCAAAATAGCATCAGCCCAAACACTACTCAGTCAGTTCCAGGTTGGAATGGTGTCCTCAGGTCTCTGCTGTTTGCTTGCTAGAGCACCCTCCATATAGCTTGGAAAAAGGACACCTTGCAAGAAGTAATCTCTCCGGTCAATTTTGGTCAAAATTAGTTTGTAGGTTTGGAGTTTTGATCTGTAGCGAAAGCCATGCTGTGGGAGGGTAGCATCCTGCATATGTACCTGCCGAAAAATACAAGTTTATCTAATTCAGAATCTATTATGTAAAAAAAAACATGTTGAAAAATAAAGAATGCCGGTTCGTGAATGCAGGAATTTTAACAACTGCTTATTATTACAATAAGCATTTTAGATGTATTATTTTTTTCCCATGCAGACTTCTGCATTAACACAACCCCTGAGACTCCTGTGTGTGAATTAAACACATAACCTTTGACACATCTCTCCCCTCTGCTCTCATATAGATGTGTAATCCCCTATCCCAAACAGAGCTCAGATACACCCTCTCCACATATCGTAACCTTCTCCACATATCGTAACCTTTATCACACACTTCTCATCATGTATCTGTTCTGACATAGGGCTGTGTTAACCCTCTTATCCCCCGCTTCAGGGGTTAATTACCAGCTTCATAGAACCTCCAGGTTCATAGACACCGCAGGGCTACAGACACCGCAGGGTTGGTCACACACCTATCCTGTCATCTCTGGCTACAACAGTGTCTCCCCTGCTATGCATTATCCCTGACTTAATGCACAGCTGCACACATTATGTCTGTGTGTACAACTCAACAAATCAATGCTTCTGACTATTTGTGGACAACACGCATGGGACTATCTGGACTTCCACATAGTACAAAAGCCATTGTAAACATCAGCCCATTTCCTTGGCCACAAGTTAAAGAGATCACCTCTGCACTTAGCAATATTAGGCTGTCGTTATCCACACCCTTTGTGAGGATTCTGCCTTATGCCATCTTTTGGGTCACAGTTAGAGGTCAAACTGAACAATGATCAATAACATTCTGGAGACAGGAAGGAGGAGACCAATATATGGGGACCTCATGGGAGTGTATCTGGCCCCCAGGCACCCTAACTAACTACAGATCATTGATTCTTCCAGATGGGCCTAAAAAAATATAATAATTCACCCCATTCGGCCAGTTTAAAATAATCAATGCACATCTTGTGCTGTGAGAGAGTGGGCATTTTTCCTTACTGCATACATGTCTGTCTAACGAGAACAATGGTAATAACTAGCTAGAGATGTTGCTTTGTGTCTCTAGAATGGATGGAATGGTTAACAAGGTTTGCACTTTGCAGGGGGGCTAGGAAGAAACAATTTTCTGTGGTCACCTGCTTTCCCCCATTTTGCTGAACACAGATGCATGTATTGAGCTCATGTGGCTTCTAGCCCACATAATTAAGATTCACCAGCCACAGTCCCCGACTGTCACAGGTAATGCTGATGCCACATTGCTGTGTTACACAGGACTGGACTAGAAAATGTCTGGTGGTGGATATCAAAGAAACAGCAGTTGAGCTAGTTATTGCAACAAAATTGTGGGTTGTATGTGTGCGTTACTCACAGTTCGTCTCGTTGCCGTTGTGACAGAACCATGGTGGCAGCAGGGAGGTGTAGGCGGGGCCAGGGGTGGTCAAGCAGAGGGCTTGGCTTGCAGCTGCTGCGGTTTCCCCGGTCAGAAGATCAGATCAGTTCAATCCAACCAACACACTTCGACAGCGACGGTGTTCCGATGTACAATGACGACTCCGGCTAACTGGGGGATGGAGGCTCTGCCACTAACGCAGGACTCTGCCCCCCAAAGGCTCTGGCTCCAAAAATGAGACGAGAGGAACGCCTGCAGAAGGGTTACCAGTCAGTTCTACTGCATCTGTGAAGAGAGAGAGGGGAGAATATGAGCGAGGGGAGAGAGAAAGTAGAGCGACAGAAAGAGAGCGAGCGAGAGGTCAGTATTATGTATGCATGACAAACACCTGATAGAAGAACAGGCAGAGGGCAGATAGGGACAAGAACATTCATATGACAGTAAAGAGCAGCTGTGTCTAAAGCCAGCTCTTCCTGTAACACTACTGAGAGCCAGAAAGATAAGGAGAGGTCACAATAATGCAGCTGACCTCTGTTGCATCAATATAATATATTGACCTGTTCTTCAACAAGCCTTACAGGTATATTATAAACTGGGTGGTTCAAGCCCTGAATGCTGATTGGCTGACAGCCGTGGTAAATCAAACCGTATACCACGGGTATGACAAAACGTTTATTTTTACTGCTCTAATTATGTTGGTAACCATTTTATAATAGCAATAAGGCACCCCGGGGGTTTGTGGTATATGGCCAATATACCACGGCTAAGGGCTGTATCCAGGCACTCCGCATTACTTCGTGCATAAGAACAGCCATTAGCCGTGGTATATTGGCCATATGCACCATACTTCCCTCAGGCCTTATTGCTTAATTATATAATGTGATAGCCAACAAGAGTTAAAAACCATCCTCATTTTCATCAGGTGTTTCACCTGTTCAACTCTCCCAGTAACCACTCTTCTACATTCCCACCACCAACACCCCACTACTCCAGCCCTATGAGGCAGCCTGGTCATGTCACGGTGACAGTTTAGTCTGGAGCCCTTGGGCTCCCGAGTGGCGCAGCAGTCTTAGGCCCTGCATTTCATTGCTAGCTAGAGGCATCAGACCCTTTGTTCTTAACTGACTTGGCTAGTTAAATAAAGGTTAAATAAGAAAATAAAAAGAAATCCCCCTGTAGGGAGTTCCTACCACATGTAGAGTAGAGAGATGACCCAGATTCCGGCAACCCACAGTTCCCCTCTCAACGCCTGTCCAACAGAACAGTAAAATGCAGGACAGAGTAACGGCCGACAGTGCAGTCAAATCTCCAGGCAGACCAAACTAATTTCACTTCTCCCGGTTCCCTCAGAAATGGCTGATAACAATTCATATGAAATCGAATGACAAGGGCTTCAAAACAACAGAGCTCAAATAATTGAATTAATAAAATAATCAAATCAGTGGCCTTTTTAGTCTCATGATTTCAAAACATCTCATCTACGACCTCACTTCATACAAAATCAATTTAAGAGGGCTTGAGTGCTTCTCAAGGATCATCCTACAGGAAAACATACTGTCCACTCAGGAGCCGGTTGATGGTACTTGGGATTAACCTGAGTTGCCAGCCACTGCCATTAGCCACGGTAAGCCTCTTAGTCTACTGGGAGAAGGATCACATATTCTCACCCAGACCAGTAAACAAAACACAGCTGTTACAAGCTAAGGGGAAATATTTTCCTTGATTCCAGGGCTTCTTCTCCTCATGTCCCTGCTCCTCATCTCCTTCTCAACAACAACAGAGGAAAGCGAGGAGACCATTGGAAGAGAAGATCAATTCCAGCCTTCGCTTCAACATAGCACCCAGGAAGGGTGACCTAAAGGAATAGAGCACCATGGTAACTGGAACACACCCTAAAAGATGTAACCTACTGGAGGAACAGCCAATTAATTCCTTTAAAATCAGTCAACATGTAGCCGAGGTGATCCTAAGGCTGGCAAATTTCCACCTGTTGCCATTCGCACACAGAAGCAGGCTTTTTTTTTGCAAAAGAAAGGGAACCATGAGAGCGCAGCAAGAGAAGAACCAACATCAAATCTAGAAAAAATTTGATAAAAGCAAAGGTGGCCTAGTCAATAGATTCTACACAAAACCCAATAAGGAATGTAATGAACAGAAACAGTGGTTCTTTATCAGCGGTTGGTGGACTTCACACTCATGTAGTAGAGCAGTCAAAACTGGTTATCAGCAGCAGATAGCTAGAGGAACGAGACGTGGGGCTTTGGCATGGACTATGCTGTGAATGTGAATTGCCCTGGGCACCACCTGACCTATGAACACTGATGTCAACACCGTGCAAGCAGTAATCACCCTGTCATACACTGACTGCAGGGGAAAGATCTCAAGGGTTTAATCAGTGAGGTGAATCGTTCACAATGTTGCAGATAAAACACTGCATAACGTTGCTCCCATTTGTCATACACTCCAGGCATGGGCAAAGAGTTCATGGCTGGCAACATGAAAGCTGTACATTTACTCTGGATAAGAGCCTTTGCTATATGACTGTAGTGCAATCTAACATGTTGATTTTCCATACAAGATATTTTTTACTCTTAATAGCAGGTTTCTGTGTGTGTAATTTGTGATCGTGCTAGCCATTGCACGTTATCATTCTCATTTCTGTGTTTCATCAGTAGTAAGTACACTGTTGGAACAATAAGTAAATCGATGCAATTGGCTTGGGAGAAAATGTGATGACATCACACCACGATTTAAGAGGTGATTGCCTTGCCACAAGATGCACCCATTTACCTGATGGTTAGAGTGTGTGCGCGTGGGTACAGGAGTCACAGGAACGAAGAAATCTACGCTTTAAATACAGAAAAATATTTTTATTTTTAATTACAGGTCGACCGATTATGAATTTTCAAGGCAGATACAGATTATTGGAGGACAAATAAAGCCGATACCGATTAATCGGCAGATTTTTTTAACATGTATTTGTAATAATGACAATTACAACAATACTGAATGAACACTTATTTTATCAATAAAAATCTATTTTGCCTCAAATTATGAAACATGTTCAATTTGGTTTAAAAAAATGCAAAAACAAAGTGTTGGAGAAGAAAGTAAAAGTGCAATATGTGCCATGTAAGAAAGCTAACATTTCAGTTCCTTGCTCAGAACTTGAGAACATATGAAAGCTGGTGGTTCCTTTTAACATGAGTCTTCAATATTCCCAGGTAAGAAGTTTTAGGTTGTCGTTATTATAGGAATTATAGGACTATTTCTCTCTATACCATTTGTATTTCATATACCTTTGACTATTGGATGTTCTTATAGGCACTTTAGTATTGCCAGTGTAACAGTATAGCTTCCGTACCTCTCCTCGCTCCTACCTGGGCTCGAACCAGGAATACAACAGCCACCCTGGAAGCAGCGTTACCCATGCAGAGCAAGGGGAACAACCACTCCAAGTCTCAGAGCGAGTGACTTTTGAAACGCTATTTACTCAACAAATTGGATGCAGTCTATCACAGTGCAATCCGTTTTATCACCAAAGCCCCATATACTACACACCATTGCGACCTGTACGCTCTCGTTGGCTGGCCCTCGCTTCATACTCGTCGCCAAACCCACTGGCTCCATGTCATCTACAAGACCCTGCTAGGTAAAGTCCCCCCTTATCTCAGCTCGCTGGTCACCATAGCATCTCCCACCTGTAGCACACGCTCCAGCAGGTATATCTCTCTAGTCACCCCCAAAACCAATTCTTTCTTTGGCCGCCTCTCCTTCCAGTTCTCTGCTGCCAATGACTGGAACGAACTACAAAAATCTCTGAAACTGGAAACACTTATCTCCCTCACTAGCTTTAAGCACCAACTGTCAGAGCAGCTCACAGATTACTGCACCTGTACATAGCCCACCTATAATTTAGCCCAAACAACTACCTCTTTCCCAACTGTATTTAATTTTAATTTATTTATTTATTTTGCTCCTTTGCACCCCATAATTTTTTATTTCTACTTTGCACATTCTTCCATTGCAAAACTACCATTCCAGTATTTTACTTGCTATATTGTATTTACTTTGCCATCATGGCCTTTTTTGCCTTTACCTCCCTTCTCACCTCATTTGCTCACATTGTATATAGTCTTGTTTATACTGCATTATTGACTGTATGTTTGTTTTTACTCCATGTGTAACTCTGTGTCGTTTTATCTGTCGAACTGCTTTGCTTTATCTTGGCCAGGTCGCAATTGTAAATGAGAACTTGTTCTCAACTTGCCTACCTGGTTAAATAAAGGTAAAATAAAATAAAAATAAACATCCCGCTAACTAGCTAGCCATTTCACATCACATCGTTACACCAGCCAAATCTCGGGAGTTGATAGGCTTGAAGTCATAAACAGCAGAGCTGCTGGCAAAATGCACGAAAGTGCTGTTTGAATGAATGCTTATGAGCCTGCTGGTGCCTACCATCGCTCAGTCAGACTGCTATATCAAATCATAGACTTAATTATAACATAATAACACACCGAAATGCGAGTCTTAGGTCATTAATATGGTCGAATCCGGAAAATATCATCTCGAAAACAAGACGTTTATTCTTTCAGTGAAATACGGAACCGTTCCGTATTTTATCTAACTGGTGGCATCCATAAGTCTAAATATTCCTGTTACATTGCACAACCTTCAATGTTATGTCATAATTACGTAAAATTCGGACAAATTGGTTCGCAATGAGCCAGGCAGCCCAAACTGTTGCATATACCCTGACTCTGCGTGAACGCAAGAGAAGTGACAATTTCACCTGGTTGATATTGCCTGCTAACCTGGATTTATTTTAGCTAAATATGCAGGTTTAAAAATATATACTTCTGGGTATTGATTTTAAGAAAGGCATTGGTGTTTAAGGTTAGGTACACTTTGGAGCAACGACAGTCCTTTTTCACGAATGCGCACTGCATCCATCATAAAAATTATTATTAATTTTCATGTTCTGATTATTAAAATACTTTTAAACTGGAAGAACTTGTCCCGATTGGCATTTTTAAATCACTGATGAAGGATTGAGGCTGATTCCCTGACCTGTCAATGTTTTTAATTTGCTGTTTTATACTCTGGTGAATTCAATGGTTTTTACTAGATTACTTGTAGTTTTTCATGTTGTCTGTCTAATATTTTTGTAATGACTTGGTACTGCCTATCTTGGCCAGGGCGCTCTTGAAAAAGAGATTTTAATCTCAATGAGCCCTTCCTGGTTAAATAAAGGTTAAATAAAAAATTTAAATATACAACCCAAGACACGCTAGATAAACTAGTAATCACTAGTTAACTACACATGGTTGATGATATTACTAGTTTAACTAGCTTGTCCTGCGTTGGACATAATCAATGCGGTGCCTGAAATTGTGTCAGTTCTCGTGTTAAGTGCCAGCAGAGTCAGGGTATATGCAGCAGTTTGGGTCACCTGGCTCGTTGCGAACTGTGTGAAGACCATTTCTTCCTGAGAAAGACCGTAATTAATTTGCCAGATTATTACATAATTATGACATAACATTGAAGGCTGTGCAATGTAACAGCAATATTTAGACTTAGGGTTGCCACCCGTTCGATAAAATACAGAACGGTTCCGTATTTTACTGAAAGAATAAACGTTGTTTCCAAAATGATAGTTTCCCGGATTTGACCATATTAATGACCCAAGGCTCGTATTTCTGTGTGTTTATTGTATTATAATTAAGTCTATGATTTGATATAGCAGTCTGACTGAGGTGGTAGGCAGCAGCAGGCTCGTAAGCATTCATTAAAACCGCACTTTCCTGCGTTTGCCAGCAGCTTTTCGCAATTCTTGAAGCACAACGCTGTTAATGACTTCAAGCCTATCAACTCCCGAGATTAGGCTGGCAATACTATAGTGTCTATAACAACATCCAATAGTCAAATGTATAGAAAATACAAATGGTATAAAGAGAAATAGTCCTATAATAACTACAACCTAAAACTTCTTAACTGGGAATATTGAAGACTCATGTTAAAAGGATGGTTCCAGCTTTCATATGGTATCATGTTCTGAGCAAGGAACTTAAACATTAGCTTTTTTACATGGCACATATTGCACTTTTACTTTCTTCTCCGACACGGTTTTTGTTGCATTATTTAAACCAAAATTAACATGTTCATCGTTTATTTTGACTAAATATATTTTATTTATGTATCGTTAGGTTAAAATAAGTGTTCATTCAGTATTGTTGTAATTGTCATTATTACACACACACAAAAATCAGCTGATTAATCGGTATCGGCTTTCATTGGTCCTCCAATAAATCGGTATCGGCGTTAAAAATCATAATCTGTCTAACTCTATCTAGTAAAATGCTAGATTAACCTCAAGCAAAACATTAGGAAATGTATTTGGCTACATTTTATGATAAACAGAAATATATTTTTGACCAGAAAAAAAACATGCTTTTTTAATTGTAAGCCAAAGTACGTGTGTCTGCTAGCCAAATAGTGTTGCACTTCTCACGCCACTGATCACTATGGAAGCAACAAAACACAGCAACAAAAAAAACAGATAATAAAAAGTGTGTCTGTGTTTTGAAAATGCAGATTTCTGTTAATTCTCTAGTCTGCGGCGAATGAATAAGGAAACCAGCTATCCAGAGTTGGCATGGCTGTGCCCTGTGGGTTGGCAAGTTGGCATAGACTGCTCTGAATGTTGGCATAGTCTGCCCTGAAGGATGGTGCTCTGAGTCATAAGGATGCTGTTTTATCAGTTGAATGAGAAAGGTCAACTGTGAAACAGCAGCAGACCATGCCAATAATCTTGATTATCATACCCAAGGTGATGAGATTGTGTGCGTCGGTGGTCAGAGTTCTCCAACTATCCATATTTCTCTGTGGTCAGGAAGGGCTCTACAGTGCGACCACTTCACTTGCAAATGCGCCTAAATATTTTGATGTGAAACCTGGAATTTTTATTGAGGAGTACCAAGTGCACCTAGAAAAATGTGGGATTCTAGTTTTAATATCTCAAATATTTTTCATTCAGTCAGCATAGAGCCCTGTCAGGTATGGCACAGTAAGCAGGACTCAATATTTTAAGAATGGATCAATTCACAGGTCAAAACTCCACTGGAACCATGAAACAAAAACAGGAAGAAAATAAAGTTTGAAAACATCTGGGTATTGTCATGCAAATGTTATAAAAATGCAGTCTGTGAAGCTAGTTCTAATAGCCTGCTAAGTGAATTTACAATAACTTGATCTACAATCAACTAAGACTAGTAGGCTAGTCGACACATTCGATTATAATTTGCAGAATAAAATAACCAAGTAGATTAGCTGTAGGCCTACATCAGCATATCAAAGATCAAAGTCTATAGAGAGGTAAGCATGATTCAACAGTCTAACAGAACCCAACAGATAAACTGTATTTCTTAAACATCTTAAACCTGTATTTCTTAAACATCTTAATCCTTACAATAGTAATGTATACTGATATTGCATTTTAGTCCATGCCTTTCTGAATTCTGACTGAACAAGGCCATGAACAAAGGAATAGTAAATGCTTCAGTGCTACACTACTATGGAATGATTAAAACAAAGGATGGAATAACACACTTAGCAGCAGCACTATCAGACTGTCACACAAATACAGCAATAGGGATTTAGAAGTCCAATATCACTGCATTTCCTTTCCCAGATTCCCAAATCCAAATCACAACAGCAGGATTCCTCTGTTGTTCTTTGCCACTCAACGTCATCATCGACTCCTGTATCAATCCAAATGGCTTTGAAAATTAATGTATTTTTCAATGCGCACCTACATTTCACGATTTGAGCAACAACAAAAAAAAATCTGATAAATTGAATGAAGTGCTGCGCATAGCCTATATTTGAAAGGCCTACATGTACACACACACAGTGAATGCTTATAAGTTTGTGCGTGTTAATTGAATATTGCCAAATGCATCAGTAAAACATATTGAGCTTATTTAATGCAACCCTTGCGGTTAATAGATTGCAAAGCAGCATACAACTGACCTAAACTTTTAGAAATGGTAAGTTCACTTTTTCCTCATCCATAGCCTTAAAACACATCAAGAGCAAGTGCACTGTTTAGCTCACATCTGAAGACTAAGGGGCATTTAGAACATACTTCGGATCACACTTCCTCAATTCAAATATTATGGCGACTATGGTTTAGAAACTTAGGAACCAAGCTCGAGTTATCAGTGTAGACCTGTTATCAGCTGGAGTTGAAATATCTTCACACCTAGAAAAAAATACCTCCAGGAATCCGTAATAACGGTCAATTTATTGAATTTTTTTTATTAAAGAATTACAGGGGGCGGTTTAGAAAAAAAAGAATCCTGTCGAATCGTCCTCTGGAATAACAGACATTCTAGGGTTTTGATTACATAAGCAACGTTCTAATACTAGTCCAGTGTGAATAGGGCTTTGGTGGGCTCCCCCCTAAAAAAAATGTTTTAAATAAATGTAAAGTATACGTGCTCCTTGTAAAAAAAAAGGTCAGCGTAGAGCCCTGCTACTGACAATAATGTACATGTAACATGTCCCTGATAACTACAACTACCTAACGGACCCGACAAAAGCAGGTACTGACATCAGAACAAGGCTTAAAAGTGTAACTGGTAATAATACTTAGACTTTAAATCAATCACCAGTTTCCACGGTACATTTCAGGACACCATGGTCTGACTAGATGCCTACAGCTCCTGTGGTCACATCACAGCCTCCAGTATTTATGCTGCAGTAGTTTGTGTGTCGGGGGGCTAGGGTCAGTTTGTTATATCTGGAGTACTTCTCCTGTCCTATCCAGTGTCCTGTGTGAATTTAAGTATGCTCTCTCTAATTCTCTCTTTCTCGGAGGACTTGAGCCCTAGAACCATGCCTCAGGACTACCTGACATGATGACTCCATGCTATCCCCAGTCCACCTGGCCGTGCTGCTGCTCCAGTTTCAACTGTTCTGCCTGTGATTATTATTATACGACCATGCTGGTCATTTATGAACATTTGAACATTTTGGCCATGTTCTGTTATAATCTCCACCCGGCACAGCCAGAAGAGGACTGGCCACCCCACATAGACTGGTTCCTCTCTATGTTTCTTCCTAGGTTTTGGCCTTTCTAGGGAGTTTTTCCTAGCCACCGTGCTTCTACACCTGCATTGCTTGCTGTTTGGGGTTTTAGGCTGGGTTTCTGTACAGTACTTTGAGATATCAGCTGATGTACGAAGGGCTATATAAATAGATTTGATTTTGATTTAACAATTCATGTCAGGCACAACACTATGCTAGTAGCTCGGGGTCGTCAGTCCTCAGTTCACTTGCACATTGGAAAAACACTCATCAAACCACCAATTGAGAGGAGTTATTTTAGGTCAGCTAGCAAGCTGGTTTACCACAGAGCTCTGGTTAGACAGAGTTCAGCATTGACTAACTACTCCCATCTCTGCCTGCAAACAAAATACACTGAAACAGGTCTGCATGCAGGCGCATACAAACACAGAGGCAAGCGGCCACGCCACAACATCAGCATTAAATATCTAAAATTACAGCTGGAACAGCCAGAACCTCTAGCAAAGGCTACATACATAAATAAAGATGGGATTTTCAGAGCTAGTTATTCTATAAATAATGACCAGCTTGTGCACAGTAGGTCTCTTCTAGACAGGCAGGGCACTCTTGAAGAAATTATTTGAAGAGCTTTATCACTAATTGATAATGACAGGGGATTGAACATCTGGCAAACTGCAGTCTTCCAGAAGTCATCACCTGTGCTGGCTGCAATTGCTGTTATCCAAGCTATGTGGTCTGAGAGAAGCCTAAAGCAACCAGGGATAAAAATGGACGGCTGCTGCTATTCAGTCACATAAAGCATTCATTCTTAAACCTAACACATTCAAACTGAACATATCTTAGCTTTGTTGACTATCCACATCCTAGACAGAGTGGTGGAAGAAGTCCATTCAATCTTGGCTCCTCCTCCTTCCATGTATATTTAAGCAAGCCAATTGAGACAGATGGCAGGAACCATGTCTGAGTGCAGTGACAATGTACACCGCCTCTGCCGAGAAGCAAAGAGAGGACAATAAAACATGGGTCTGGCCATCATCACTGCAGTCAGAGTCCCCTGATAGAAGAGTCATGATTAGCAGATCAGAGTACACATACGCTGAGGGAGTGCTCAGTAACAACACGGAGGTCTGTGGTAGACAGGACTCTGGGAGAGTCGGAGGAGAAGAGCTGCTACAGGCCAAGGCAACATATCATTGAGTGCTAGCTAAACCACTGACAGAAGATACAACTTTTATAGCGCTATTGATTACATAAAGAATCTTAAGGCGCTTTAAAGCAACAAACAGACATAAGACAAGCCTACTTAACAAATCCAAGTTGACTGCAGATAAGCCAACATTAAACTGATCAGAACAAAGATCAAATTAAGGGTTTTCAGCATATTTTCAAATGCTCCATGTAGGCTATGCAGTGCACTGTGCAAATCATGGATAGTGTCTTGATCCTTGACTAGTTAGTTTTGCATTGACAGGATTCAGAAATCAAGCAGTTTTAAATATCACAATGGCATGAGCTGACGGAATAAATATTACGCATACTGGCATCATATTTCCAAGTCTCGCCATTATTTAGTGTGGATTTTGTGTAATATTTGCAGGCAAACTGCTAAATTTTGCTGAAGCAATTCTGACATTTTGTATGGCAATATGCAATGATTTTGTCCAATTTGTAGCGAAAATGCACAGTTGAGGGGAAATTTTGGAGTGACAGGTGGCTTGATTTAACCATATGAGGTAAATGTGCAGTGATTGGTTGAAATTGAGCTCTTTTTGTAATGCGGTGATGGGTCAGTGCAATAAAAGTGTTTATTTGACTGTTTTATAAGTAATAGTGCAGTGATTTCCAAGTCCTCACATAATATGCTGGGAATTGTTGATTTCCAATCCAAAACCCATTAAATGAGCAGTGGCACTAAGCTGTCATGTGAAGGTGAACCCAACCTGGCTGTCGCAGACCCAGAGACAGGAGGGGGGCTGCTGGGCTGGCATGTCATTATTAGCAGTGTGTGTGTTAGACCAGTCCTCCTGTGCTGAAGGTCAGCCACTGTCCTACTGTGACCTCTGGGCTACAGCTCAAAACAGGGTAACATGGGCATCTGGTGCTGACTGTTAGTGAGGCACTCTGCATTCACAAAAAAGACACCCTCTCTCATCATCCTCCTCCCCCCCCCCCCTCCTCCTCCTCCTCCGAGAGAGGAATCAAACATCCTCCTCTGTGTATAGATGCTATTTTGGCATCTATGCATAGTCACTTTAATAACTCTACCGACATGTACATATAACCACAACTAACCGGTACCCCCTCTATATAGTCTCTCCATTGTTGTTTTACTGCTGCTCTTTAATTACTTGTTACTTTTATTTCTTAATCTTTAGTATTTTTTTTAAACTACATTGTTGATTAGGGACTCTTAAGTAATCAGTTCACTGTAAGGTCTACACCTATTGTATTCGGCGCATGTGACTAATAAAATTTGAACCTGAAAACACATTTTCAATGTCGCTATGGGTCAGGTACCACTCAAAACACTGAAAGGTATACTAAACAAATCAGTCAGGTTAACATAGTCCCACCTCTTGTATAACAGTCAAATATCACACGGTGTGTATTGAGGCCATTATGAGAATCACAAACATGATTAGATACATGAGGGCGCACATGTGTTTATGTTCTCAGGATTTTGAAAATCTGCTTTATTTTCTAAATGAGTCTGGAAATTTGTCAAGCCTGCAACCACAAACAAGTAACCTATTAAAATATCCCAAAACTACCAATTCATTTTAAAAAATTCTACATCTAAATGCTTGCATCAAGTGACTGCCTATTCAATCAAGTAGGGTCCATCAGCATAGACATACAAACCATATAATAACATTAGCTACAACTGTAAAGGAGAAAAATATAGCTACCAAGTTATCAATTGAAGCTCCACTCCTAAAACAATCCCATAATTTCGGTTGCATCAGCTGCTGCAGCAATCCTTACAGGTGTAGCCAAGCTCTGATCTGGCCAGGATGAAATTATACATTCGGGGAGGACTGCATAGCAACGGATACTGCTTCAAACACGATAGGGGTACCATCAACAAGGCGGGGAGGAGGAGAGTGACTTGTCAGTTTCAGCGGAAAGAGACGCAGGCTGAAGGATCCATTCTGCAGTAGGAGGGGTGGCGTCTAAACTAACCGAATGGAGGATACAGCTGCCTTTCAACCCACGTGATCACACTGAAACTATAGTCGATCCTCAATCGCAAAATAAAATATAAAAATATTAAGATAACACAGGTTTAAAGCTAAAGCTATTAGTCAAAGCAAATTGTAGTTTTCCTCCAACTCTTGTTTTTTCCACCGATGTGTTCCACACTTATTTCTATAAACTGCATGAATTCATTCAACTTAGATCATTCGTAAAACAGGGCCAACTGTAATGATAATTATTTACGTTACCGGTCTAGAGCCTTGATTACAGATCACAAAACGATCGAAGTTGTCCAGCTCACTGGATGTAACGTGATGGATGGAGGGAGTAGCGTAGTCAGTGGCTACAGGAAACACACAACTAATTTGGTAACTAGCGGAGTTAAAACAAAGGTGTCAAAATATCAGACCACATCAAATGTTTAACATGACAATCAGGCCGATACGACCTAAATAATATATTTACACGGAGCAGCCTACCTTCTAAATAGCTTTCAAAATAATGATACAACTGAGTGCATACGCCCTTTTCCATTATTGAACATTCTATAAATCGCGGGTAACGTTACCTAGCTAAAGTTATCTAGCTTGTTCAAGCAGATACCCGTATACCAAGTAGATATGCTCGACAACACATTAGCTGGTATACATTTATAGCTGGTATGTGAAATAACTGTCACCCAAATCATGACCTACATATGATCGCAACGCTAACTAGCCATTCGAATGCGAGTTGAAAAAGCAACGGATTCAATTGAATGAAGCAATTGGCAATGCAGTCAACATAAACGTTTAAAAAGTTAACTATATATAGTTACAACTATAAATGTTTATGCACAGACTTGATGCGAGGCAACTCGCGACCCACACACACACAATTGATGAGTTTGGCAAGCCCGCTAGCCAGCCGGTTAGCCTAGCTAGCGAACGTCAAAATGATTTCCACTGGTGAACGTTAGCTGCTGGCTGGCAAGCTAGAAAGTTGATATCAAATTATCGGATCAATAACACTTGAAAAATAGGTGCAAGTCCTCATCAAATAGTAACTTAAACCAAGTTAACAACAGTTACTTAGAAGCAAATCGACCAGTGCCACTAGTTGGTTAGCACAGACATTTACAACTCTGATGGCCAGCTACCTGCTGCTCCAAGCGGCCTGTCCGCCATTTTGAGACATTGAAAGGAGGCGCAAAAATTACAGCCACATCGTCCTTTTCCCCACTTAGCGTTACTTCTATACTCAATATCTGATGCAAAACAACTTACCCTATAGTTTTTCCTGAATATCCTTAGCTAGTTCGGACAGTTATACAAGCCAAGAGGACGTGTTTTTCGTTCCAAAATAAGGGACGTATGATCTCGAGGTTAGAGTATGCCGACTTTTCTCTCTTGCAATCCTTGTTTTTTCCTGCCGCATTCGCCTTCAGTCGGGGACGCGCTTGCGTTTACAAACTGACAGCGACGCGCGCGCACGTCCTTGATCACCCTACTTAAAAAAAAATAGATTCTTGCAAACACCCACTGATAACCTACTCTAATGTTACTTAACAAGTAGCTATGAACATTCACTATTTTTGACTACACATCATTACCCAGCCTCTGCCGATGGTGTCATTGACGCATGTTTACAGTGGATATTCAGATTCCAGAATGTTATCAGAACTTGATCTCTATTGATGACGGGACATAATTCATAGAACTATGTACTGCAACACTTGTGTGACAGGTCCACTAGTAGGATACCAAAAATAAACATCCAGTCTTTACACTTGAAATGCATGATAATATCATTGCATCTAATTACATGTCCAACAAGCTGGATAGCTAACATCCTCTCAATCTTATATGTAAATAAGTAGTTAATAAAAATCCAAGCCAAGTGTTATTTGCTAGTTTTCTTTATTAATTTTAATACAAAAGCATACTCTGACCAAAAATAATTAGATTGTTATTTTGTAAAGAGCAACAGATAGGTACCACACAGCAAGGGAAGCAGACTTTAACACTAGAATGTGCATAATAAATCTTGTCAGTTCAAGAAAAGAAAACAGAAGAACAAACCCTCATTTTGAGTTCCACACAGAGACAATGCAAGATGATCAGTGTGCATTAGACATCCATCTACACTGAGGTGATAGAGACCAGATATGTACTGTCTTTGTCACATAGGACCTCTTTTTCTCCCCACTAGACATTAGGGCAGACAACCCAGCTCAGTAGATGTATGAAATCTTGGTCAGAGCCATTTTTTTTAAAAGTAGTAAATAGACAGATCTATTGGTGGCTTCTTGTGTGACGTTTTGGTAAATAGATGTGTCATCTTGACAAATACACATTTTTGTTTAAAATTGGGGAGAACACAAATGTGTGTAAATGTACGTAATAAGTCTCCTATGTTTGACATCGATGAAGTGCTGGGAGTCATTTTAAGAGCTTTGAGTGCTCAGGTGACTTCTCCAATGCCTTATGGCCTTATAAATGCCCAAAATGTAATTTTGCACAAACATTTCACTCAACATTCAGGTTTAGTTTTGTAATCTACATTTGGAAACATTCTGAATATAAAGACATCCATCCATACAAACCAAGGGGTTTACATAAGATGAAGCAATATGTAATATGAATGATCTGGAAATTGAAAATGTTAAATTGAGAAAATTATACATGGTCTTTGCTTTGATAAAATAATCCGGTCTGTCACTCCCTACTGAATGAATCTAAAGAACAGTCAAATCATTTTCTCATGCAATTACTTGAATGTATCAAGAGGTATATTACTACACAATTAGAACATCATTACAGCTTAACAACAAGAATTCGTGCCTTGGTGATGAAATAGAATAGAAGCACCATGATTTGATGATCCATGGAAGAAAAAAAATAGATCTCTAGGCAGACAAAGGCATTTTTGATCACTCTCAACGAGTTTATTCTACCAGAAATGTCTTAAGTCTCAAACAATAGACCTCAGGGTTTAAACAAGTAGCAGCCTTTGCAATTTTTCAGGTTCACGTCATCATCAATTCCATCAAATACTTGTTTATTTTGCTTCCCTCAAAGTCAATCGAATGAGAAACATATGAAATAGTTACACACTAGCCTGGACATATGCATTTGAACATCCTTATGGGACAAAAACATTTTCACATTAATAAAGCCTTTTCATTTGTTTCTGATGGTTCCAAAGGAAGTACTCTCTAGTGCACCGCCCCATGGCCACTAAGGGTACTGCAAGACAGGACTGGCATTCATGAAGGAGGAAGTTGAACCTGAGGGGAGGAAGGAAATGCAGATACACTTCAAAAAGGAAACCAGTGATGTCCCTATGACAAACATAAATAGAAATGAAACCAAAATTAAATTCAAATAACATTTAAAACAAGCTTTGAAGGGCTGACAAGAAAACCATTAACACCCTGGTTCCATTTCGAAGCATAAATTAGGCACAAATCACATACCAAGTTCTATTATTGTTCCACAATTTTTTTCAGGAGCATAATAATCAAGAAATTATTTATAGTGTTTTTTCCCCTCTCTCTTTGTGACACCCTTTTACTTACAATGACAGCTGTTTGTCTTGCAGCAACACAAGTGCAGCACTTCAAAATAATTAGTTCCAGCATCTTCTATATTGCTTTAGTCACATACATTTAGACAGCGCAACATTTTTTGAAAGAAATTTGCAAGGGAGGGTCGGTCACATTGCATGTACACAAGCGCGCACACACCGCTATCAGTCCTTTTTGGTATATTGAAGCAGCCTTAATCAATCCACTTTTGGTGGTGCTGTGTTTAGTCTGTCTAATCTATCAAATGATTGGGTGAAGTTTCTCACAATCACTTCATATGAGCAGATTTACAACATCGCTGGCCAAGAATGTTACATACAAGTTTATATTAGCGGTCCCATGATTTTACGACGGCTGAGTTTACACAGGCAGCCAATTCTGATCTTTTTGTCAATTTAAATTTAACCTTGATTTAACTAGGCAAGTCAGTTGAGAACAAATTCTTATTTACAATGACAGCCTACCCCGGCCACGGCCGAATGTGAAGCAGTCTGGATTCGAACCAGGGACTTGCAGTGAGATGCAGTGCCTTAGACAGCTGCGCCACTCGGGAGCCACCAAATAGTTGGGCAAAATACCTGAATTGGCCTTCCGGTGTCAACACAGCCTTTGTGTATAAAATATAAAACATTTGGAAGGTCGTGGCTTACCCAACCTAGCCATTACACTATGAAGTAGCAGAAGTGTTACAAACCATGGCCATATCTGATTCCTTCTCTTAGACTACACAAACATACATGCACACATTCTTTAAAAGTGGAAAAATAGAAGACTGGACACATCTAATATAAGAGACCATAGAGTCTACTGCTCAAGCCATAGTTGGACGTTTCATCTCTGCATTTCCATCAACATTGATCAAGTACCTGTCTAAACCCCAAAGACAGGTTTATTTATACATATTTTCCACTCATATTTTCTATAAAAACAGACATGGCTTAAAGGTAGACTCAGTGAAATGAGTCCGCAGCACCGCAGATAATGCAATGAGCGAGATCCAAGACTTCGCGCCAACACAGTATCAGTGCATGTGCATGGGTTCGTGTCACACTGTTAGTGTGTGGTAGGTACGGGACCAAAACAGTGGGTGAGTTTAGCCTCAGTGCTTCAAAGCTTTTAGCTGTTGCAGAAATGAATGATTCTACCTTTCAATTAATGGATAATTGACAGACCTAAAAATCTTTTCTCCCCCCTTTCATTTTGATTTTACAAAAAGATACATTTTTACAGAAAAAAGGTATAACAAATCATTCTAAAAGACTTGTTGAGAGCACACACGCGTCACTGTTTGATTGCTGTGATAGAACAAAGCAGCCACCCACCTGGGATAAATAGAAATACAAATAGTTTGACTGACCATAGGGAACACTAGCGAGTAAATGGATGACTGGAAGTGAGGTTTAACAATACTAAACGCACGAGAAGAGAACTTCCAATCTGAAGCCCAACATTAGAGAATATGCTGTTAATTTTACTTACTGTTTCTTAGTCTGATCTAGTTCACAGTAAAAATATTTTTACAAAATTCCCGAGTTTTGGGACAGGGTGTCAGTTGTTATTTCGAGGCAACATGGGGCCATGGTGAAACCGGAAGCCCTAGTTGCCTCGGTGGCTCTCTTAGGATTATTGGAAGTGTTGGCGGGGTAAACCGTGGTCCTTCGGCTAAAAGTTGAAGAGGGTAAAGGGAACAGTTGGTTGATGTGGAGTGGGATGAACAGTGGATAAGGCTCTGGTAATACAATGTCATGGTCGTCCTTGGTCGCTTTCACACAGCCACACACTTACTCCTGTTTCTTTACCAAAGCTCGAGGCTACGGGCTCTCAGATTGAACATGGATTCTATATTCTCTTTTTATTAAATTCTACCCTTGTATATACTGTAACTCTTGCTCTGTTACTCCTTGAAGCTCCTCTTATAAAACACTCTACCCAATGTATACATAGATGTTTCTCTTGGACTGCCCCAAACAACCCTTCACCCTTCTTGTTTTCATTGTTAATCTTTAGACAGCTCAGTTCTCAGGTCCACATGCTCATTCAAGGAGATGGCTGTTGCATCACATCTGTTCCCTTGTAGAAAGTAGTGTGGTATGGAGGGTTTGACATTAATCAACATTAACGTCCATGGGTATTTTGTCCTCCAGCTCTAGTGGACCGTCCACAGTGAGCTCCTCCATGCTTTTTCCGGACTCCTGAAGCTGCTGCCGCCGCTGAACCTCTGCCTTCAGGTTTTCCAAGTCCTTTTGACTGCAGAGGGAATGGGATACCACAGGGGTTAATGTTGAGCCCAGACATTTATATTTTTTAAGAGTGGATGGAATTCCACACGGGTCAGAACTGGGTCCTGGCACGTTTCCATTTTCAAAAAAAGAAGAAAAAAAAGGTACTACTTCACTTTACCTGAGTGGTATAAAGATGATGCCGTTGATTATATTGAGCTGTTCCAGAACACTGGCCATACTGGGTGCTGTAAACTGGAAAGTGTCAGAAAACAACAAAATGACACACTGTTCTATGAAACTAACACCAACAACACATTTGAAAAGAAACTTGTGTCTGTAGCAATGGTTCCTCAAATTATTGTAGGCGCTGAGCAAATTTCAGGTCTGCTGAGTGCAAACTTGAACGTTGTGAACATTCTGTGCAACTTCCAGCACGCGTTTACTGTGAACACAGAGGCTATACCCACTTTAAGTTACAGTTTTAACAGTGGCCATGTAGGCTACTGTGGCTATTTGATCATAATGTAGGCCTACCAGAGTGGCATACCATCAAAAACAATGGAGAAAATGCATCCCATAACATTTTAAGCATTTCAAGCAGGGCTTGACATTAACCTGTTTAACCACTTGCCCTTCAGACAAGGTGGCTGAAAATGGTTGTTGTTTGACCCAAGAAACCACTTTATAGAATAAAAATGTATTATTATTGCCATGCCATTATTACAGAGAATCAGACAAACTATGCTACCCTCTGTCTATTGGCTACTTAGTTTATTCAAGCCTGCCTCAAAATACAATACTGCCCCTTTAAGACAAAAAAAAGCTCTTTACCTGATTTGCTTTTCAAAGAGGTCTAGAAATGTACACGTTATGTGCTTTTGTAGGAAGCAATGATTCCCCTATTGCTGACTACAAATCATCTATAACTGGGCTAATAACTCACTAACAAGCAGAGGATATGAACAAAATGCAGCTCTCGCTTTGATCACAAAACAAGTGCATCTACTCAACCACTCATGCTGTAAATACAGTCCAGTTCAAAGTAAGTGGTACAGATCCATATATGGCAATGGTCTGATTGTTTATGCCGCACGGGTCTGTGTAGTGTACGGGCTGAGTAAAGTGTCAATGAAATGGAATCATACTCCGATACCTTCTGCCTACAACAATCTCTTGCATAGTTTGTTTTGTTTGTTGCATTGAAAGTGACTAATATTGTGTTGATTCGATCACAATTGCCACAGTAAAGGGAAACGTTGATAGTGTTACCAGGGAAATCTCTAGAACAGTGGTCACCAACCTTTTCTGAGTCAAGATCACTGAGTCAAAATGCAAGCCAAATCTACTGCTCGGTTTTGTTTTAACAGGACTTAAAAAACGTAAGCCTATGCAACATAAACTAATTAAAAACAGTACTGTAGCAATGAGGTTTGTGCAGTAAACTATAAGCCCAATATATTACTACCACATATTGGCTTTGCTGTTCAGGCCCTTTTAATAAATTATATTTCAACATTTGAGGTAGGCTATATGATCACACCGGTAATAGATCCGTTGCTGTATTACTTGTGAGGCACAGC
Source organism: Oncorhynchus kisutch (assembly GCF_002021735.2). NCBI lineage: Eukaryota > Metazoa > Chordata > Actinopteri > Salmoniformes > Salmonidae > Oncorhynchus > Oncorhynchus kisutch. The sequence goes on along the minus strand of NC_034188.2, from coordinate 63,765,383 downwards.
TGAGTGAGCATACATTTAAATAATTTTCATTTTACTGGGTTGATGGTGCCAGCATCTGATGGTCAGTTGCAGCAGAGGGAATAGAGGAGAATGAGGGTCCCCCTCTCAACATCCCTTCACTCTCTCTTTCCTCCACTGATACTGACCAAAAAGGACACCATCTTCCAGCTGATGGCGAAACTCGAGTCGCACCGCATTATTTCTGCCTCATAGTTTCCTACTCATTCATTACTGCTGCACTGCTTGTTGTAGAGCTGAGTGGAAATAGGAAGAAGGCGCATTTTATGGCGTATAAAAGTGTTGACAGTGCTGAGTACGAACTAGAACTCACTCATAAAAACAGCAGCTCTTTTCTGTATTCATTGACAGTCTCTCTAATCATGGTTTTAAACGTTTTGAAATCTCACAGTATCAACTTCGCTGTAGCTTTGTTTTATGCCTGCTATATTACTGCAGACAGTATCTGAGCCACCCAATTGGCCAGAGAGCAGTTTGTACCTTCAGACACAGGAAATGGTTCAAAATGGCAAGTTCGCCTACCCGGCACACAGGTCAGCTGAATCAGGTGCACCTACCGCCAACAGCCCGAGCCAAAAAATAAAAACAGAAGGATTTATCTTTTTTTTTTTTTACAGAAATGTTTGGCAATCGAGTAGGAATGCCTTTGAGATTAACCAGTCGATCGCCCGGTTGGTGACCACTCTAGAAAGTTGAGTGAACTTCAATCTCATTGTTCTCTCTGTGGGATGATATTTTTGGGTGGCAGTCTCGGGCTACTGTACGCGCAGTTTAGAGGGAACATTGGTCTGTAGATTATGCTATCATCTGGGTACAATACAAGGCCCTTTGATTTTGTCTTCGGGATAAAAACCATAGCTACGCCCTAAGCCACGTGCCTTGAGTGGCATGATGCTGGCGTTGGAGCCGTTCTTGTAGATCTCGTTCATGGTTCTCTGCAAAGCCACAGCCTGCTGTGTGAGGTACTTCAGGTACTCTGAGCTCTCTTTAGTCTTCTCGTGGGCCTCTCCCACCTGAGAGGGGACATAGGGGAAGAAAGTGAGAAAGAAAGCTTAAAAATAGATTAACCTCTCAACTAATATCAGTTGTTGGTAATCTAGCACATATTCCACTTTTTTGTATTTTTTTTTTACTTTTTAGTGATATCCAATTGGTAATTAGTCTTGTCCCATCGCTGCAACTCCCCTACGGACTTGGCAGAGGCGAAAGTCGAGAGCCACACATCCTCCGAAACACGACCCTGCCAAGCCGAAACACGAACCTTCTTCTTGACACACTGCTCATTTAACCCGGAAGCCAGTCGCACCAATGTGTTGGAGGAAACACCATTCAGCTGGCGACCAAAGTCAGCTTGCAGGCCTGCCACAACGAGTCACTAGAGCGCGATGGGACAAGGAAATCCTGGCTGGCCAAACCCTCCCCTTACCCGGACGACACTGGTCCAATTGTGCGCCGCCTCATGGGTCTACCGGTCACGGCCAGTTGTGACACAGCCTGAGATCGAACCCGGGAAAGTAGTGACACCTCAAGCACTGCGATGCAGTGCCTTAGACCGCAGCGCACCTTGGGAGGCTATCTAGCACATATTCTTATTTCAGCAAATGTTCTTAAGCCATTTCTGAGGAGAGGACGTGTAGAGCTTTGTGTACTGTAGCTGTACGTCTTACCTGGTTTTTGTAGATGGTGTAGCCCTCCTTTTCGTGCTGGAGTGCAGAGCGGAACTCTGCCTTGCTCTCGTAAACCCTCGCAACCAGATGATGACTGCAGAATTATATATAAAAATAATAATAATTGCATTAAATCAACTGAAGATAAACACAAACCTGAGTTTATAACAGGAAGTAAGTTAATATACTGAAAATTATGTTCAGTCACTCAAGGGAATACCTCTCCCTTGTCCTTACCTAAGGGCTACTTTGAGGGAGCGGGGTCCGTGGTATTTGGAGTTGATGGCCAAGGCGTTCTCCAGGAACCTCAGAGACAGGTCGTACTCCATTACTCCATGCAGCACCAGGCCAATGTTACTCTATAGGAGGAGACCCGGGACCACAGGGAGGACAAGTGTAAGGAGAACTAATTTGATAAAGGTCACACACAAACACACCTCAAAGGCTTCCACAAAATTGGTACATAACTTCAGAGTTAACGTGGTAACACGTCCACTTACAGGATGATTTCAATCAAAAGAAAATAAATTAAATACTAGAAAGTAAATACTGTGGTCCACTCACGTCTAGCAGCGCCATCTCAGGGTGGTCCTCCCCACACACCATCAGCATGAGGTAGCGGGCACGGTACAGCAGCTTCAGGGCAGTGGACAGCTGACCGTTGGCAAAGCAGTACAGAGCCAAGTGCATCTGGGGAGAGAAAGCAACCAGAGGCACTTAGAAACAGCTAACATGGACTGGTATTGTTTTTTAATGACGAAACAAACTTTTTTTTAAATAGCCATTTTCATGGATACATACATATTCCTGGATAGTGTTGGGGTGCTCGACGCCCAGCACCCTCTCACTCATCAAGACAGCCTTCTGTTGGTTACTGAGAGCCTGTGGACAGAGAAGACAAAAGTCAGGACTGTCACTGGAATTGCTGTGGCCATTTGTTTTCATGTGTGAGAGAAATATAAAAGTGTGTGTATCATGTCTAGAGCAGCACACCTCATGGTGGTCTCCCATGATGTAGTTAAGGCGAGCCAGCAGACGCAGGCAGGCACAGATCTCCACATGCATGGCCCCGTACACGTTGTTGAACAGGTTCAAAGCCTCGTTGATTAACTCACAGCCCTCCTTAAGGTAACCTGCAGACAGGGGCCTTGTTAAAAACTCAGGCTTCCACAATTGTTGTACAACACAAAAGAAAGTCATGTGAACGGGTTCAGAGAGGGCACTAAGGTAAGTTGCATTGTTGAATGAATGTAGTAATGCTTCTGCATGGTTTGTATGGGGAGGAAGGAAACATTTCTCAGCCTTCGTGTGTGTGTTGCATGTGTGAGTAGAGCTTCATGTGCATATCTGTTTAGCACTAGGAGGACCTAGGGCTGTTGTGGTAACAGTATTACCGCCACACCGGCGGTCAAGAGTCATGACGGCAGTCAAATTCCAAGCTCTGATGCTGCTGATGGTCGTTAGTAGCCTACCAAACATGCTAACTGCCTGGTATTCAGCACGCTATTTCCCCTAATCACGCTACCATCAATGCTAATGTATTCAAAAATCTCAAACACTTCATGAGAGCCCATGAGCTCATGTTGCGCAACATTTCTATAGGCTATAAAATTGAGTGAGAAAACAGTGATGGCTGCTAATAAAAAGAGGATCCCTTCAGCTTTCTATAGGCTAGGCCTACTATATTTATTCTATAGGCTAGGCCTACTATATTTATTCTATAGGCTAGGCCTACTATATTTATTCTATAGGCTAGGCCTACTATATTTATTCTATAGGCTAGGCCTACTATATTTATTCTATAGGCTAGGCCTACTATATTTATTCTATAGGCTAGGCCTACTATATTTATTCTATAGGCTAGGCCTACTATATTTATTTCTCAACTTTCCTAATATTAAGCACATTGTTTATCTTTACAACAGGAGTATAGCCTACCTGGCTGGCATGAAAATAAACCACAGGAAAAGCTTCCTCTATTCGCTATTTAAGTGCCTAGATTACATGTATTATTTCCCGCTGCCCCCTTTTAGAGACAGGTTCATGATGATGGTCCGTTCTTTTCTTTTTTTACCCCTTTTTTCTCCCCAATTTCATGGTATCCAATTGGTAGTTACAGTATTGTCACCGCAAATCCTGTACGGACCCGGGAGAGGCGAAGGTCGTGAGCCACGAAGGTCGAATGCTTCTCGACACAATGCCCACTTAACCTGGAAGCCAGCCACACCAATGTATCGGAGGAAACACCGCACACCTGGCAACCATGTCAGCGTGCACTGCGCCCGGCCCACCACAGGAGTCGCTAGTGCGCGATGGGACAAGGACATTCCTGCCGGCCAAACCCTCCCCTAACTCTGACGACACTGAGCCAATTGTGTGCCGCCCCATGGGTCTCCCGGTCGCAACAGAGCCTGGACTCGAACCCAGAATCTCTAGTGGCACAACCTTAGACCACTGCACCACTTGGGAGGCCCCTGATAATGGTCCATTCGAAATCAAAACAAATTTCAAACATATTATTTAGTACATGTAATATATTACATACAATATTACATTTTTTTACAACTCTGATGGGTGACAATATTAGCCTATCACTGCAAATTTCAAATCATAGTCGCACACCATAGGCCTAAAATTAGCCTAAAACATAGACCTACAATTTTATTAAGGTTTGTATCACAACTAAATTGGCCAAATAAATCATTAAAATTAAACACATTAATCCACTTTACAAGGGGTGTAGATCTAACTGGCATACATAAGCAGCGTGCGAGTTTCACATTTGGGGAAGATCATTGTCACCATAAAATGCACCTTTATAATAAAAGCATTAGATGCATAATTGCATTTGCAGTCACTTTGATAATGGTGTTTTCCGTTAATGGAAAAATTCACGCTTATAGCCTACTATCATGTGTACAACGCTGTGCTTATAATGAAGAAATAGCCCAATAGTTTATTTTAAGCTACATTTTCTGATCTGTTGCATCAGCCACATTGCATAAAAAAGTGTTTATTGCTTGTATTAAATTTGGAATCTATCACATCCCACAACTGTCCCAGACTATGAATGGAATATTTATTTATTGCACAGAAAAGGTTGACTTTGTACTATGGGTGATAGTTGATGTTTGTTAGGCCTACTCATCTTGTTGGCTGACGAAAAGTAAAATGTGGACAGTTCTTCCAATATCTTCAATATGCGCCTCGGAATTGGATAAGGACGCAGTTGCATCCCCGATGTGTCTGTCTTAACTTGTAGCCTGTGAGAAAGACCCGATCATGTGACAGAGGCGCTTCGGATTGCACAGCACACTCAGGGAGAAGGGAACAACGCAGCACTCCGGGCCGCAAAATGCATGGATTGTTTTAGGGTGCATTGCGGCCACAAAGGGGATGTCGACTTGAAATTCGAGGCATTATCAAGTGCTTGTCAAACTGTGAATGAGAGACTATTGAGAGTACAGCCTGTGCAAAAGCAGAGCTCATGCCTTTCAAGCTACTTTTTTCAAATCATTATTAGTCTCTCATCATGCAGCCTTACAATGTATTATAAATCTAAACATATAGCCCGACGTTTGTAGAACAACTAAAGTTACATTAATAACTCTAAATTAAGCATATAGGAATACCTATTTCTTTGTTAACTGCCCAACACAATAGCGCTCGTGCGCACTCCCTCAAATCATTTGGAGAAAATATTTATGTTTTATTCAGCTTTGTTCAATTGTATTCTTCATACTATAAAATAATGCCACGGAATTATAAGCAAATCTTGTCTGCCAAATGAAAAAGTGCAGCCCACAGCCATTTGGCATAGCCACATCAGGACAACTCAGAGTATGCTATTCTTTTCTTCTGAAATAGACTACATTTTCTTCATATCGTGCTTCTTTAGACCTGTCGAAAAATAAATTATGGCTTGTAGGCTGTGTGTCGAAGCCAGGAGATGCTAAATGTCTTTTGTAAATGAACAGTCAAATACCGTGAGACCAACAGTTATTTGCTTGACAAATCACCAGCTCACAAAATTTTGTGACCGCCACAGCCCTAGGAGGACCCATTCTGATCCTGCCCAGCAGGACTGGTATCCACCTCACCTTGCTGGACCTTGGCCCGTCCGCATGTGTGTGCTGCATTATTAGTGTGAGTAGTACTGTATGTCTCTAGCACTAGGAGCATCCATGCCGTTCCGGGCCATGCTGATTGAGGTCTTGTAGCTTCATGCTAGCCTCACCTTGCTGGACCTTTGCCTGTCCACTCTGGAAAAAGTGAAAGGCATCGGAGGCCTTGGGGTTGACGTGCTTCACCACAGGGAAGATGTTAAGGATGTCCTCCTCTGTGAAGGCAGGCTTGTGGCGACTGTCAAAGTTATACTCCTTTATCAGGATCTAGAAAACACAGGGAGGCAGGAGACACAGGAAGCTTGTTAGGAGGGGGAGGGTTAAAAACATGACATCATTCAAATACACATTCTGAATTACAATTTGACCCCTGGCACCTACTCCCTCGGCATTTCTGTAGACCTGAAGGTATTTAATAAATGTATACAATATGTTGAAAATAACACCTAGTCTAAATAGGAATTGATGGGAGTTACCTGGATGCCAGCTTTGATGGAGATTTCTCTGAGCAGGGTGATCTTCTGAAGGCCGTATTTCTCCACTACCTGGTCAGCATTCTCACTGTAGAAAGATGCATGTTTTTAGGAAAACCTACGCCAACTTTAACCCAAGCACACTCACCAGTGCATGCCGACATGGTAGCTGCCAGAATAGTGTGCTAACGTCAAGCCTACTATTGTGCAAACATCAATCCTAATTCCCACCCACCAGTGCAGGGTGAAGTTGTAGTAGCTCTGGGCCTCAGAGACTATGTTCTTCCACAGCTCACTGGGTGTCAGGCTGGCCCACGCCGTGTTGTCCCCTCCCCCTGGAACTCGGTTACGGCGTTTACGGTTCTTGCGGCGTGACACGAGCTCGTCGGCAGGCAGGTGTGCCACGGCATCAGGGAAGGAGGACAGGAAGCAGTTGAGGAAGTGACTGACAGCAGCTGAGAGGGCCGACAACTCCACACCCTGGGAGATGGAGTACATAGTCTATTGTTCTCATATTTAATCAATTTCTTAGGGAGACAAATAAATACTTTCTATGATAAGCAAGTAGGGATACTCATTTTCATGGTGCAAAAGTACAAAGATCTGTGTCATCCTAAGTACATTATAATTATTTAACAATCATTGCTTAAAAATAGCAATCACCTGGAGGTATGTCTTGAAGATATGTTTCGCACATCTGGTGATCAACTCGCTGATACCTATTCTCTTCAGAACAGAAGAGATACAAAACCGTCAGGGGGAAAAAAGCAAGCTTAATGCAGATGAATCTTTATGTATTGTCCTGCACCCTGTCTGCAGTAGAAACAGAACAGTCGAGAAGGTTATCATTATGCTAATAATGCTATCATTGCCCTTCATTATATTTCTCCTTAGTCAGTCCTCAAGAGCGTATGGAGGTCAGGGGTTTAGGCTTACATAGAAGTGCTCCAGCTGTGCCTTGGCTGGGGTCTTGTCCACAAACTCCAGCACGTTGCCTAGGTAACGCACATTGATGCCCCTCTGGTGCAGAGCCTCAGTCAGCGTGGCTCCATCCATAGGCAGAGCACTGTGGTCCAGACAGTCCTTCACCTGGAGGGAAAGACACGCATAAGAAAAATTAATTACCACACACACACACACAAGAACAAATAACCAAGGAAACACCAACCCACAAATAGCTAGACAGACACAAAGGCTAGTGATACAGTGATGTAAGAAAATAGTTTGAAATATCGTTAAGGCAATGACTGCTTGTGCGTGGTACCATGTTGTTGCCCTGAAACTTACCAGAGAGGGGATCTGACAGGACACCAGGAAGGCTGCAGCATCCTTCAACAGCTGCTTCTGTTTCTGAATGTCATCCACACTGTCCTCAGGGAAACGCACTCCTGGGGGAGAGACATGGGGAGGAAATGAGTACTGTACAGCAGAGCCAGCTGCCACACAAAACCTCTCCTAAAAGCACTACATTTACCATCATCCTACCTGGCGAAAAGATGTCTGGGTTGAAGCGGATGTCGAAGGAGGTGTTGCTGATGGAACCCACGGCCTTGCAGGCGTTGAGGACAACCTCTCGGCTTTTAGGGTCTTGATGGAGACAGGTCAGGGTGGGGTTGGTGAGATCAGGGGAGGAGGAGAGGGGTGTTTTATGAATATACCAAGTTAGCTGGGCAACTCAAATCAAAATTATATGGTGTAAGTTCCCCAAAAGCACCACTATCATCTTTTGTCCAATGCCAACACACTGTTGCAGATCTTAGTTTTTTTTTTAAATTAAAAACACATTGTCATTAGAGCTATTGTCAAGCAGACGGTAGGGCCAGGGGCCACCTCCTGCTATCCCACACACATGCAATGATCACATTCAACCAGGGATTCTTTCCTTCTTTCTGGAGCATCAAACCCTTTGATTAATTGTCACACCAGCCAATGAGAAATAAACTTGACAGATGTGGTTATTGGATTGCTATATCTCACACTGTTAGTGATTTTACTGGGGTCCATGCTCACCCCATAGGAGGCTAAGAACTGGACAGGGACACCTAGCCAGGTGGAGAGATGCAACTAAGACTCCAGCATTAAGTCTTCTTAGTGATACTATGGATAAATGCTCTCACATCCTGATGAAAAACCACACATATACTCTTTAAAATGGTCTAAGGGGGAATATAAGAATATTTTTAAGATAAATACAGTACTAAAAACTAAATAGAGTACCAATGGTCAATAGGGAATTGTCAATGGAAATAGTTGGCTTTCAGTTCAACAGCTGTTTAGAATCTGTGGAATGTCAGTCCTGAAATCAGAGCTACACGTGCCACATTTTCATTGGTCTGTTCATTGAGTCTGGAGCAGGCTTCTTGTTATTTGGCCACTGGCCCAGTTGTACTGCAAGGACTTCTGATTGATCAACCCCAGGCTAGGGTGGGGGGGTTATAAATGACATCCTATTTATTTGTTCTGTGGAGAAAAACTGAGGACAGGGGAGACTGAACATCTACTTCCCAGCATAACATCTATGATTCTTCTCAAATCAATCTATTTTTGTCCCCGATTTGTTTTGGGGTCTGTGTTATTGAAGAATAATGTCAACTGCTAACAACTCACACACACACACCGTTCTAAATGCAAGTCTATGGAGCAAATAAAGAGACCTCTTCTTTAAAAGCATTTCTCCACCGACTGGATATCCCCAGTCTTTCTCTACCCTGCAATGGTTTGGACGTACCGATACCGGATCCATCTTCTGCGGCTAAGGACTCAGCCAGCTCTTTGGCCTGGGCTAAGCCCGGGATACTATCCTCAGCCTTACCATCCAGAGGGCTCTCGCACTCCCCGTTCTGAATCGCTGTGGCAACGGGCACCAATGGCCCATTGGTGGTAACCGTGGGAACCACATTATCCTCTGTAGGGGTTGCCTGGGAGGCAGTCATGGTTGTTGCTGCAGCAGAGGGAATGTTAGTTTCTGTTGTTTGTTCTGCCTTGGGGGCTGCTTCTGTGGTTGTGGCTTCTGTTGCTGCTGGCTGAGGGGCATCAGTGGTAGAGGTGGTCTCTATCTGGACTGCGTTGGACTTGCCGTCAGTGAGGGTTTCTGTGGAAGTTTCTGAGGACTTGGCTAAAGCATCTGGGTTCTCCGTGGAGGGCAGGGCTGGAACGGCTGCCTCGGGGCTGTTATTCTCTGTCAGGGTGGCCATCTTGCTCTCCTTGTTGGCTTTCTGCTGCATCAGCTGGAGTGCTGCCATCTTCATGAAGAGGAGGTATCTGAGGAGTAGATTAGAGAATCTTTATTATCCGAGGCAGTAGGACATCCATTCAGTTACTTGAACATTCAAATGTGCAGACACAACCATACACTAAAGGGAACATCAAATGACCCTCGAGGGACATACCCAGGGCACCCTACAGTACCTGTGCTCGACGAAGGCCTCAATGAGCTCCTGTCGGAGGCAGGCCAGACGGTGGCGGTGCTGGCGGGGGAAACCCTGTCTCACACTCTCAGGGGAAAGCTCCTCCCCTTCCACAGGCAGGAAGTTCAGGTCGGGGGGGAAGGTCCTCAGAAGGTCCAGGATGTAGTGGCGTCCATCGTTGCCAATTATGCCCTTACACTCAACAGAGGAACACAGCTCCACGGACTCATCCTTCTCATTCAGCACATTGTGTCTCTGGACCTGGGGGTGGGCGAGTCAGTCATTATGACAGAGAGAATGTGATAACCACAGTATGGCAGGCTAGAGACACGGCAGTCAATATACGTTGAACATCTGTAGGCCGGTGCAGTGACAAAAGATATTGAAGTTTGCTTACCCTGTATTGACAAAAACATTAATCCCAAACAATTAGTAGACTTAAAAATAAACCATGAAACTGGCATTATCATATCGTCTTCCTCACCTTGAGTGGTCGACTGGTTCTCTCCAGAAGTTCCAGGTACTTCCCATGAGACACCACTGTCTTCCCAAAGTCGATAGAGCCGTAGATAACGCTCTGCTCCTGCTCTCTCTCCAGAATGCCAGGGATGATCGACTGGGCTGTGACACGGTAACCCCGATAGTCCACCACCACTGTCCCCAGGGTGTACAGCCCCTCCACGTCTACGGCCCCGTAAGCCCGGACACCGTTGAGGTCGTTGGTGGGCGCAGCGTGCGCGGCAGCGTCCCCGCCCAGCTCGCGATAGTGGTCGCGGACGTCGAAGCCCAGGGAGAAGAAGATGTTGTTCCAGATGAACATCTGCATACGCGTCTCCTCGCCAGGGTTGATGGCCATCACGTTGCCGTCGATCACCGCCATGGAACCCCGAGTAGCAGCAGCCGCAAAGTCACTGTGGACCTGGAGAGAGGGAGAGGGGAGGAGAGTTAGAAAGTGAATGCGTAAGGATGTAGAGTAGTCTGTGCACACTACAGGATATAGACGGAAACAGACAGTAGCATAAAAGGAGGGTGCTTCAAGAGAGAGTCGATGACCGAGGCTCACTGGAGAAAGCAAATAAGCATGAAAGAGTGCAGGAGAGAAGAGGGGAAAGGAGTTGGGCTTCAACTGCTGCTGTAGGCTGGCTCACCTTGAAGATGGCCCTCTCTCTCAGCAGGCGTTCAGGCAGGTTCTTCCGAGCCAGCTCTCTGGTCGTCTGCAACTCCTCATTCCAGTCTCGCGTCTGAATAAATAACAGAGACCCCATGTTACACTGACTCTAAAAAACAGACTATTTTTGGTGTGTGTGTACTAGAGGTCGACCGATTAATTAGGGCCGATTTAAAGTTTACATAACAATCGGAAATCTGTATTTTTGGATACCGATTTGGCCGATTCTTTTTTTTTTTTGTACACTTTATTTAATCTTTATTTAACTTGGCATGTCAGTAAAGAACACATTCTTATTTTCAATGACGGCCTAGGAACGGTGGGTTAACTGCCTCGTTCAGGGGCAGAACGACAGATTTTTACCTTGTCAGCTCGGGGGATTCAATCTTGCAACCTTATAGTTAAATAGTCCAATGCTCTAACCACCTGATTACATTGCACTCCACAAGGAGACTGCCTGTTACGTGAATGCAGTAAGAAGCCAAGGTAAGTTGCTAGCTAGCATTAAACTTAATTAATCATAATCACTAGTTATAACTACACATGGTTGATGATATTACTAGTTTATCTAGCGTGTCCTGCGTTGCAATCGATGCGGTGCGTATCGTTGCTCCAATGTGTACCTAACCATAAACATCAATGCCTTTCTTAAAATCAATACACAGAAGTATATATATATAATCAATACACAGAAGTATATATTTTTAAACCTGCATATTTAGCTAAAAGAAATCCAGGTTAGCAGGCAATATTAACCAGGTGAAATTGTGTCACTTCTCTTGCGTTCATTGCACACAGTCAGTGTTTATGCAACAGTTTGGGCCGCCTAATTTGCCAGAATGTTACGTAATTATGACATAACATTGAAGGTTGTGCAATGTAACAGGAATATTTAGACTTAGGGATGTCACCAGTTAGATAAAATACGGAACGGTTCCCGTATTTCACTGAAAGAATAAACGTCTTGTTTTCGAGATGATAGTATCCGGATTCGACAGGCAGCGTAGCTGCCGGGCGGCAGGGCGTCAGCGTAGCCTAGTGGTTAGAGCGTTGGACTAGTAACCGGAAGGTTAACCCACTGTTCCTAGGCCGTCATTGAAAATAAGAATGTGTTCTTAACTGACTTGCCTGGTTAAATAAATGTAAAATAAATAAAAAATAAATTTAAAAAAATGACCTTCGGCTCATATTTTTGTGTGTTATTATGTTATAATTAAGTCTATTATTTGATAGAGCAGTCTGAGCGATGGTAGGCACCAGCAGCCTCGTAAGCATTCATTCAAACAACACTTTCGTGCGTTTGCCAGCAGCTGTTTATGACTTCAAGCTTATCAACTCCCGAGATTAGGCTCGTGTAACCAATGTGAAATGGCTAGCTAGTTAGCGGGGTGCGTGCTAATAGCGTTTCAAAAGTCACTCGCTCTGAGACTTGGAGTGGTTGTTCCCCTTGCTCTGCATGGGTAACGCTGCTTCGAGGGTGGCTGTTGTCGATGTGTTCCTGGTTCGAGCCCAGGTAGGAGCGAGGAGAGGGACGGAAGCTAGCTATACTGTTACACTGGCAATACTAAAGTACCTATAAGAACATCCAATAGTCAAAGGTATATGAAATACAAATGGTAGAGAGAGAAATAGTCCTATAATTCCTATAATAACTACAACCTAAAACTTCTTACCTGGGAATATTGAAGACTCATGTTAAAAGGAACCACCAGCTTTCATATGTTCTGAGCAAGGAACTTAAACATTAGCTTTCTTACATGGCACATATTGTACTTTTACTTTCTTCTCCAACACTTTGTTTTTGCATTATTTAAACCAAATTCAACATGTTTCATTATTTATTTGAGGCTAAATTAATTTTATTGATGTATTATATTAAGTTAAAATATGTGTTCAATCAGTATTGTTGTAATTGTCATTATTACAAATACTTTTTATTTTAAAAAATCGGTCGATTAATCGGTATTGAAAAATCATAATCGGTTGACCTCTCCTGTCCAGGTATGTGTTCCTCGTAGTCTAGGAGCGAGGTGTATGGTGTGTGTACCTGTCCAGGTATGTGTTCCTCGTAGCCAAGGAGCGAGGTGTATGGTGTGTGTACCTGTCCAGGTATGTGTTCCTCGTAGCCTAGACGGGAGGTGTAAGCGTCCTCAGCTCTGACACAGTCCATGGTGTGGTCCACCTGGGGGGCGGTCCAACTGTACACCTGGAAGGGTGTGGCTATCCTTTCAAAAGGATGCCGCTGGACCCTGCAGTCAATCAGAAACTAAATGATCCATGTATCACAGCGGGAATATTTCTCAGATAAGGCTTACCTGAATGATCAAGGAAAATAACTACTGTCTGGCTAATATATTTAGCTCTTAAAAAATATATATACACATTTCTGATAATGACTAATAATTGTATGCTTAGTTTGTTTTCCCCACATTACACATAACTAATAAATAACTCATTGTGGTTAGCGTAGCCCACTTACCTTGTCTTCTGCAGGACAGTGAAGTTCTTTTTGAAGGCAGGGCTAATCTGGCTCAGCAGCTCAACCAACGAGTGGCTCAGGAAGCTGGGGTTGGCTGGCTTGGGGTTGAAGGTGTAGGTGGTCGACCTGGAACAACACCACCATGGTCATCTCTCATTATGGTCAACTCTCAGCCTTGGCCAGTTGACTTTTCACACAATCTTGCCAAAGCTAACCATACTGTGCTGGCTCTGATATTTTCCCTTTCACACTTTCCAGTACAGTTCCAGCAAGTGGTGGATGTGTAAGCAGGCCAACACAATCCAGCTCGGCTCAGCGCAGTAGTGTGAAAACAGCATGCGGTAAGTCTAACGGGAGAAAGGGAAAGCCAGACTCACTGGTTGAGGTAGAAGCCCCGTGTGGAGGCGGTGATACTGATGTGTCTCTCCTCAACAGTCACCATATACAGGTACATCAGATCACCATGCATCTTCCTGTTGCCAGGGGGGGGGTTCCAGCCACTCATAGTCAGGACCTTCAGGCACTGCATGGGCTATAGAGCAAGAGGGGGAATCAGATATGGACATTGGAATGTGACTTATGACTTGTGGTGTGCTAGTGTGGATATTGGAAAAGGGTCATAGATGACTTAATCTGCACTTTATGGTGATAAGGATGTACAGGATATAGTACAACCCAGCCAGCTGATGTATGCTGGTTTTGTTGAGTGCACACTCAACTTTTAACTAATCTTACTCTTTATTCTATAACCACATTTACTTATTCTAGAATAATAAAAGTGTACTAGTGCCAGGCTTGAGTAAGTCTGGCACTTAGCTAGCAAATCATTGCGAGCTATATAAAAATGGCTCCAACAAGCAGATCAAAAGGTTGGAGCTGAAGCCAGTAAACTACAAATGGACAAACTCCTTGAAGAATGTAACACATTTTTTGAACTGTCAGATAATGTCACAGAGACACACATGAATCTATGTAAATGAGATGGCATTAGAATGATCATAATTAGCTTGCTGGCAACACCAGGGTTGTGGGTTTTAATTTTTACAGCAAATGTGAAATATATGTCACTATGAACTGTAAGCCTCTTTGGATAAATGTGTTAAAATCATCGTAATTACCGTCATTATTACCTTCCAGTCCTTGTTCTGTGGCTGGAGGGGCACCAGGGGGCGTTCTTTGCTGCCAGGCAGGATGTGTTCTGGAGGGGTACAGTCTATCTGCTCCAGATCACTGCCCTTCTTCTTCCGCTTACCACTGTCTGCAGAGGAGATAAGGTCACAGGTCAGACCGAAGACTTTTATAGCCTGCTACCTAGGACACAGACATACACATTTCTAGGATAAAGGCGGCTGGATACCTCAGAATGCTGACTGAAATCTCTCTCACCCCAATTCTCGCTGAACAGACCCACCCAAACACGCAAATAAACAATTGGGTACGCAAACACGTGTGCACGCACACACACCTCCTAGGTCCCCGTCGGTGAAGACACTGAGGAAGGAGAGAGAGTTGCAGTCCACTCCATTGTAGGCATCAGATGGGTCCAGGCTTTTCAGCAGGTCTCTGATATGACGCACATGGATACGGGCCTCGCGCACTGTGTAGGGCTCTGGGGTGAGGAAAAAGGACAGTCATTACTTTATTATCGATGCAATCTACAGACTGTCTCCTGGACTGTAGACTCTCTAGAAAGGGGACTAGGAGGAGATTCTGCCTTCGATCTTAAACCTATACCATTTTTAGTAGGGGCTAGTGGCTGACTTGAGAACATATCACCAAGTCCTACCTTCCACTACTTTGAGAAGGGAGCCCTCCTGCAGGCCCTCGATGGATTTGAGCTCAGCAAAGTTATCCAGCACGTTGCCGTCCAGTTGCAGGGAGAAACAGGTACGATGACAGGTGTCCTCACGGTCCATCAACACCTGGTGGATCTCCTGCACCATCTCCTGGGGTGAAACCTGGGGGAGCAGGCAGGGGTTAACATCTTATAGCAATAGAGACTGATAATGTCTGGTCATACAGCTAGTCCCAATTTGGTCCCCATCTCTCCACCTTGGCCCTAACCCTTCAATGTTTGCAGATCTGAAGCCTCTGGAAAGATATAAGCGGTGTGCTGGTGGAGCTTCCATCCACTATATTGCTTACACCTTACAGATCAGCAGACGTTGAAGGATTAGGCGGGTCAAGGGGTAGTGGCAAATTGGGACCGGCTGTTGGGCTGTCTAAGTATGTACTGTACCTGGAGGTCAAAAGGCTCCGTCCCGGGTGCCTGGATCTTCACGGTGAAACCTGTATCCTGAATCACAATCACTTCCTGTTCGTTAGAATCCTCCACACCGTCCGTGTCACCACCCCCATCCTGCTTGGACTCCTCCTCCGAATGATAGTGGGCCCCGCCCCCATTCATCACCACTGTGCTTGCACTGTGCCCTGTGATTGAACAGAAGGAAATACATTCAACATAGCTTGTCATTTGATTGGACAGATGGGTAGAGAGGGCATTGTCATGGCAGAGTGACACATAACTGAATTAATAAGGATATAAGCCTACAGATAGCAAACAAAGTAGTGTGTGTTGTCAGATTAGATTACTCCTAAAAGGGCATAGTCTACAGTGCTAAATCAGCGACTTATAGGATCCAAGGAGAATAGGATCCAATTAGCACAGAAAACAAGATCTCCAGCCTTTGCCATGTGAGGCAGAGGTATACAGATTACCCTGGTCTGCTTCTCTCAACCCGGAGTTCTTAACCATCAGACTCTAGTACAGAACACAAAAGTTGGTGGTTTGTTTGCCTGGTGCTTTTCACCTTCTCCACATTGGGCACCAGACTCCCAAGGTCACTGAAGAGGAACTATACTGGAAAGTGTGAAAGGAAAATAGAGCCATCCACACAAATCCTCCCCTTTGTGTGTGTGTATACATCTTCACTTCCAGAATGAGTGCAACCTCCTTGACCTCCAAAGGGGACTCACTGGCACAAGGCATTGTAACTGTGGAGACACATCTGTGTCGCAGGGGTGTTTCCCATTTACCAGAGCTAAAAATAAAACCAAAAAAAGTGTCACAAAATATTGTACTATTTTGAATGGTGTGGGTTGAGTTGCCAAGAGGAAAGGCTACATACATAAATAACAAGTGGGGCCTGCAGTGTGGAGGGGCTGTTTTCTCTCCCAGACAACTGCAACCGGCGCACCCTTGTTCAACGTCAAGGGTAACGCAGTGTCAGGGTTACCACGTAGAGGGGGTGGTTGGGGGAATCTAGAGTAAGAGGGTGAGCGAGAGAGAGGGCGGAGGGAATGAAAGAGTGAGAAAGAAAGACTCACCACGCTCTGAATACCAAACACAACAGCCTTGGCCAACAACTGGTCCATGCTGCAAGAGAAGACGGACTACTAAAAAAGAACAAGGGAAATAGACTTGAACATATGATAGGAGCCAAGGGATAATGTTTCTGTAGGTCAGAAGGGAGGGAGGTGAAGGAAGGGATCAACTGTGTTTTTAGAAACAGGTACAGTGGCCGGTCATCCTGTCCTGTTGTAGAAGCAGACATATTTGATAAGTTACAACAGTTACTCTGTCTCTCTCCTTAGGTGTCCTATTTCTGGCCTGATCCAAGTCACTCTTCATCTATCCATTAATTCTTTCCTCCCTCCATCAATGCCCCAGCTATTGCATTTTTCTTAGAGTTGTCACAAACAGACAGTGGGAATCCCTTCGGTCATTCAAGGTCCTCTGCTTTCTTCAAGATTCACTTTTCAGCTCAGTTTGACTATTTTTGTAACTCCCACAAAAATCCAACATGGTACTTGACTCACATCAATTTAATGAAAATGTATACAGCTTAATTTTCTCAAGTGTAATTGATGAGGTAGGGGAAGAGCCTTCAAATAATGGTGTGTATGAATACTTGCTGCCAATGCTATTCAATCTGTACTGAGAAGGCAAGACTACAAGTGTCAGGAACAAGAGTACAAAGTGCCAGACAGCACTATGAAAATCATCTAGCCTAATAATTGCAAAACAGACCCACTTGGCCCTACAGCAACAGAACAGAGCACTAGGGGTGAGGTGAAAGGGTGGGGAATGGGGTCCAATATTACACAACCTTCTGCATTACTCAAAACATTTAGCCCAATTAAACGTGTTTAAGGAGGTTGAGCCTTCATGTCACTGTGTGTAGTGTAGACAGGAGAGGATCATGTCGTTGGTGACAATTCACAGATGAAGAGGGCAGCAGGTGGAGGGAAGGGAAAGCAGAATCCACAAACTGCTGCAGTACTTCGGTCATACTGGCATGCATATTCTGGCCTCGGTGGGTGAGTTAGGCCTACATATACAGATTATCCAACTGAAGGCTTTGCTTATTTCAATAAGAAATATTTATCTTAATAGTGTTAAGGTAGCCTAGTGGTTGGAGTGTTGGGCCAGTAACCGAAAGGTTGCTAGATCGAATCCCCGAGCTGACATGGTAAAAATATGTTGTTCTGCCCCTGAACAAGGCAGTTAACCCACTGTTCCTAGTCTGTCATTGTAAATAAGAATTTGTTCTTAACAGACTTGCCTAGTTAAATAAAAAATTCAACCACAAGACCAACCTTTACCTAGACTAAATGGAGGAAAAATGTTGATTATTACACAAGCAAGGAGCTTTGATCCTCCTGAACAGGTAAATCATTGAGGGGGAGGGGAAGCAGAAGGACTAGGCAGACCAGCATTCAGTTAAACCAGTTAGACAAAACAACCCTTCCACACCCCATCCAGTGGCACCATTAGCATCTTAGCTCACTCCTCAGGTTGCACAGTAACCAAACTTATCCTCACGCCAGGATACGTCTCATTCAGGGCAGTGGGTCAAAGAGTTAGGTCCCTGATAGTATGGAAAGGAAGACGAAAGAGATCAATTAGGAAAATAATAGAAAGCGGGCTACAAGAGATCAACAATCATTTTCACAATTTCCTCGAGGTGTGAATGTCTTGATCACTACTAACGTTCTTATTCAATCAAAATTGTGAAAGACCACTAGGCCAACTAATCCAGAGAGCGAGCTACCAGTCTCCATGCTGCCCTGTCTGCTGCCCTGTCTGCTGCCCTGTCTGCTGCCCTGTCTGCTGCCCTGTCTGCTGCCCTGTCTGCTGCCCTGTCTGCTGCCCTGTCTGCTGCCCTGTCTGCTGTAAGCTGTTATATCTCTGATCAAGGTTAACCACGGACTGAGCGTTGTTCTTGCTTCGACTACAGATGAATTCATTCCCCATCCCCTTGACATGGCAGACCTTGACATGATGGGCCTACAGACCAGGGCAAAAATAAACCAAACAGACAGCATTTTGGGGGAGGGGGGGGCACAGAGCAAGGTCTTTTTTTTGTCCAACATAGATAGATTTATTACACCACAAGATGGCAACCTTCTTTTGATAGATTGATATAGAGCAGGACGGGAACGCTTTCCTGCAGAGTCATGCATATATCTTTGCAGGGAGGTCTCATAACCAGTCAAATGAATCCTCTGTCTGAAGCATGTTGATGTGTTTTAGAATGGGTTGTTGTTTTAGACCTCAGACCTGTGGGGTATACGACAAAGCAGGATCAAGGAGTTAACTTGCCTAAATATTCTGAAATAGCTTAATTTTTGAAAAAGATAAGCTTGAAATGGACATGGTCAAATAAAGAACAAGCAAATCAACAGTTATTTCAGGTTGCTTATCAAAGTTTGCTGGCTAACTCATTTGATACTACCTTGTAGTATACCTCTCTGGGTTGTGATTATGAAGGCCTGATGTTAATAAAACATTACAAGAGATGACAAGGGGCTAGAGGGGCGTGTGGAGAGTCTGGACAGTGCCCTGAGGACTACAAAGGTCACCCTTGAGGAGCATTTAAGCTCCTTCGGTTACAATTACCAGCAGACCCCCTCACCCCGTTACCCTCAACCTCCTCCACCTCTCTCACCCCTGCTAACCCCCATGCTACCGCATCAGTGTGCCATGTGCTGTCTGTCACAATACTGTCAGTATTGCAGGATACACAGCTCAGTGTCTTGGTAGTTAACAAACAGGCTCAAATGCAGCCTAAGGCATTTGTCTAGTCCAGCAGGCCTCTCTTAAATGAGAGGTGGATTGCAATAGAAAGCTAATCAAGGAGGTGATCGTATCTTGAAGTGCCAATAATAGGAAAGTGGTTTAGGGGTCAATTATATTGTTGGTATTGATTACTTAATACCTATGGAGTTGTGAATGAATCTTGTCAATAGCTGACAAAGGTTGCCAACATACTAAAGCTCTATGATGGACAAACACTTTGTCCATAAACAAGAACTTAAATTCACTAGAAGAAAGTATGATGGTCTATGTGGTGCACATACAAAGCTCTAGTCTAGGTGAAGGCTAGCCATTAAAAATATGCTTCTCATCTTCCAACAAATACTGATTGGTACATAAAGTTTTTGTTTATGTCTCAAAATCATTTGCTGCAAATGCAAATAATTGATGAAACATAACATAACCTACAAATACCTGGAATTAAGAGTTGTATTCTGATACAAATGACATGTTATTACACATTACAGTCACTGGCTGTGACACAATGAGTCCCTACAATCAATTACAATCAGTACAGTTGTCGTGCAATAACTGTGACAATGAGGCCAATTCAAAGTGTGACAGCTGAACTAACTATATTGTGTGTAACGTTATAGTCGTGGCAACACAGGCGTCTATGCATGCAACTCAAGGTCCTGTCAAATGTGACACCGAAAGCTGTGGCATTGTCGTTAAGGCTGCATAAGGTTGTGTAATTTCAACAGTGGCCTTACATTCACCAAACCTATACCAGTAGTGCGTCATGTGACTGTCTCGATCATCAATACTTTATATATGACGCAAGCGATCGGTGGCAAGCCATGAAAATCGGTTTGTTTAAACGACACTTACCGGCTATATGACTCAGAATGTCTCAAGAATAACCTTCTCTCTCCGTGCATGCACCATGACTTTTCTCAAAGGGTCAGCTTCCGCTTCCCGGTCGAGGAACAGCCAACCTCTCCGGTTCTGAACGGGAGGGGGGGATCGGGAAGGTATCATGCCAACTAACGGGGACGTTGGTGATCTAGTCACTTCGATATTACTAGGTCACAAAAATAGCATGCATTTGATGGACTAACTGGGAAAAAAGTAGCTTATATTAATAGAAAACGGCGTGTGAAATTACTTCACATCGATTAGAACCCCTCTATGATCTTGAAATGTGCAGTTCCACTGAAGGTGACCTTCAGTCCATTCGTTCTTTCATGCAGGTACAGAACAGCTGTGTTCCCATGTGCGTTAGAACGTGGGGTGCTCGCACCACATTGTTAAGATAGAAAGTAATACAATTGTATCCACTATAATCACATTTATATCAGCCATTGTTCTACAAGTCAGCATCACCACAAGCTTGGCTAACTATTTCGAAGCTAGCTAGCTAGTTGTGTGTATCAATGGTTGTGCCTTTGTTTGGCATACAGCCAGTGAGCAAACTACTTAGTCGAACAGCTTATCTAAATAATTCTAATAGTCATTTGATTGTTAGCTAAACCCTCTTGATATGGCCTAAACTAACCACTTAGCTACATGTTAACGTTAGTTTAGCCAACACAACAACTACTAGCTAGCAAATACAACAGCTCAAGCAAGCTGTCATTGTTGAATTGACACATCTTGGTTGTATAGAAAACTGGTTTGAATACTGAGGCCCATTACTGCATTTTCAGCTAGTTAGCTAACAGACTAATCAACGCATTGACAGATGAGATGACTACTTTGAATTAACTCTACATGTGTGTAGCTAGCTTGCTAACGCGGTAATTAGTTACTAGCTATGTGCACAATTTCATAACTTTCAACCGACGCCGCTAGCATTACGATACAACATAAACATTTTGCATGATAGTTAGTCTCTACTAGCAAGTTAGATAACTACGTGACCTTAGCTAGTTACTTACCACACGCACAAGGATCCTTGTTTGGTGCCTTGGTCTCTTGGTGGTCTGGCGTTTCTCCTTCTGCAAGATCAACTGTGTTAACATTACAGTTGGGTACTGACGCTTGGATGTCATCCGTCTTGCTCACCATTATTTGGCAGTCAGTGTGGCAGCTAGTTAGCTTAAGGTGGCAACAGAAATATGTTGCTCAAAATTGCTATGTTAATCTGTGAAATGCTTCTTCTTAGCTAACGGGCTAGCCAGTTACATGCAGAGGGTACGATCTTACAAAAACAAGTCTACATAGGAAGGACAGTCAAAGCTGGACATGGAAAACACGTGGTTTCTCCTCCTCCTGACCCCTTTGCCTTTGCGTTGGTTCCCACCCCCAAAACGTCTGGCTACGGAAAGCGCAATGTGCCGTTTTTTTATGAACAGGTGCCCTTATAGGATCACAAAATGATAAAACTTTATTTTGGACAGGTGCTCTGTATTACTGGTATTAGAAAATGTTGACTTTTTGTATAACATCATTCTTTGGTTAATATGGCTATAGGGGTGTGCAACACTTCTCAAATCAAATTGTACTTGTCACATGCGCAGAATACAACAGACCTTACTGTGAAATGCTTAATTACAAGCCCCTAACCAACCATTCAGTTAAGAAAAATAATAGTTAAGAAAATATTTACTAAATAAACTAAAGTTTAAAAAAGAGCAACACAATAAAATAACAATAACGAGACTGTACAGGGGGTACCGAGTCAATGTACAGGC
The DNA here is from genome assembly GCF_002021735.2 of Oncorhynchus kisutch. NCBI lineage: Eukaryota > Metazoa > Chordata > Actinopteri > Salmoniformes > Salmonidae > Oncorhynchus > Oncorhynchus kisutch. The sequence continues at coordinate 63,743,311 of NC_034188.2, read as the reverse complement.
ACTCAATATCAAAGCTGGTGAACCAGGGATTTGAGACTGAATAAATTTACCATATTGACCTACACTGCCGATAATGTTGTTGTTGATGTCTATAAACACTTATGTATATATGTGCATACACCACCGTTCAAAAGTTTGGGGTCACATAGAAATGTCCTTGTTTTTTGCCATTAAAGTAACCAAAAAATTGATCAGAAATACAGTGTAGACATTTAATGTTGTAAATGGCAATTGTAGTTGGAAACAGCAGATTTTTAATTGAATATCTACATAGGAGTACAGAGGCGCATTATCAGCAACCATCACTCCTGTGTTCCAATGGCACGTTGTGTTAGCTAATCCAAGTTTATCATGTTAAAAGGCTAATTGATCATTAGAAAACCTTTTTGCAATTATGTTAACACAGCGGAAAACTCTTGTGTGATTAAAGAAGCAATAAAACTGGCCTTCTTTAGACTAGTTGAGTATCTGGAGAATCAGAATTTGTGGGTTTGATTACAGGCTCAAAATAGACAGAAACAAATAACTTTCTTCTGAAACTCGTCAGTCTATTCTTGTTCTGAGAAATAAAGGCTATTCTATGTGAGAAATTGCCAAGAAACTGAAGATCTCGTACAACGCTGTGTACTACTCCCTTCACAGAACAGCGCAAACTTGCCCTAACCAGAATAGAAAGAGGAGTGGGAGGCCCCGGTGCACAACTGAGAAAGAGGACAAGTACATTAGAGTGTCTAGTTTGAGAAACAGATGCCTCACAAGTCCTCAACTGGCGGCTTCATTAAATAGTACCCGCAAATCACCAGTCTTAACGTCAACAGTGAAGAGGCAACGCCGGGATGCTGGCCTTCTGGCAGAGATACCTTTGTCCAGTGTCTGTGTTCTTTTGCCCATCTTAATCTTTTATTTTTATTGGCCAGTCCTAGATATGGCTTTTTCTTTGCAACTCTGCCTAGAAGGCCAGCATCCCGGCATTGCCTCTTCAAATCAGCCAAGACCTCAGAAAATAAATTGTAGACCTCCACAAGTCTGGTTCATCCTTGGGAGCAAATTCCAAACGCCTGAAGGTACCACGTTCATCTGTACAAACAATAGTACGCAAGTATAAACACCATGGGACCACGCAGCAGTCATACCGCTCAGGAAGGAGATGCGTTCAGTCACCTAGAGATGAACGTACTTTGGTGCGAAAAGTGGAAATCAGTCCCAGAACAACAGCAAAGGACCTTGTGAAGATGCTGGAGGAAACAGGTACAAAAGTATCTATATCCACAGTAAAACGAGTGCTATATCGACATAACCCGAAAGGCCGCTCAGCAAGGAAGGAGCCGCTGCTTCAAAACCGTCATAAAAAAAACAGACTATGCGATGAGACAAGATAGTAACTACTAATAAATTGGATATTGGGGAGAAAAAGGCGGTCAAATTAAAAAAACAGACTATGGTTTGCAACTGCACATGGGGACAAAGATTGTACTTTTTGGAGAAATGTCCTCTGGTCTGATGAAGCAAAAATATAACTGTTTGGCCATAATGACCATCGTTATGTTTGGAGGAAAAAAGGGGAGACTTGCAAGCCGAAGAACACCAGCTCAACCGTGAAGCACGGGGGTGGCAGCATCATGTTGTGGGGGTGCTTTGTTGCAGGAGGGACTGGTGCTCTTCACAAAATAGATGGCATCATGAGTATGGGAAATTATGTGAATATGTTGAAGCAACATCTCAAGACATCAGTTAAGTTAAAGATTAGTCGCAAATGTGTCTTCCAAATGCACAAGGACCCCAAGCATACTTCCAAAAGTGTGGCAAAATGGCTTAAGGACAAAGTTAAGGTATTGGTGTGGCCATCACAAAGCCCTGACCTCAATCCTATAGAAAAGAACTGAAAAAGCATGTGCGAGCAAGGAGGCCTACAAAGCAGCTCTGTCAGGGGGAATGGGCCAAAATTCACCCAACTTATTGTGGGAAGCTTGTGGAAGTGTACACGAAACGTTTGACCCAAGTTAAGCAATTTAAAGGCAATGCTATCAAATACTAATTTAATGTATGTAAACTTCTGACTCATTGGGAATGTGATGAAAGAAATTAAAGTGCTACGTCCTGACCTTAGTTCCTTTTTTATGTCTCTATTTTAGTTTGGTTCAAGGCGTGAGTTGGGGTGGGCATTCTATGTTTTCTATTTCTATGTGTTTGGCCTGGTATGGTTCCCAATCAGAGGCAGCTGGCAATCGTTGTCTCTAATTGAGAACCAGCAGCCTGTTTTCCCACTATGGGTTGTGGGTAGTTATTTTCTGTTTAGTGTTTTTGTTGCACCTTACAGAACTGTTCGTTTGTTGTTTTTGTTCAGTATTCATCTTTATTAAAATTATTATGAATACGTACCACGCTGCACTTTGGTCCTCTTCTCCCAACTACAATCGTTACAGAACTACCCACCACAAACGGACCAAGCAGCGTGGTGAAAGGCACTCCTGGACAGGTGAGCAGCGCTATCTGGAGTATGAGACAACCTGGGAGGAGATAGAGAGGTGGTCGGTCGACCCAGGGAGAGTGCCGGAGCCCGCCTGGGATTCTCTAGAACAGTGCGAGCAGGGATACCGGAGAATGGAGTTGGCGACACAAACAAGGCAGCGCAACAGGCACGATAGGCAGCCCCCCCAAAATATTTGGGAGGGGCACACGGGGAGATTGGCGGAGTCAGGCGATAGACCTGAGCCAACTCCCTGTGCTTACCGAAAGAAGCGCAGTACTGGTCAGGCACCGTGTTATGCGGTTAAGCGCACAGTGTCGCCAGTACGCACTCATAGCCCGGTGCGCTATAGGCCAGCCCCCCGCAAGAGTGGGCATCCACCCAGGGCGTGTTGTGCCAGCTCAGCGTGTTTGGTCTCCGGTACGCCGTTTCGGCCCAGGGTAACCTGCGCCGGCACTGCGTGCTGTGTTTCCGGGGCGCTGGGAGGGTGCAGTTCGCCCTATGCTTGCGCTCTGCCCGTGTCGGGCGAATGCGGGCATTGAGCCTAAGGGAGAGGTGCGAGTGGTATGCACCAGATCTCCAGTGCTCACCCACAGTCCGGTTCAACCTGTGCCTGCACTCTGGAGGGTCTGGGCTAAAGGGGTCATCCAACCTGGAGGAGTGGTGCCAAGGCTGCGCACCAGAGCTCCAGTGCTCCCCCACAGCCCGGTCCAGCCGGTGCCTCCTCCATGCACCAGGCCCCTGTAGGTCTCCCCAGCCTGGTGGGTCCTGTGGCAGCCCCACGCACCAGGCTGTCTCTCCGTCTCCTACCTCCAGGTTCTCCCGCCTGTCCGGCGCTTCCAGAGTCTCCCTCCTGTCCAGAGCCACCCGTCAGTCAGGAGCTGCCGTTCTATGTTTTCTATTTCTATGTGTTTGGCCTGGTATGATTCCCAATCAGAGGCAGCTGGCGATCGTTGTCTCTGATTGAGAACCATACTTAGGCAGCCTGTTTTCCCACTATGGGTTGTGGGTAGTTATTTTCTGTTTAGTGTTTTTGTTGCACCTTACAGAACTGTTCGTTTGTCAGTTTGTTGTTTTTGTTCAGTATTCATCTTTATTAAAATTATTATGAATACGTACCATGCTGCACTTTGGTCCTCTTCTCCTTCTCCCGACGACAATCGTTACGTAAAGCTGAAATAAATAATTCTCTCTATTAGTCTATTATTCTGACATTTCACATTCTTAAAATAAAGTAGTGATCCTACCTGAACTAAGACAGATAATTTTTACTAGGATTAAATGTCAGGAATTGTGAAAAACTGAGTTTCAATGTATTTGGCTAAGGTGTATGTAAACTTCCGACTTCAACTGTATATGCTAGAATCACCTTTATCAGCGACTACACCTGTGAGTTGTTCAGGGTAAGTCTCTAAGAGCTTTGCACACCTGGATTGCACAATATTAACCCATTATTCTTAAAATAATCTATAAGCCTTGTCAAGTTGGTTGTTGATTATTGCTGGAGAGCCATTTTCAAGTCTTGCCATAGATTTTCAAGCCAATTTAATTAACTGTCACTGGGCGACTTAGGAACATTCAATGTCGTCTTGGTAAGCAACTCTAGTGTATATTTGTCCTGCTGAAAGGTGAATTTCCCTCTGTGTCTGTTGGAAAGCAGACTGAACCAAGTTTTCCTCTAGGATTTAGCTGGCAGTCTATTCTGTTTTTTTTTATCCCCCAAAAAGCATACCCATAACATGATACAGCCACCAGCTTGCATAATAATATGAAGAGTAGTACTCAGTGAAATGTTGTGTTGGATTTGCCCCAAACATAACACTTTTGTTTTCAGGACAAAACATTAATTTCATTGGCAAATTCTTTTGCAGTATTACTTTAGTTTCTTATTGCATATTTTGGAAAATGTTTATTCTGTACAGGCTTCCTTCTTTTCACCCTGTCATTTATCTTAGTATTGTGGAGTAACTACAATGTTTTTGATCCATCTTCAGTTATCTCTTATCACAGCCATTAAACTCTGTAACTGTTTTAAAATCACCTTTGGTGAAATCCCCGAGCGGTTTCCTTCCTCTCTGGCAACTGAGTTTGGAAGAATGCCTGTATCTTTGTAGCGACTGGTGTATTGATACACCATCCAAGTGTAATTAATAACTTCACCATGCTCAAAGGGAGGAGGTCAGTGACCTAGCAGAGACCTGTCATTGTGTTGCCAGGACAACAACCTCTCCCTCAATGTGGGCAAGACAAAGGAGCTTATCGTGAACTACATGAAACGGAAGACCGAACACGCCCCATTCACTTCGACGAGGCTGTAGTGGAGCTGGTCGAGAGCTTCAAGTTCCTTGGTGGTCACATCGCTAAGGAACTATCGTGGTCCAAACACACCAACACAGTCGTGAAGAGGGCACAACAATGCCTCTTCCCCCTCAGGATGCTGAAAAGATGTGTCATGGGCCCTCAGATCCTCAAAAAGTTCTACAGCTGCACCATTGAGAGCATCTTGACTGGCTGCATCACCGCTTGCTATGGCAACTGCTCGGCATCTGACCGCAAGGTGCTACAGAGGGTAGTGCATACGGCCGTGTACATCACTGGGGCCGAACTCCCTGCCATCCAGGACCTCTATACAAGGCTGTGTCAGAGGGAAGGCCCTACAAATTGTCAACGACTCCAGCCACCCAAGTCATACACTGTTCTCTCTGCTACCGCACAGCAAGCGGTACTGGAGCGCTAAGTCTGGGACCAAAAGGCTCCTGAACAGCTTCTACCCCCAAACCATAAGATGGCTAAATAGTTAACCAAATAGCTACCCACACTATCTGCATTGAACCTTTTTGCACTCTTTTTTTTAATCAGTGCACACACACTGGACTCTACCCACTCACTCATACTTACATTGACACTCCAACACACACTCCCTCACTCACACATAACACGTACACACAGGCACACATTCACCACACACACACTTACACATTCATCACATACTCTGCTGCTACTGTCTATTATTTATCCTGTTGCTTAGTCACTTTACCCTTACCTATATGTACATATCCACCTCAATTTCCCCATACCCCTGCACATTGACTCGGTACTGGTATCCCATGTCTATAGACAAGCTATCATTGCTCATTGTGTATTATTTCCACATGTTACTATTCTTTTCTTCAATTATTATTGTTGTTATTATTATTATTATTATTAATGTACAGTATATCATTTTGTATTCTTCATTGTCAGGAAGTAAGTAAGCATTTCATATTAGTCTACATCTGTTGTTTGCGAAGCATGTGACAATTAAAATTTGATTTGATATTCAATGTCTGCTTTAAAAAAATGTATACCCATCTACCAATAGGCGCCCTTATTTGCGAGGCATTGGAAAACCTCCCTGATTTTAATGGTTGACTTATTTAACTTATTATGTGACTAGGCTTGCCATAACAAAGGGGTTGAAAACTTATTGACTCAAGACATTTCAGCTTTACATTTTTTATTAATTTGTAAACATTCCTAAAAACATAATTCCACTTTGGCGATATGGGGTATTTTGTGTAGGCCAGTGACACATCTCAATTTAATCCATTTTAAATGCAGGATATAACACAAGAAAATGTGGAAAAAGTCAGGAGGTGTGTATACATTACTGTATATCTATGTATGTACATTACTGTATATCTATGTATGTACATTACTGTATATCTATGTATGTACATTACTGTATATCCATGTATGTACATTACTGTATATCCATGTATGTACATTACTGTATATCCATGTATGTACATTACTGTATATCCATGTATGTACATTACTGTATATCCATGTATGTACATTACTGTATATCCATGTATGTACATTACTGTATATCCATGTATGTACATTACTGTATATCCATGTATGTACATTACTGTATATCCATGTATGTACATTACTGTATATCCATGTATGTACATTACTGTATATCCATGTATGTACATTACTGTATATCCATGTATGTACATTACTGTATATCTATGTATGTACATTACTGTATATCCATGTATGTACATTACTGTATATCCATGTATGTACATTACTGTATATCCATGTATGTACATTACTGTATATCCATGTATGTACATTACTGTATATCCATGTATGTACATTACTGTATATCCATGTATGTACATTACTGTATATCCATGTATGTACATTACTGTATATCCATGTATGTACATTACTGTATATCCATGTATGTACATTACTGTATATCCATGTATGTACATTACTGTATATCCATGTATGTACATTACTGTATATCTACGTATGTACATTACTGTATATCTACGTATATTCATTACTGTATATCTACGTATGTACATTACTGTATATCTATGTATATTCATTACTGTATATCTATGTATGTAGATTTCAGAGCTGGTGTTTGTCATCGAACTCGATAATCCAGGGTAACACATTCAAAGATACAACACACAGAAGACACGCTTAGTCAATCCTACATTTTATTTGGATAATGTGTACAGCTCTATGCTCTACAGCAAGCCAACACAGTAGTGTGCTAGAGACAGAGGTGGGGGGCGTTCAGCACGGGCCCGTATGACACAACACACCTCATGGTCTTGAGAGGAGGCGGCCTCAGGGTGTCTCACTACATATCTTATGTTGTATGCCTGAGGGAACATATAGAGTGGGGACTTTTTATTGCTTGAAAAGACTGAACATATCAAACAAGAAAAAAACAAATACTTATTAAAATGCACATGTAGTGGACATGACTCGCGATGAGGTGATGGTGAAATCCACTAGTATGAACTAATGTTGTGGATTTACCTCTGTGACCTCTGGCTTCTGTCAGGATTGACCTCTGTGCGCCAATGGCGAGAGAGTTTTTACACTAAAAAACCTTCCTCCCTCAAAATGGAATACATACTCAGCAGGGGAAATTCATGCAAATGTCTCCCTCATCCTCATTTTCTTCCTGCTAGTGAGTAAATGGATAGAGAAACATTTTAGTAAATGTGGAATTGGAAACCAGATAGAAGATAGAAGTGAGGATACCAGGGTGATCTCAAAAGTCATTGCTCGATTCCTTGTGTCTGTTCTCGTTGCCACCTCCCCAAAGGATCAGAAGGAAGCAAGGAGAGCAGAAGGGGAAGATCTGAGTTTTCTATGAAGAATCAACAAAATACTTTTAAGACTCATCCTCTCCTGGTATTCAGAAAGAGGAGAACAAGGCTTGCCTAATAAATCAGACTGATACCAATTCTTGGTATACAGTCTGAAAAAAAGTTTCCTTACAAGCCAGAATGTTCAATACAATTCCATTTGAACTTACTCTATCTGTTATCTGTGAGGTTGGTCCTTCAGAATATCCACAGGAAAGTATTATTTATCCAACTTTTCAGAGCGCCAGTACTGCCGTTGTAATTTCTATCACCTGGCACGACTTTGGTTAGTATGCATGTATCTTGTGCATGTAATTCCGTCTTGTGCACATGCCTTAGGTCACGAGCAAACAAATATTGATTGCCACACACAGAGACCCGCGTTTCGAAGTTGGTTTAATAATGCTTTCCTGTGGATATTTCGTCACAAATTTCGACCCACGGACAATTGGCAGAGTAAATTCAAATATAATTTTCTTCAACATTCATGACAGACAAGGTACGTTTAGTTTTTTTCCTATGTAATTGTGCATGTCTATGCTGCAACGTTACACAGCATAGCCACAGCAGGACTACTCTAAGGCAGAACACCATACAACTGTGTTGGGCCTCTTTGGCTCATCATTGTAGTCATAAGACACTTTTCACCACAATCTGATTCAACAGTATATCAAAGCTGTTTAGCTATTTGATTAAGAATAAAGGGATAGTGTTTTTATTTGTTATTTGTCTGTGATATAATATCACATCAGCGTGTCACTTACACATATCGATGTCCAAAATGTGTAAGATTTGAAGTGTCAGTTTAATCTGTTCTTATTGCTTAGTTGTAGAGTGGAATGTGTCCGTGTGAAAGTAAGGATATTTTTTGGACATAGCTGGCTCTAGCCACAGACCACATCTGTACCGACACCACTATAAGCACAGGTATATCACAAGTACATCATCCAAGGACATGTGCTTTACATGAAAGCTTAACAGTCTAACTTCTAGTTCCCTAAGAAGAACATGTACTCTATAAACATTTTCAACGAGGATTGTCATGTTACTGTCATTTCAATATTGAATGGGGAATGTGTTCTCAGAAGCTGAGGAAATAGTGCACAGTCATGATAAATTGCTTGCTTGCAGGCTAAGGGTTAAGGGCCATTATGGAGGCCTTGACCATGAATCTGGACATTTTTCTACACAGAAAATGAAAGTTGTGCCTATGGGACACAGCCATTTTTTGGGAGGCTTGACAGTAATTGTTGCCAGCAACGGTTTAAGTTCATGGCTTTTCAGTAATGAGGCAGCTCTTCTTACATTGTAAAAAACAACAATGTTAAATGTCTGCACTGAATTCAACCCATCCTCTGTTCTTCAAGGCATTCCATGACAATACCTCCTCCAAATGCCTTACAGACAGATAAATACAGAAAATAACATAATAGTTTTATAACATTCTGTGATATAATAAACATCATATATTAAACAATCAGTTAAATAAGTCCTAAAAAAGATTAAGTTAAAACAATCATAATAAAACATATCCTTCTAATAGCTTTTACAGTATTCCATTTTATATTGATTAATAGGAAATATTTTGTATTAAATAACCCATTGTCAACATTTCCCGTGTGGCTCAGTTGGTAGAGCATGGTGCTGGTAACACCAGGGTTGTGGGTTCAATTCCCACGGGGGACCAGTATGAAAAAGTATGTACTCACTTACTGTAAGTTGCTCTGGCTAAGAGTGTCTACTAAAAAGATTACCTCTGTATTATATTGAGTTATTATCAGATGATATATGTACATTCATATAAGGGTTAAGATATATTACCTACCAAGATAAACAGTTTCAAAATGTAAGAATATCTGATGTTGAATGTAAAATCCACCAATTTTGACAATTAAAAGGAAAAGAGACTAGGTTAAATGTTCAGATCAAGTGACACCACACATCTTCATCTGGTTGGGTGCTATTCTCTCACTACACCACTAGGGTCAGCCAAGTGCAAATCAATGTTGGCTGGTTTCATAGCGTCATGGCTTTCAACAGCTGCTGTCTACAGAGCTTGGAGTCTACCATGTAGATAACCAAAATTACCCCTTTATTTAAGAAAATTAGAATTTTCTCTTCTCAGCTATCTGAGACAAGAGACAAATCTACCAGAAGGCCCTAATAACCACTTTTTGCTTGACTAGTAATAGTGAGATCAAATCAGCCACAGCCTAAGTTCAACCCAAAACAAACAGTAACAAACTGTCACGCCCTGACCTTAGAGCTTTTTATGTCTCTATTTTGGTTTGGTCGGGGTGTGATTTGGGTGGGCATTCTATGTTCCTTTTTCTATGTTTTTGTATTTCTTTGTTTTGGCCGGGTATGGTTCTCAATCAGGGACAGCTGTCTATCGCTGTCTCTGATTGGGAACCATACTTAGGTAGCTTTTTCCCACAGGGTTTTTTTGTGGGTAGTTGTTTTCTGTATAGTTTAGTTTCCTTACAGAACTGAACTTCAAGTGAGAGACACAATATAATTGAAACCTACTAAGGTTTCTAAGGCTACTTAGAAACCTTAGTAAGGCTACTAATTGAAACCTACTAAGATCTGTGTGTGAGGCCAGTGGACTAATGTTACTTTCAATTATTGTATAACATATAGGGTGTGCTGTAGGCCTACCTATTGTATGACCAATGGAATAAAGAAAGATTCAGTGGGATATGACGGTATGACTACACCTCTTGGCCATGTGGGAACTTTTCAAGTGAAGGCCACCGATGCAGATCTGAAATTCAATAGTATTCACAGCAAGGACATACACAGATGCTCAGACACTACCCAACTGTGACTCAGCGTAACAGAGGTCAGAAAATGTTTTCTACAAGGGCAACCCAGGGTTGATTTATGGTTGGCCCTAAAACGACACAGCAGGGTAAGGTAATTGCACAGTAGGCGCTGTGGTCTATGGCAACAGGCCATAGGTTAAACTAACCTCCACACAGGATGTCACACTCGGATAAGGCCCCATAATAACGTTATATAGAGCGACGCCAGTGTAAATGCATTCAACTACATGATTCTACACATTGACGTGAAGTGATTAGTAACAACAACCTCATTGGGTGTTCGTACACCTGGAAGTTTGGGTTAATTCAGGTCATGTCAAAATGTATCATTATAAAAAGTGTTCATCATAGCAATACATCTAAATACCAGTCATTAGAGTTAATAGGATTATAATCAACAATGCTAAATTAATCTCAGTATCAATTCGATAATGGTGCAGGACAATGGGCGATTTACAATATTAATAAAATCAGATAGTCATAGTGATTATGAGGATAGCGATGATGATGATGATGACAATGATTATGATAATAGTGATGATGATGCATTTCTAGGGATGGTCACAGTGGGGCTAGTTATTCAGCCTTGGTTTGAGCAGCCAGCAGGTGACGCTGTGGCCGTGGCTGCCAGTCTGGGAGGAGCTCCGTCCTGGGGCTCCATGGGCCCCTCTCCACCCCCCTCCTCTTCCCCTCTTTCCCCCACCAGAGGATTCTGTCTGTGGGCCAGGGAGTAGGAATGCCTGACCCTGGACCTGTGGTGCCTGCGGTGAGGGTGGAGGAACAGCGCTGGGTCAGGCATGGCGGTGGGCTCTGCAGGGCACGTCACCCTCTCCCTGGGGACACACTCCCTGGCCCTCTCCGCCCGGAGCTGGTGCCCTGACATAGTCCTGCTGCCCCTGCGTTTAGGCTTGACCACAGGGGAGGCTATGGCAGAGCTGGTGTTGGAGGCATTGGAGAAACCGGAGGGCGACTGAGGAGAAAAGGGAGAAAAGATGGCGGTGTCCCACTCGGCTGCTTGGCTGTACTGGGGCCCAGGGGCATTCCCATGATGACGATCCCTATTCTCCCAGTTTTCCCTGAGGGCCTGCTGCCTCTGCTGCAGCCGCTGGTGTTGCAGTTTCTGTCGGGCAGCGTGCAGCTGGAACGAGAGGTAGGCTGCCGCCTCGGTCTGCCTCTGCAGCTCTGTGTTGAGCACCGTGGAGCGTTGGCTGCGGCGCTTCAGCTCATCCAGGAAACGGCGCTCCTTGTCCTTGAGGTTAGCCCGCAGCACACCAACCAGCGCCCCCTTGTGAGTCAGCTCCTTACACAGCTCTCCCAGTGTGCACTGCTGCTTGGCCCGGCGATCTTCGACCTCCAGACAGCGGGCCTCCAGCTGCTCCTCCTCCTCCGCCAGGTCTGAGGACGAACACACGAACACAGAAGCAGAGAAGTGCACACAAATCAAATAGTAAGGACGCATCAGAGATTCACAGACAGATAGCTTACATTCAGACAAAAAAACAAGCCCCAAATGCAGCTACCAGGATTTACATGAAGGACATCTACTACTCATGCCGACATATTGACCCCACAGAGCACTCCTTCTAACCCCACCCCCCAGGACATAGGACCAGAGAACAGAGCACTCCTCCTAACTCCACCCCCCCAGGACATAGGACCAGAGAACAGAGCATAGAACACATGCAGAAAGATAACACACTGCCTGGATATGATACATTCAGTCAAACGGATATGGAATTAGGTCATGTGACCAGCGCTGGCTGCTTTCAATCACCAAGTTGGCCTCAAAGCACATTTGTGGATCATCTGGCAGATAGGAAATGGTATGTGGGTTTAGGGATTGAATGGACAAAGGCAGAAGACTGAGCACATATGGGCAAAGGATTAAAGAGCCACTGAGCAAATCCCTGCCAGTATCCACCACCCAATCTCTACCAGCCGCATCATGGCCACTGGCATGGTGTGACATCTGCTGCCACTTACCCACTATAGAGAGAGTGAAGAGAGTAGACTGGCAGACTGCTCACATGCAGTGGTGGTGTGATGGGAGGGGAAGGAAGGTGATTGTTTTGGAGGGCTGATAGCCGATATAACATTCAATGTAGTAATATACTGATAGTTCCCTCAACCCAATAATACCTACTTTCTCAGCGGACAAAATTGGCTGTGAAAACGTCACTGCATCCAGTTTTAACCGCAAGTCTAAAATCGTTGTACAACATTTGCTGTGCTTTTGGGGCAAAGTCAAAGCTATAGTACTCCATCACAGTGAAATCCTCCAGTAGGAATGGGGGATTAAAAAAAGCCTTAGTCAGTACTAGCTGTAGCTGTACCTTTGGGCTGAGGCTGCCCAGCTCAGACAGCTGGGCCAGGGGAGAGGGATTACACCACAGCCTCTGGTATGCTGGTTGACCCAAGAATTAGGTCAAAGTAAACTAATGGGAAGGGAGAGGAGCAAAAGGTGCTGTGATTAGTTTAAACTTGGATGTGAAATCATTGTAAAATGATCAGTAGGGATTTTCATTAGGCCTATATTAGGATTGCTGCATTTAGTTTAGTATAGGAGGAACCTGATATCCACATAAATAGCCCTTCCTTCCCCTATATCCTTTCTCATCCTCCTCTCTTTCTCTTGTTCTTCTCTTCTCTCATCACTCTTAATCCCTCTCTCTGTACCAGTCTCATCCTGTACCTGTTTCTCCATCCCTCTGTCTTAATCCCTCTCTCTGTACCAGTCTCATCCTGTACCTGTTTCTCCATCCCTCTGTCTTAATCCCTCTCTCTGTACCAGTCTCATCCTGTACCTGTTTCTCCATCCCTCTGTCTTAATTCTTCTCTCGATCCCAATCACTATTTTACAGATTTTTCTTTCTACATCTGTTTTTCCCCTCTCCACTCCTCACCCCCCCCCCCCTCTTCCTCCATCTCTTTCCCCTCCCTCCCTCTCTCTCTGAGTAACCCAGCTTTCTCCTTGGTGTAGTTCTTCCTGGTCTCTGTCTAACTGTCGCCCACTAGATCAGGGTGGTGAGGTCATGCTGCAAATATAGAAAATGCTGTGTAATCTAATCTCCATTTCGTCCTCCTTTTCCTCTCTCTCTCTCTATCTCATTCACTGACCCTCGAACACGTTCTGTACCATTCTTCCCGCTCCCTCCCTTCCTCCCTTGTCCCTCCATCTCCCTGTCTCAGCAAACAGACTGTAATTGTACCCCTCCACCAGGGCACAGAGGAAAATGAGAGAGGAGGAAAAATGGATGGATCAATTTGTGAGGATGGAGGAGAGGGGGCTGTGGTGGTGTGATAGAGCAAAGGACGGCCTGCTCTGGAAAAAGAGGGGGGTCCTGATTAGTTATAATTGGCGGCAGATGGGCATGAACCCCCCAACTCCTCCTTTCTTTCTCTTTCTCTCCACCACCCATTCCCTCCCATCCCCTCTGTCTCTGTAATTATCTACGATATTATCATAATATCCATCTTCTATCTAGACATTCTAATGCAACAAACTACCCATGAATGGAATATTAAGGTGCACACACACAGCCTTTGTCTGATGGTTCATATTCATGAACTGTGGATTGCACTCCGCTGCCAATCTACCCAATTCCAATCCTCCTACACATTTTTTTATCCTGGTAACAGATCAATCCATAAAATGTGATGTTTTATTCATGGAATATGGCCTTTATGGCTGAGGATGAGAGGGGGAAAGGGAGAGAGCATTTGTGGAGGTCGACCACAGGGCTGTCCCTTGGCGGATGGGTAAAGTGAAGGATAATGCCATGAGGGTGGGATGGGATGGGGGGGAGCCAAAGACGACAAACAGTTAGTGTCACAAAGCCAAGCCTGGAGGGAGGGGGGCAGGAAGAGAGAGAAAGAGAGACACAGAACCTACCCAGTTCACTCTTGCCTGGAGGCTTCACATTCAGCTCACATGTCAACTCTGAGAAAACAGAGACAAGAAATGAGACATCAGTGAGACAGAGACATGAATGAATAACGTGTGAGTCATATGAGTAAGTCTAGGAGACATATAGATACATTTCAGGAATTTACAAAAATAATAAAAGGGAATGCTTTCAATCTGATGTGTCTCATTGAAAGACTAAATACTAATGCTGTTCGAATCTAGGGATGAATATTTCCCAACAAATCTACCAAGTTTCAATACCGGGAATAATTCATATTTATCCTGAAAGTGCCCATCATAGCAACGAGAAGTAGGGGTGCTTGAGGGTGCTGTAGCACCCCTGATAAATCATATAAAAATATATACAGTACCAGTCAAAGGTTTGGACACACCTACTCATTTAAGAGTTTTTCTTTATTTTTACTATTTTCTACATTTGAGAATAATAGTGAAGACATCAAAACTATGACGTAACATATGGAATCATGTAGTAACCAAAAAAGTGTTCAACAAGTTCCCACATATGCTGAGCACTTGTTGGCTGCTTTTCCTTCACTCTGCTGTCCAACTCATCCCAAACTATCTCAATTGGTTTGAGGTCGGGTGATTGTGGAGGCCAGGTTATCTGATGTAGCACTCCATCACTCTCATTATTGGCCAAATAGCCCTTACACAGCCTGGAGGTGTGTTGGGTCATTGTCCTGTTGAAAAACAAATGATAGTCCCACTAAGTGCACACCAGATGGAATGGCGTATGCCATGCGAGTTAAGTGTGCCTTGAATTCTAATAAATCCGACAGTGTCACCAGCAATGCACCCCACACCATCACACCTCCTCCTCCATGCTTCACGGTGGGAACAACACATGCGGACATCATCCGCTCATCTACTCTGCGTCTCACCAAGACATGGAACCAAAAATCAAACATTTGGACTCATCAGACCAAAGGACAGATTTCCACCGTTCTAATGTCCATTGCTAGTGTTTCTTGGCTCAAGAAAGTCTCTTCTTATTATTGGTGTCCTTTAGTAGTGGTTTCTTTGCAGCAATTCAACCATGAAGGCCTGATTCACGCAGTCTCCTCTGATCAGTTGATGTTGAGCTGTGTCTGTTACTTGAACTCTCTAAGGCTGGTAACACTAATGAACTTGTCTTCTGCAGCAGAGGAAACTCTGGGACTTCCTTTCCTGTGGCAGTCCTCATGAGAGCCAGTTTCATCATAGCGCTTGATGATTTTTGCGACTGCACTTGAAGAAAAGTTCAAATTTCTAGAAATGTTCTGGATTGAGTGACCTTCATGTCTTTAAAATAATGATGGCTTTCAAATCTCTTTGCTTATTTGAGGTGTTCTTGCCATAATGTGAACTTGGTATTTTACCAAATAGGGCTACCTTGTCACAACACAACTGATTGACTCAAACACATTAAGAAGGAAAGAAATTCCACAAATTAACTTTAACAAGGTACACCTGTTAATTTACAGTTTTTTCCAACTGCTTAAACACAAAATCTTTTCATGTCACACGATTTTTGAAACATCTCACTTAAAGTGCAAAACTACACACCAAATTTCCAAAACCATAAGCTATTTCTCAGCCTTTGACTCAGTTGTCAATTGCATAAAACACTTTTTTCAAAACACTACACACAATTCTCTACCTAAAACACAAGAATCTAACAGGAAGGGATTTGCTTTCCTTTTCCAAACACAACCAATCAAAATGCTACACTTATTCACCACACACACTCCTCACATGTGCAAACATGTGCAAACACTAATAGCTTAACTGATCACTAACCAATCACTGCTTTACTGTAGTATAGGCCTATAAATAGGTCATAGGTCAGATTACCTGTTTTGAACAATGGATGCCAACAATGGACAGAGAGCAAGAGGAGTAGGAGGAAGAGGAAGAGGAAGAAGAGAACGAGGGCAAAGAAGAGAAGGAAGGAGAGCCATCTCTGATGAGATTAGGTCAACACTTGTTGATCATGTGATCAACCACAGTTTGACCATGAGAGAGGCTGGACTGAGGGTCGAGCCCAATTTGAGTCGATTTACAGTGGCGTCCATAATTCGAACCTTCAGAAATGAGAACAAGTATGCAACTATATAATGACTATTTCAGCATTACAGTAATGTATTGTAAAATACGTATGACTGCATAATATTGCATACACATTTGTAACTCTAAGCCATCCATTTACTGCACTGCATTGAATGAGGTTGGTTATCATGCTGTACTACATTTTTTTGTACATTGTTTACAGTTCCTATGCTGAACACATACTGTGTTTGAATTCTGTACAGAGTGGAAAGGCAAAGACATCATGGAGGACGACGACGCTTGTTTACAGATGTACAAGAGACTGCAATTATAAATATGGTTTTGGCCAACAATGCAATTAGGATTCGAGAGATAAGAGAGCATATCTTGAAGAATGACACCATATTTAACAACATCAATGCTGTAAGTCTGTCGACCATACAACGCATCCTCCAACAGCACCGAGTGACGATGAAACAACTTTACAAGGTGCCATTTGAGAGAAACTCTGACAGAGTCAAGAATATGCGACATGACTTTGTAGAGGTATGTATGCAACACTACTTCCAGTACTTCAGACATACCATATTTACTCATCTGTATATCCTTTTATCTGTTACAGAGAGTATTGGAGCTGGATGCCCATGTAATTCGCCATGAATTTATTTATGTGGATGAGGTTGGCTTCAACCTCACCAAAACCAGGCGCCGTGGAAGAAATGTAATAGGACAGAGGGCATTTACCAATGTCCCCGGACAGCGTGGGGGTAATATAACTATGTGTGCTGCCATCACTCAAAACGGGGTCCTCCATCACAATGCCACACTGGGTCCGTACAACACCGGCCATATGCTCACTTTTCTGGATGCAATTTACACAATGCTTGTCCCTGATCCAGATCAGGAGCCTGCTAGATTTGTGGTTTTATGGGACAATGTTAGTTTTCACCGGGCTGTTCTGGTCCAAAACCGGTTTGCCACCCATCCACAATTTGTAGTTTTGTACCTACCCCCATATTCACCTTTTCTAAATCCCATAGAGGAATTCTTCTCAGCCCGGCGCTGGAAAGTGTATGATCGCCAACCCTATGTCCGCATGCCGCTTTTCCAGGCAATGGAGGACGCATGTGGGGACATAGAGGGTGCCTCTGTCCAAGGTTGGATACGCCACGCTAGGAGATACTCCCCTCGATGTTTGGCAAGAGAAAGCGTATCTTGTGATGTGGACGAAGTATTGTGGCCAGACCCAGGCCCAGAGAAGAGATGAAGGGTAGCTTAGCACTGGTGACTGCCTCCCCCCCCTACCAATTCCTGGACTGTCCCCCCGGGACCCCACACACACAATTGTTCTTTACTGTATTCTAAACAATATACTTTCGGTTTACATATGTTTATGGTTTTGTTGTATGCTACTGTATACAACAGTAATGTTTGGCCTAATAAATATTATCTGTTTCTACATTGCATTGGTGTTTACAGTGTACTTGTTACCCCTCTCAGCAGATTACTTTCACTGTAGAACATTGTATTCATGCTGACATGTGTTTATGGCATTTTGAATGCAGTGTTACATTTTGAAGTAGATGTGAGGCATTTTGCATTTTGTGTGTGCAGTTTTGGGAATTGTGTGTAGAGTTTTGAAAAAAAGGAGACAGTTTTGAAAACGTGTGTAAGCAGTTGGAAAAAACTGTAAATGCATTCCAGGTGACTACCTCATTATTTTATTTAACCTTTATTTTTAACTAGGCAAGACAGTTAAGAACACATTCTTATTTACATTGACGGGGCCTACCCCACACGACGCTGGGCCAATTACGTGCCACCCTATGGGACTCCTAATCATGGCAAGTTGTGATACAGCCTGGAATCAAACCTCTAGCTCTGTGCCTTAGACCGCTGTGCCACTCAGGAGACCATTAAAGCTGGTTGAGCGAATGCAAAGAGTTTGCAAAGCTGTCATCAAGGCAATGGGTGGCTACTTTGAAGAATCTCAAATATAAAATATATTTTAATTTGTTGAACACTGTTTTGTTTATTACTTGATTCCATAAGTGTTATTTCATAGTTTTGATGTCTTCTATTATTCTACAATGTAGAAAATAGTAAAAATAAAGAAAAACCCTTTAATGAGTAAGTGTGTCCTAACTTTTGACTGGTACTGTATATATATATTTTAAATTGTGCTCTAGTCCTTTATTACCTTCTGTATGAGCGGAGCAAAATAGTGGTCAACAGAATATTTCCTTAGCCCTCATATGGGCAGCAAGTAGGCTAGGCTATGAGACCGCACAGAGAAGCAGGGGAAATATTCTAGCGGTATTTTGACATGCAGGCAAGAGAGGTGCTTTGATAATGCAACCTATGGATTACAGAATAAAGTTTGGAATTTTCATGCGAGACAGGAGTCAGGATTTTGTGTTCAGTGGGATTGGGACTGGATAGGAAAATAGCCTAGGTTCCTCTCTGAATTGTTAACAGACTTCATATCTGTGACAGAGATGCCTATGTAGTGAAATGTGTATAGGCCTATCTAATGAGTGACTGTTTGAAGATTCACAATGACAGCTCAAAGAGGCACATGTTCATTTATAGTCTTTAGGCCAACTGTAGAGGTTTCCTGTAGGGTTTAACTGCAATCGGGTCGATGTGCAGTCCGGCAGTGTCAATTATGCGTGCGCTTTGAATTTAAGGCGACTTTGTGTGAAGTAAATGTGCTAGGCCATGTGACAACTTCTTTGGATAATGTGCTATTTTAATTTTTGCCAATCTGATGCTGCGCATGTGTAGGGCCTGCATTGGTGCCAACATTGAAGTAAAATGTAATTTCCCAGGTCTTTCATTTTCTTTTCTCAGGAAATGTGAAGTGTTCCCAGGACAGTCCCGGGTTCGCTGTTACCCATGTTAATCCTTAATCATAACTGTAGTGCTGTTGAAGCAGTGAATGTCCAATCTGTTTGTTTGTGTCTAGTCTGTCAATTAGCTTGACTGCAGACAGTTCAGACAGAGATGATTAGGGCCTTGTGTAGACTGGACATACAGTAATGCCATTGAGTTAAACTGATTATGTTTAGCTGGGTGGACTCTAAGCACTTCTCCAGTCAGCACAGACAGATGCCATGCTTGGGTTGCTCTCAAGGACAAAGACTCAAATATACTGTACAGTATTTATATTATGTCCCTGTCTATTCCCTCTCACTCACCAGATGGGCTGAATAGACAGTTTACCTCCCAAAATAAGCACAGTAAATCCTTAACCTATCACCTTCCTTTGCCTGCTCATAAAATCCCATCAATCCCCACAGAGAGAGAGAGAGAGAGAGAGAGAGAGAGAGAGAGAGAGAGAGAGAGAGAGAGAGAGAGAGAGAGAGAGAGAGAGAGAATTAAAGACAGAAAGAGAAAGGAAGGACGAAGGAGGAGGAGGGTGGATAGATGAACCCCAGCATAGAGGATAACTCCAGAGGGGGAGTCAGACCCCCGACTACCAGGAACAGGAAGGTATTATAGTATGTGGTTTCCTTTCATGGAAACCCTGGCTGTAGTGGGGGAGCATTCATTGTGATAAACCTGCTCTTTTCAAGTTAAAGTTAATAGTCCCAAGAAAACAAATTGATTGCGCTGATAGACTAGTACAGTAGGCTACATTGTGTTTGTATCTAAGATTTGATGGCTTTAGCATCTTTGCAGTGTATGAGCCTAGTCTGTCAGTCAAACCACAACACCATGTGGTGATGCCCTTTAACTGAACCTTCTTCGTGTTCTACAGTGAGGTCTGCCTCTGCTTGGCTTGGCAATAACACTGTTGTTGTAAAGAGGGTCACTGTCTACTCCACTAGTCTAATTTGATCTCTGTGTGTTTGCGCGAGTGTGCATACGGTATGTGTGCATGTGTGTGTGTGATGTATAGACTCACCGCTATATCGTTTCTGCAAGGACAGGATCTCCAGGTGTAGGCCATGCAGTAGGGTGAGATGTTCCTGTCTGAGAAACACTGTACTCCTCTCAACACTCTCCATCTGCATGTCCAAGGTGGAGCCTGTAGGTTCCATGATTACACACCTGTCCTGCATCCTGCACAGAGAACAGGGTCAGAGGGCGTTAATATACATTATACCTGCATGTGTACAAGGGTCACTTTCCTGTTACTAATAATGAAAAATAACAAAAGGAAGTATTCCAAATGTATATGTGTGTGTGTCTGTGTGTGTCTGTGTGTGTGTCTGTGTGTGTCTGTGTGTGTGTGTCTGTGTGTGTCTGTATGTGTGTCTGTGTGTGTCTGTGTGTGTGTCTGTGTGTGTGTCTGTGTGTGTGTCTGTGTGTGTCTGTGTGTGTGTCTGTGTGTGTATGTGTGTGTCTGTGTGTGTGTCTGTGTGTGTCTGTGTGTGTGTCTGTGTGTGTCTGTGTGTGTGTCTGTGTGTGTGTCTGTGTGTGTCTGTGTGTGTGTCTGTGTGTGTCTGTATGTGTGTCTGTGTGTGCCTGTGTGTGTGTCTGTGTGTGTCTGTGTGTGTGTCTGTGTGTGTGTCTGTGTGTGTCTGTGTGTGTGTCTGTGTGTGTATGTGTGTGTCTGTGTGTGTGTCTGTGTGTGTCTGTGTGTGTCTGTGTGTGTGTGTCTGTGTGTGTCTGTGTGTGTCTGTGTGTGTGTCTGTGTGTGTCTGTGTGTGTGTCTGTGTGTGTCTGTGTGTGTGTCTGTGTGTGTCTGTGTGTGTAATGATGGGTTATTTACCTTCACTGTAGGTAAATTATTTAATCTTACTTTACAATGCAGTTTAGAATATCACCTGACACATTTTCAGTAAGCATTACAACAAGAGAAACACTGAAGTCTTAATTTATTCTAAGATAAATAAATAAAAACCACAATGATTGATGATGGTTATGTCAGGTAAGATAAAGTGTGTATGAGTGTGTATGAGTCATTGTGGTCATGCGGTAAAAAATGTATTGATCACCCAATAGAGAGATGGAAGAAACCAACGCAATATGCTTGGTAGGTTACAGTATGTTGAAAGACCTAGTACCAGTTAAATTCAATTTTACAGTTGATTCCTACATGCCTACAATACACTCAATAAATGTGGCAATTTTATGAAAATGATCCATGCTTACCGTGCTATTTTAGATAATGTCGAACGGAGTCTCAAAGAATTACGATATGAAATTCATGAGATCTATAAACAAGTCCTTCGATCCATACATGATTGATTTCCAGGAATGTTCCAAAACCATTTAGGATATTCGTCCAATAATTGAGATCAATTCAACATCATTTGCAGGCGATAACGTTGTATCAAGAACGAAAGATGATAGCCTGTACACAGAAAATAAATCAGCGGCGCATCGCATAACGGTCCTGGGAGGCTACAACAGGATACATATGTTTTCATTACAGCTGCACCATCTCGCTGCGTCAGTAACAGTTATTGCCAAAATACTCATAACAAGGTCACCATAGCAAGTAGATTGTAACGTATGGAAACGGAGCAACGATACATTTCGACAGGCGCAGCCTCCCTCTCCTTCATCGTCTGTTGGGTTGAGCTGGTACAGTAGTCTACTGTCGTATGATGAAAACAAGACATCGTGACCGGAACACCCGAGATGATCATACGACTCAAATGCAGCTTATTGAAAGAAGTGGCCGTACCCAACATCGACTTTTGCCAGGATCGATATAACAGTAGTTCGAAGGCAGAGATAGGACAGGATAGTCTTTATTATGAATGTTAAAATGACTGTACTTTTGGTAAGACAATTGTTTGGGTGACACCAAAGCCTGTTTATCCGAGCCAGGGTTCTTACGAAATCATATGGGCTACTTTGAGAATATGCACGGCAAATTACAAGCCTCAATTTCAGCACCATGGACAGGGACATTGTTCTGGACATGCGTCACCCTGAGACAATCTGACATAGGCCAGTCATTTCAGACCTGATGGGGGATGGCAATGTCTTGCTAGGCTTGATGGATAGGCCTAGCTCTTCGCAACATTTGGCACAATAATGAGGCTTAATTGGCCAAGAATTAAGACTGTCAATCATTGATATTCAACCTGGTCTCAGAGCATTTAGTATTATTCTGTATGTTAACCCGGGACCCTCCATTTAGTGTGATACAGTATGTTAGGTTTCGTATGGTATGTATTACTTTTTTGGATGTCCATCACCCATTTTATATTGTACTTCTGACACCAATGTAATGAAACAGAAGGGAGCAGGTCTCGAACCCCCGACCTTCTAGCCCGAGGTCCGGCGCGCTATCGACAGTGCCGCAAAAAAAATCTTATTTTCAATGACGGCCTAGCATGCTTGTGCGGCAGAGTCGATTTCTGAGTTTATAAACCCAAGGTCGTTACACTATGATATGTTACGAATTTCAATGCGTATTATATGTTACGAATTTGCTAAATGTACACCATGTTATGAATTTTCTACATTTATGATATCTTATAAATTCCAGCTAGGTGGCTAAGGTTAGCTAGCTGGCTAACGTTAGCTAAACTAGGTTAGGGTTAAGGTTAGGGTTAAAGTTGATAAGTTAGGTTAAAGGATAAAGGTTAGAGGAAGGGTTAGCTAAAAGGGTTACGGTTAGGGTTAGGGAAGAGTTAGCTAACATGTTAAGTAGTTACAAAGTAGCTAAAAAGGAGTAAGTAGTTGAAAAGTTGCTAATTAGATTCAAACTCGCAACCTTTGTTTGCGTTATACGCCCACCTACCCCGACCAACCACCTTACTTCTGTTTTTGCCTTAAATAACCATCTGTCTTATGTAACCATACCAAACGTAACTTATATCATACTAATTTGAGTGTCTCAGATTTACGTTTACTGTGTTATGTCCAGTCAATGAGATCAGGCTGTGATATTGAGTCACTGGTGCCTCAAAGATGATGGCAAAACATCTGCACCCACTAATGAAATTAATACACAAAATACTTTCAATGTTATGTTTTTTATTTTCATATTAAAATACAAAATATATGTTACTGTAAAGAAACATACATTGGAGTCGTATTAATTACAAACCCTCAATTCAACAAAAAAAAGAAGAAAAAATACAATTATCTTCCTGAACACATTTCCATTTGTTGGTCATATTAATTCTTGCACATTTCCTCAAGGTATGCTATATGTGGTGGCAGGTAGTTTAGGGGTTAGAGCGTTGGACTAGGAACCGAAAGGTTGCTAGATCGAATCCCTGAGCTGACAAGGTAAAAATGTGTCATTCTGCCCTTGAACAGGACAGTTAACCCACTGTTCCTAGGCTGAAAATAAGACTTTGCTTTTAACTGACTTGCCTAATTAAATTTAATATGCAGCTGTAATTTTTAAACTTCCATTCTAGCATACATGACACACATCTTTCTCTACATGTTTTTATTTTTATTTTTAAACATTCAACACCATGGGCCAGAAACGTTTGAATACATTGGCCATGCTGTCAATCCAGCATGACTTCGACCGCGTTCAAAACAATTGGAAAATCGGAACAGAGAGAAATCTCAGAAATCTTCAGTGAGTTCTAGACAACTGGGAACAAGGGAAAAAAATGAGCTCCGACTGGGAAAATATGTTTTGAACGGTCATCCAACTCGGAATTCCAAGTTGAGAACTCAGGGCTCTTTCTAGAGCTCTGACCTGAAGATCACTGACGTCATGATTCAACCTGTTTTTTTTCTCCAGAGTTCACAGTTGTCTTGAAAGCACCATAAATCCAGAGAATGACAGATTTGATGACAAAATTTGCCCACAAGAAGGACGCAGCGCCACCTTCCTGCTCAACTGAGCACATCATAACAAGGTGAGTCCAAAAATGTATTTTATGCTTCTGCATAAATTATGTAGTATGCCAGGAGGATACAGTGGGGAGAAAAAGTATTTGACACACTGCCGATTTTTCAGGTTTTCCCACTTACATAGCATGTAGAGGTCTGTAATTTTTATCATAGGTACACTTCAACTGTGAGAGACGGAATCTAAAACAAAAATCCAGAAAATCACATTGTATGATTTTTAAGTAACTAATTTGTATTTTATTAAATGACATAAGTATTTGATCACCTACCAACCAGTAAGAAGTAGGAAAACCTGCAAAATCGCCAGTGTATCAAATACTTGTTCTCCCCACTGTATGTATACTGTTGCTAAGAAAGCAATACTAAGTGTAAGGTGGGTGGTAAGCTGTTAGTAGCCCATGTGCCGCACCCTAATAATTTGGTCCCTTTCCCCCTCGTAACTTAGCCTACTGTTCTGACTTGGTGGTGCACATATAGCCTAAAGCCTGTTTTAGAGAAATGTCATCATCGAATATTGTAAGAGCTTTCATTGTCTGCTTATATGCCCCCTTTATTTATCCTACGGTTCTGACTTCATGAACAGGGAGAATACTGTAAGAATGACCCATGTTCTGAATTCTGTCGCTGTACATTTCAAAAGTGCTGAACAAATAATAGAATGGATAGGTTTCCCGTCCAAGGGACAATTGTAAATCATGCAGCGCCTTGTGTCATGATCGCAGATTTTAGAGAAACAACAAATGTCGGGACATATAAGTGTCTTATACCGGCTGAAAGCTTAAATTCTTGTTAATATAACTGCATGGTCCAATTTACAGTAGCTATTACTGCCATGCTATTGTTTGAGGATTGCTCCTAACAACAAAACACTTTTTTCACTGCGATAGGTTTGATAAATTCACCTCTGAAGATGAAATGTGTACTTATATTCTGAAATCTTGCTCTGATTTATCATCCAAAGGGTCCCAGAAATAACATGAAGTATCGTTTTGTTAGATAAAATCCTTTTTCATACCCTAAAAAGGTCCATATAGCATGCACGATCGATTTTGTATTTCCACTCGTTCAATTTGCAAAGAAAGGAATCTGTGAAAATCTAACTCTAAACGTTGTTTCAACCAGTCAAATCACTTTCGTATGTATTCCTCAGAGATCATAGAACGTAACCAGACTTCACTATATCAATAGGGGTGTAGTATATCCTATAGGACACCAAATTTGGTCAGTAAGCAACACCTTCATGGCACGTCGATGACAAGGGCGGTCTTCACTTGATTGACTTGAACTTTGTCAAATAAGCACCAATTGGGGTCAAACAAAGCTAGCTAGATAGCCAATGAGCTGGGCTTTACGGGAGTATCTGGAAACCCTGTATCCGTCTCAAAATGTAGCTGCCAACATTGCGACAGCATGCCTTTTCCTTTTGGCCCAAAAATTATACGATTATTCAGAGTTATGAAGTTATGAAAACTGGTTGTTTTGCAAATGTTTAACTTATATGGTTACTAATACTGGGAAAGCTAAATCAGAGTCCAAGTATACAGATTTGACGATATTCTTGCAGAAACATTTCATATGAATGCAAATGTCTCCTTCACAATTTGCCCAAATGTGCCTGGGTGACTTCACACTAAATGACATATAGTTCGCTCATACTTCAAGTTATCCATCTGAAACTTTGCACATACACTGCTGCCATCGTGTGGACACCATCAGAATTACAACCAGAGTGATGGCTGGAACTGGGACCTTTCTCTTGCATTTCAAAGATGGTGATAGAAAAAAAACGTTTTTTGTTTTTCTTTGTATTTTCTTCTACCAGGTCTATTGTTTTATATTCTCCTACATTCAATTCAGATTTCCACAAACTTCCAAGTGTGGCCTTCCAAATGGTACCAATAACATGCATATCCTTGCTTTAGGGCCTGAGCTACAGGCAGTTAGATTTGGGTATGTCATTTAGGCGAAAATTGAAAAAAAGGGGTCTATCCCTAAGAAGATTATGTTGACTACGTCCGTTCTAGCTCTCTCATTGTCTTAATCAAAATTAGGTATGGCCTCCTATCCGCCCGTCGTCCCCTTATGCCATTGTTTGTACATCTCAATTGTCAGTAGAAACCCCCTTTGTTTAAGCAAGTCAGCAATATCAGCTATGGTTTTTTTAAAGGCGGTAAATGAGGATGAATGAACTGTTTCGCTGCCCGACAAGGCTCCGCTGATACCCAGGTGTAACAGTGGTAAGGATTCACTCCATGTTGCCGAAAAGAAAGCTCTGCTGTTGGGACAGCTTTATGTAGGCCCTAACAGTTTGTGGGCACCGTTTATCACTGTTATCGTACAATTCATGTTTGCCCCACCAAGATTTACATGCAAAAAATCATCACTGTAGCCTAATCATGCCAAAATATCAAAACATTATTAAAAAATGTAATTCACTGACAGAAAGATAGCTAATGAAACACTACCCTCCTGAGCAGGCAAATTGACATATATGGTAGCTGGCTAGGCTCGTTAAACTGTAACATTGGCTTGCTTTCAATAAATTGGCTAAATGGTCAACGGAGTTAGCTCTTCATACGATCGAGACAATTCCTATTGCACGCTGCATAATTCAAGTGCACTCAAAAACAGATATGTATTTATATTAAGTACATTGTTCCTTAATAAAGTATTTATGAGCAAAGGAGGACAAAAAAGTCAAGTGCGAGTGTTAGTTCCGGAGGCGGGGGATTATTTAAGACAGATACACTTTGAAAAGGTAGTTTCAGATGTTTTCAGAACATAGGTAGGGACTGCTGGCCTAGCTTCATAGGGAAGCTGTTTCCACCATTGGCGTGCCAAGACAGAGACGAGCTTGGACTGGGCTGAGCGGGAGGGCCAAGAGACCAGAGGTGGCAAAACGGAGTGCTCGGGTTGAGGAGTAGGGTTTGAGCATAGCCTGAAGGTAGGGAGGGGCAGTTCTTCTTGCTACTCTGAAGGCAAGTACCATAGTCTTGTAGGGGAGGGGTATGTATGGGAGTTCTGATTGGTTCCAAGTTTAGCAGTTTGGCAAATTTGCGTGAGCAGAGTGATGAAATATATTTATTTGAAAATGTGCAAGAATTGAAGATGCTAACACATTTTTTGGTCATAAGAATGTTTTACTGTCATATACAAAAAATCAGCGCCTCCCTCGAAGGGGATCGACCAACTTCGCGTTTTTCGGCTTCGGCCCACCACTTACGCAACACTGTTAGGATTGTCACAACCTCCATTACCAAAGTTACACCATGTGGTTACAAAAGACTACAACAATATACAGACACTTACCAACCAACTTGGCCACAATGGTACTTTACATTTATAATGGCAAAAAGCAATAACAGTATGTCGTATCATTACAAAACAGGACACATGATCCGCAATATAAAGTTCACAAGTTAATGCAAGTACTTCAGATATCACCACCACAATCTGTTAATCTGCTCGAAAAGAAACAAATATAGTACATACATACAGTGCCTTGCGAAAGTATTCGGCCCCCTTGAACTTTGCGACCTTTTGCCACATGTCAGGCTTCAAACATAAAGATATAAAACTGTATTTTTTTTGTGAAGAATCAACAACAAGTGGGACACAATCATGAAGTGGAACGACATTTATTGGATATTTCAAACTTTTTTAACAAATCAGAAACTGAAGAATTGGGCGTGCAAAATTATTCAGCCCCCTTGAGTTAATACTTTGTAGCGCCACCTTTTGCTGCGATTACTGCTGTAAGTCGCTTGGGGTATGTCTCTATCAGTTTTGCACATCGAGAGACTGAATTTTTTTCCCATTCCTCCTTGCAAAACAGCTTGAGCTCAGTGAGGTTGGATGGAGAGCATTTGTGAACAGCAGTTTTCAGTTCTTTCCACAGATTCTCGATTGGATTCAGGTCTGGACTTTGACTTGGCCATTCTAACACCTGGATATGTTTATTTTTGAACCATTCCATTGTAGATTTTGCTTTATGTTTTGGATCATTGTCTTGTTGGAAGACAAATCTCCGTCCCAGTCTTTTGCAGACTCCATCAGGTTTTCTTCCAGAATGGTCCTGTATTTGGCTCCATCCATCTTCCCATCAATTTTAACCATCTTCCCTGTCCCTGCTGAAGAAAAGCAGGCCCAAACCATGATGCTGCCACCACCATGTTTGACAGTGGGGATGGTGTGTTCAGGGTGATGAGCTGTGTTGCTTTTACGCCAAACATAACGTATTGCATTGTTGCCAAAAAGTTCAATTTTGGTTTCATCTGACCAGAGCACCTTCTTCCACATGTTTGGTGTGTCTCCCAGGTGGCTTGTGGCAAACTTTAAACAACACGTTTTATGGATATCTTTAAGAAATGGCTTTCTTCTTGCCACTCTTCCATAAAGGCCAGATTTGTGCAATATACGACTGATTGTTGTCCTATGGACAGAGTCTCCCACCTCAGCTGTAGATCTCTGCAGTTCATCCAGAGTGATCATGGGCCTCTTGGCTGCATCTCTGATCAGTCTTCTCCTTGTATGAGCTGAAAGTTTAGAGGGACGGCCAGGTCTTGGTAGATTTGCAGTGGTCTGATACTCCTTCCATTTCAATATTATCGCTTGCACAGTGCTCCTTGGGATGTTTAAAGCTTGGGAAATCTTTTTGTATCCAAATCCGGCTTTAAACTTCTTCACAACAGTATCTCGGACCTGCCTAGTGTGTTCCTTGTTCTTCATGATGCTCTCTGCGCTTTTAACGGGCCTCTGAGACTATCACAGTGCAGGTGCATTTATACGGAGACTTGATTACACACAGGTGGATTGTATTTATCATCATTAGTCATTTAGGTCAACATTGGATCATTCAGAGATCCTCACTAAACTTCTGGAGAGAGTTTGCTGCACTGAAAGTAAAGGGGCTGAATAATTTTGCACGCCCAATTTTTCAGTTTTTGATTTGTTAAAAAAGTTTGAAATATCCAATAAATGTCGTTCCACTTCATGATTGTGTCCCACTTGTTGTTGACTCTTCACAAAATAATACAGTTTTATATCTTTATGTTTGAAGCCTGAAATGTGGCAAAAGGTCGCAAAGTTCGAGGGGGCCGAATACTTTCGCAAGGCACTGTACATGTTGTAAACTAGTGAAGTTCATTCAGGAGTCTTATCGCAATAAAGGCAACTTCTGAATGGAAACAAATCATGGCTGTTTTTGTAGAATAGTCTTCAGCCGTTCATTGACTGTCTGATGTTTGGGAGGTCTATTCAAGCAGCTGAAACAAGCTTTGCTAATGAGCTTCATATCAAACATCATTAGTGTCTTTTCATTGTTGATAGTGGTACAGTATAGCAGTGTGTTGCCATTGGTAGGGTCATCTAATTTTGCATCTATTCTAATCATAGTATTCCATGAAGAATTGGTCAAGTAGAATTACTGCTTGGCTGGAACCAGCTCTTGCTGGGTAAGACTGCCTACCCCTGCAATAGTGGATGTGTTTGGTCAGAGAGCAAAAGAATCAACAGGCAAATAAGAATAAGCTCTCTTTTCAAAAGACCCTCATGGATGTTCTAGACTCAGGGAAACAGAAAGAACCCCTCACTGGTTATAGAAACACCACAATGCCCAACAGTTTATACACCACATACTGTAGATACCACTATCAATCCATATATCTCCAATATAGCCAACAATTATTCTAAAGGGATATACAATATTATTCAAACTGTGTTCATTAACCATATTTATAATTTTATTCATCCTTGATAATTAAATCCACAACTTTTTTTTAAATACAAATAAATTACAAATATACAAAAATAAAAATATTAAATAAAAAGTGGAGCAAAACATAGAAATACATCTTGTTAGAAAATCTTCAGCTCAATATTACCGATGGTCTGTAATGTTATGATGATACTAGATAGAGGTTGCCCTTTTAGGCACAGATCTAGGATATGGGACAGGTAGCTGATATTGGATCTGTGCCTAAATGGGCAACTTCTACCAAGAACAGGGATGGGCAACTCCAGTCTTCGAGGGCCGGAGTGGTGTCACACCTTTTCCCGATCCCTACCAAACACAGCTGATTAAACAAATGGCATTCTGAACTGAAGATCATGATTAGTTGATTACTGCAGTCAGGCATGTTAGCTGGGGAAAAAAGTGTGGTACCGACCAGGCTCCCGAGGACTGGAGTTTCCCATCCCTGCTCTAGGTAGAAGTTGCACTTTTAGGCACAGATCCAGAATCAGTTCACCTATCTCATATCCTTCCTCTATGGAGTGTTCTGCCTCCTTCAGGCCAACTCTGTAATGACACTTCAATGACCACCAACCATGTCAGTCATCAGATACCAGTCTAACGGCCTGTATGTCATTAGTGATGTCATTAGCTGTTGTGTATGGGAAGAGCTGGCTCTCTCGGTTGTCATGGTGACTGCGTGGACCTAGTATTGAGAGGTACACTCGACTTAATGGGCAAGTTCCAAATGGACTAACATAGCAGCCGTTGCCTGTGTGCCTGTGTGTGAGGGAGAGAAAGCAAACATGGCTGCTGTTTCTTAGGGAAATGTTGTTTTAGTTTAATTTCCACAAAATTCAACTCGAAATCGATCTGAAGTCAACCTTGTTGTTTGGTTAAAAACCCGATTAGCGAGTATGTGAAACAGTTTTGAGAAATATCCCCACGCCTCTTTTTTGTTGGTTTTATTTTTGGTGCTTTTTACTCATTTTCTCCCCAAATTTGTGATATCCAATTGCTAGTTACAGTCTTCTCCCATCGCTGTAACTCCTGTACGGACTCGGCAGAGGCGAAGGTTGAGAGCAATGCATCCTCCGAAACACGAGGATGCACTGCACTGCTTCTTGACACACTGCTCACTTAACCCAGAAGCCAGCCGCACCAATGTGTCGGAGGGAACACCGTACAGCTGGCGACCGAAGTCAGCTTGCATGCACCTAGCTGCCACAAGTAGTCACTAGAGCGCGATGGGACAAGGACATCCCAGCAGGCCAAACACTCCCCTAACCCAGATGACGCTGGGCCAAATGTGTGCTGCTTCATGGGAACCCTTACAAAATAGATAGCAAAGCTCATGTTTGGAACAGATGCAGTTGCTACAGTCTTCCGAGGTAGCAGGTGTTTAGTTTACATAAGGCTTGGCCAATAAACGTCTTCGACTCTAGTGCTATGTTTACAACATGTTCAAGAAGACACAGGTGTTGGATTCAATGATTCCATATAGTATTTATATATATTTTTCTTTCTCAGTGAGATTTGCACCTCAACCTGTAAGACATTTCACGCACGCACACACACACACACGTGCATTCTGAAAGTATTCTGACCCCTTGACTTTTTCCACATTTTGTTATGTTAAAGGTTAAGACTTTAAAATTGATTAAATATTTTTTTCCTCCTCAATTTACACACACACCCCACAATGACAAAGCAAAAACAGATTTATACTTTTTTGCTAATGTACAAAAATAAATAAATAATGGAAATATCACACAGTCCAAAGACTCAATACTTTGTTTAAGAAACTTTGTCAGCAATTACAGCCTTGAGTCTTCTTGGGTATGATGCTACAAACTTGGCACACCTGTATTTGGGGAGTTTCTCCCATTCTTCTCTGCAGATCCTCTCAAGCTTTGTCAGGTTCGATGCGTCGCTGCACATTTGAGGTCTCTCCAGAGATGTTCGATCGGTTTTAAGTCCGGGCTCTGACTGGGCCACTCAAGGACTTTCATTGACTTGTCCCAAAACCACTCCTGCGTTGTCTTAGCTTTGTGCATAGGGTCGTTGTCCTGTTGGAAGGTGAACCTTCGCCCTAGTCTGAGGTACTGAGCGCTCCGGAGCAGGTTTTCATCAATGATCTCTGTACTTTTCTCCATTCATCTTTCCCTCGATCCCCACAGCATGATGCTGCCATTACCATGTTTCACTGTAGGGATGCTCTCAGGTTTCCTCCAGACATGACACTTGGCATTCAGTTCAAAGAGTTCAATCTTGGTTTCATTAAACCAGAGAATCTTGAGAATCAGAATCAGAGTCCTTTAGGGGCCTTTTGGCAAACTCCAAGCGGGCTGTCATGTGCCTTTTTCTGAGGAGTGGCTTCCGTCTGGTCACTCTACCAAAAAGGCCTGATTGGTGGAGTGCTGCAGAGATGGTTGTCTTTCTGGAAGGTTCTCCGATCTCCACAAAGGAAATTTGGCACTCTGTCAGAGTGATAATTCCTTCGACCTCATGGCTTGGTTTTTGCTCTGACATGCACTGTCAACTTTGTGCCCAGGCTCTGTCGTAACCGGCCGCGACCGGGAGGTCCGTGGGGCGACGCACAATTGGCCTAGCATCATCCGGGTTAGGGAGGGTTTGGCAGGTAGGGATGTCCTTGTCTCATCACACACCAGCGACTCCTGTGGCGGGCCGGGCGCAGTGCGCGCTAACCAAGGTTGCCAGGTGCAGTGTTTCCTCCAACACATTGGTGCGGCTGACTTCCGGGTTGGATGCGCGCTGTGTAAAAAAGCAGTGCGGCTTGGTTGGGTTGTGTATCGGAGGACGCATGACTTTCAACCTTCGTCTCTCCCGAGCCCCTACGGGAGTTGTAGCGATGAGACAAGATAGTAGCTACTAAAACAATTGGATACCACGAAATTGGGGAGAAAAAGGGGTAAAATTCAACAAAAAAAGATTTTACCACAGGTGGACCCCAATCAAGTTGTAGAAACATTTCAAGGATGATCAATGGAAACAGGATGCACCTGAGCTCAATTTCGAGGCTCATAGCAAAGGGTCTTACGTAAAATAAGGTCTTTCATTTTTTTTAAATACATTTTCAAAAAAATCTAAAAACCTGTTTTTGCTTTGTCATTAAACGGGTACTGTGTGTAGATTGATGAGGGATTCTTTTTTATTTAAATACATTTAAACAAATCAAATATATATTTTATATTTGAGATTCTTCAAAGCAGCCACCCTTTGCCTTGATGACAGCTTTGCACACTCTTGGCATTTTCTCAACCAGCTTCATGAGGTAGTCACCTGGAATGCATTTCAATTAACAGGTGTGCCTTGTTAAAAAGTTAATTTGTGGAATTTCTTTCCTTCTTAATGCGTTTCAGAAAATCAGTTGTGTGGTGACAAGGTAGGGGTGGTATACAGAAGATACCCCTATTTGGTAAAATACCAAGTGAAATGACAGTCCATTATTACTTTAAGACATGAAGGTCAGTCAATGCAGATAATTTCAAGAACCTTTCAAGTTTCTTCAAGTGCAGTCGCAAAAACAATCAAGTGCTATGAGGACCGCCACAGGAAAGGAAGACCCAGAGTTACCAGAGTTACCTCTACTGCAGAGAATAAGTTCATTAGAGTTACCAGCCTCAAAATCAATGCTTCAGCCCAAATCAATGCTTCAGAGTTCAAGTAACAGACACATCTCAACATCAACTGTTCAGAGGAGACTGTGTGAATCAGGCCTTCATGGTCGAATTGCTGCAAATAAACCACTACTATTGAGAGCTGCATCAGATGACCTGGCCTCCACAATCACCCGACCCTCAACCCAATTGAGATGGTTTGGGATGAGTTGGACCGCAGAGTGAAGGAAAAGCAGCCAACAAGTGCTCAGCATGTCAGAACTCCTTCAAGACTGTTGGAAAAGCATTCCTCATGAAGCTGGTTGAGAGAATGCCAAGAGTATGCAAAGCTGTTATCTAGGCAAAGGGTGGATACTTTAAAGAATCTAAAAACCTAAAATATATTTAGATTTGTTTAACTTTTTTTTTTACTACATGATTCCATACGTGTTATATCATAGTTTTGATGTCTTCACTATTATTCTACAATGTAGAAAATATTACAATTTAAAAAAAAATTGAATGAGTAGGTGTGTCCAAACTTTTGACTATATATATATATATACACACACACACGACCGATTGGGTGAGAACCCAAACTTTCTAAGGTACAGTAGAGCACATTATCCTGCACACTCACACAGTACACATATATACACACAAATTATTTCATAGATGTGTCACTTCATTTTGGCTATCATTCAATGGACCTTGTGTGTGTGAATTGTAAACGCCTGTACCTCAAAACAGAAGAGATGGGGAAGTGTATTTGGTCAGATCTCTTAGGTAGAGTACAGGCATAAGGTACAAGGTCTGTTGGCCACAAAGTGTGTATTTATATGTGTGTGTGTTTGTATGTGACTGACATCCTCACTCTCCCGGCTTCGCTACAGGATGTCTTATGTATCTCCCTGTGTGTGTACATACGTACGTGTGTTCATACATCCTGCTCACCCTATCAAATACTCAAGGACATCTTATCCATCTCTGCCATTATACAATCTCTGCCATTATCTCTTCTCCCTCCCTCCCTTCCTTCCTACGTCTCCTTCTTTCCCTCTCCTTGCCCTCTACTCTCTTTACAATCTGTGGGCGTGGGTGTACTACTCTTGAGGAAGTCAGACCTCAGCAGGCGGTAGAAGAGCACTATATTCATGGCGGTCATAATGGCTAGCCCTACACTCCCCGCTGTGTAGCTGAACAGGGGGATGTTGTCCCGGTTCAGGACCAGCCAGCGGGTCATCCAGGCCAGGGTGTTGATCCGGAACACCACATAGGTACCTGGAATAATATGTTGTTCGTTATTATCAGCACTAAGAACAGAGATCCTATTAAATGACACAGAACAGAGATCCTATTAAATGACACAGAACAGAGATTATATTAAATGACACAGAACAGAGATCCTATTAAATGACATGTATTTCTATATGTAATTCTATGGAGCTAAAATTTGTATAATCTACTTACTACAGTGCTTTATGACAGTTGAAAGGTCATGTAACCAAACCACTTAATGGCAACACCTCATGATGTGAAGTTATAGATAATAAATGTCTAGCACAAGCTAGCTGTTCATAAAAAAGATCCTTTCATCATTGAAACATTATGAACGTGACAGTACCTAGGTTGACCATGCTGTTGATGCGGTAGAGGTTGCCCTCTGCTAGGTTGGCCATGCGTAAGATCTGCCGCAGGTGGAGGAACACAGAGTTGATCTCAACCAGGAGGGCCACCACAGCAAAGCCCACGTAGCGACCGGTCAGGACGGCGATGCCGAAACAGCTGATCACCTAGGAGGAAGAGAGAGAGAGAGAGAGGGAGAATGAGATAAACTTAGACACCGAGTGGCAGTGATTTAGTCAAATTCCTAAACCTAGACTTTGACTTAAATCCTAAGTCCCTAGCTTTCGAGTCCAGGTCTGAGTCAACTCACATGTCCTAACATAACAAACAAACAACCTACTCATCTACCCAGAAGTCACATGGTTAACCAACATCTCATGAGGTAGTGGTGGGATGACTGGGATCTCATGACTTAGGTCATGTCCACCATATTAGCCACGGTGCAAAACGCACCACATCCTGTGACCACCTGACTCAAAGCACTACAGACTTTTTTTGTATTTATGATAAACATTGTATTATTTCCAGGAAAATGTCATGCAGTTTTAGATTATCATAACAAGCCTTTGTTTGTTTTTCCTTGATTTGCTTGTCAGATACATGCCTTTGAATGTCAAACACTGACTACTCTTTATTTAATTACATTGAGGAAGGTCATCATGCTTATGAAACATCTGCAAGGTCATGGTTATGAAATGAAAGTCTGAGGCTGCAGCATATCTGACAGTCTTTGGTAACAGGGTGATGTAGTAGCGTACTAGAACCAATAGGTGGCACCCAATGCCAGTCTACAATAGAGCCACTTTAGAATGTGTTCATACTGCTCTGATATACAATAACTTCAGGGAAATCTTTTGAATAATCTTTTATTAGACTGCAGCAGCCTTTACAACATCTGTATTGTGTTGTGTGTCAGAGTTAGATCAGTAAATCTCACATCCATCTTAGTTACTGTAGCAGACTGGAGAGATTTATGTTTTCCCCAAAATATCCCATTGAGAACAGCAATGCCCGAGTAGTCCAATGACCTGACCCTGTCCACACTGTTACTAACCCGAACCTTTCTCAAAACTCCTGTCTCAATTCAAACCACTGAATTACTCAGTCTGTCTCCCAAATGGCACCCTATTCCCAATATAGTGCACTGTGTGTGTGCACAAAAGTAGCAAACAACATAGGGAATAGGATGCCATTTGAAACGCAGCTTTAATTCTGGGAGGCTGTAGACCATGTTATATAGCAGTTACTGGCACACCAATTTAGCGATGTAAAGCACAAAGTATCTTGTTAGGACACTCAAACATCCTCAATGGCTCAGTTGTGCGACTGAGCTTAACAATTAGGCAGGACCCAATGGAAGTGCTTTCAGTGTGTGTATGTGTGTGGTGTGTGCGTGGCCCCAGGGGTGAGGCTGGAGTCAACAGACGAGGTGCCGTCCCTAAACTGACAAATAGTCATGGGATAAACAGCAGCACACACACTGAGGTCTAGTCTAAAGGTCAGCACACACGCTGGCTAGTGGCTACCCCCTAAAGAGGAATAAAAAGACAGAAAGAGACACATGTAGAAACGCAGGTCCAAGCATGTCTGAATAATAACACCTATTTAGCCAGACTACCAGCAGGCCAGCACTGACGGGAGACACAGCATTATGTCCTATCTCCTGCTGCAGGCTGTGTGTATGTGTGTGTATATATAGAGGCCCTAATCCCATGCTGCTCTTAGCCAATAAGGTGTGTGTGACTCTTTCCCCAAGGAGAGAGAAGTCCCAGGTAAACATCCCGGTCTCTCATACATACACACTCACACTAAACTTCAACCTGTCTTATCGTTCTTCCAGGTCACACATCTCCTCCGGGACACTCAAAGCAGGAGCTATGGAGATCAAATAAAGACGGTATAAAATGCTCTGATAAGAGACCTCATGGCCAGGATTCTGTTTACATGATTATCTATCACCTTGTAGCTCTCTCTGTGACGTCTTGTATGAGTGCTGTATGGTCTCTCAACATTGATCCTTGGCACTCACTGTGTAGGCTGGTTCTCACTTCAGCTGAACATCAAGACAGACACGTACTAACTGTATGTATTAAGAATAACTGCTTGGTCAATGAGAACAAACATTTTTGAATCACCTATTTTAGAAATACTGTTTGATATTCAGATTCCATTTTGGTTACTTATCTGTGATACTTCAAATAGTAGAATTTGACCATGGATTATTGGTTGAAATAAAAAGCCTGCATACATAATGATTCCTGATGACCCTGGGACAATAGATTTAGCAGACTCGTTGGAGATCCTACTATGTGTGTTTATGTCTGCTTGTATGGCCATGGCTTCCTCTATGATGTTTGAGGAGCGTCGTTAGTGAGAGGTATCTTCAGTAGAGACACTGATTGTAGTTTCCTCCCTGTCCTTGTGAAGGGAGGGGGTAATCAGAGCCATGTATATAATGACTGACTGTAATCATTGATAGAAGTGGGTGAGGAGGCACTCACTTAATAACCCCTTACACAAGCTTTACACTACAAAACCTTGATTCCCTACTATGATCCAGCGAAGCAGTCAGGCCATAATCAGGAAATGATAGCCTCAAATCGCCACTGAGAGAGACAGGGGGACATCACTTGGCCCAAGCTCAGGCACGTGGCTCTTTTTGTGGGGTATGATTAGGACCAGACACCATAGCCTAGGTCCTGGCTGGGTCCTGTCAGTTAAGCAAATTAAATCAAACCATGAAAGGGGATGAACCCCAAAACCATGCCCGACAGTGAGCCCCCCTGGCTGGGGTTGAAGCTACTGTAATCCTCTCTCCCCTGTATCAGACAGACAGATAAGACAGCCCTAGACCATTAGAATGATTCAGCATTAGCAAGCTATCCCCTGCTAAGCCAGGGCCAGGCTTGGCAGTGAGCTGCTGGTAGCCTATTAACAGTGCCACAGACAGAGACACATAGTGGATATACACAGGGCCAAGGGGATGAGACTGCTGGCAGGGGACCCAGTCTGTGACAGCATGGATGGGAAAGTGGGCACGGTGAGGTTAGCCTTGCTCTTACACTATGTGCTGCTGTGTCATGTTCAGTAAGGTACAACGTAGCAAAACGTTTTGAAAGCAAGAATCAGCAGTTTCAAAGCATTTTCTCTCGTTTTGTGTATATTGAACTGGTTGGGGGTAAAGGAGAAAGGGTGAAAACAGCTTGTGTTTGCGTGTGTTTCCTTAACCACAGTGAAGAATGGCAGGTAAGGGAAAGATAGATCAAAGATGGCCGATAGACCCAAGGTGGCACACAGCACTGGCAGAGCGACAATGGCGGAGGATAAAAACAAAAAGTGGCCTAGATACTCAATTTCTAGGAATAACAGATAATTGACTTGGGTGTTGATAAGCATTTAGATGCAACTTCATCCTACTAAGATTTGTAGAGTCATGGCCAAGGCAGCAGAAAAAACTAAAATGTCAGCCAGGTGGGAATGGAACGGAGTCAGTCCATCTGTAGAGCATTGACCTCTCTCTGAGCCCCGAGAGGTTAACGCACCTCAAACCAAACCTGTTTCCCTGGTTACAGATGATGACATGAAAAAGGCCTCCAGAGTGAATATTGGTAGCCTGAGCAGCCTGTTCTGCAGGTGATGAAATGAAGACAGTACACACACACACCACCTAGAAGGCGGAGACAGAACAGGGATCGTGAGACTGATAAACAGCTTCTATCGCCAAGCCATCAGACTGTTAATCAGTCATCACTAGCCGGCCTCCGCCCAGTACCCTGCCCTGAACTTTAGACACTGTTACTAGCCGGCTATGAACCGGTTACTCAACCCTGCATCTTAGAGACTGCTGGCCTATGTACAGTTGAAGTCGGGAGGTTAAATACACTTAGGTTGGAGTCATTAAAACTTGTTTTTCAACCACTCCACAAATTTCTTGTTAACAAACTACAGTTTTGGCAAGTCAGTTAGGACATCTACTTTGTGCATGCCACAAGTCATTTTTCCAATAATTGTTTACAGACAGATTATTTCACTTATAATTAACTGTATCAAAATTCCAGTGGGTCAGAAGTTTACATACATGAGGTTCACTGTGCCTTTAAACAGCTTGGAAAATTCCAGAAAATGATGTCATGACTTTAGAAGCTTCTGATAGGCTAATTGACATCATTTGAGTCAATTGGAGGTGTACCTGTGGTTGTATTTCATGGCCTACCTTCAAACTCAGTGCCTATTTGCTTGACATCATGGGAAAATCAAAAGAAATCAGCTAAGACCTCAGAAAAAAATGGTAGACCTCCACAAGTCTGGTTCATCATTGGGAGCATTTTCCAAATGACTGAAGGTACCACGTTCATCTGTACAAACAATAGTACGCAAGTATAAACACCATGGGACCACGCAGCAGCCATACCGCTCAGGAAGGAGACGCGTTCTGTCTCCTGGAGATGAACGTACTTTGGTGCGAAAAGTGCAAATCAATCCCAGAACAACAGCAAAGGACCTGATGAAGATGCTGGAGGAAAGCGGTACGAAAGTATCTATATCCACAGTAAAACTAGTCCGATATCGATATAATCTGAAAGGCCGCTCGGCAAGGAAAAAGCCACTGCTCCAAAATCGCCATAAAAAGCCAGACTACGGTTTGCAACTGTAGTCTGGTTTGCAACTACGGTTTGCAACTGTAGTAACCAAAAAAAGTGTTAAATCAAATATATATTTTATATTTGAGATTCTTCAAAGTAGCTGATGACAGCTTTGCACCCTCCTCTTTTTCTATTGTGTTATTGACTGTATGTTTGTTTATTCCATGTGTAACTCTTGTGTTGTTGTTTGTGTCGCACTGCTTTGCCTTATCTTGGCCAGGTCACAGGTGTAATTGAGAACTTGTTCTCAACTGGCCTACCTGGTTAAATAAAGGTGAAATAAATAAAATAAAGAATATATACAGTGTGTGCAAACGTCATAAGGAGGTAAGGCAATAAACAGGCTATAGTAGCAAAATAATTACAATTCAGCAAGTTAACACTGGAGTGATAGATGTGCAGATGATGATGTGCAAGTAGAAATACTGGTGTGCAAAAAAAGTAAATAAAAACAATATGGGGATGAGGTAGGTAGTTGGATGGGCTATTTACAGATGGGCTGTGTACAGCAATCGGTAATCTGCTCAAATAGCTGATGCTTAAAGTTAGTGAGGGAGATATGTCTCCAACTTCAGTGATTTTTGCAATTCATTCCAGTCATTGGCAGCAGAGAGCTGGAAGGAAAGGCAGCCAGAGCAGGTGTTGGCTTTGGGGATGACCAGTGAGATATACCTGCTGGAGCGTGTGCTATGGGTGTTGTTATGGTGACCAGTGAGCTGAGATAAGGTGGAGCTTTACCTAGCAAAGACTTATAGATGACCTGGAGCCAGTGGGTCTGGCGACGAATATGTAGCGAGGGCCAGCCAACGAGAGCATACAGGTCGCAGTGGTGGGTGGTACAGTGGGGCAAAAAAGTATTTAGTCAGCCACCAATTGTGCAAGTTCTCCCACTTAAAAAGATGAGAGGCCTGTAATTTTCATCATAGGTACACTTCATCTATGACAGACAAAATGAGGAGAAAAAATCCAGAATTGAATTTGAATTTATTTGTAAATTATGGTGGAAAATAAGTATTTGGTCACCTACAAACAAGCAAAATTTCTGGCTCTCACAGACCTGTAACTTCTTCTTTAAGAGGCTCCTCTGTCCACCACTCGTTACCTGTATTAATGGCACCTGTTTGAAATTGTTATCAGTATAAAAGACACCTGTCCACAAGCTCAAACAGTCACACTCCAAATTCCACTATGGCCAAGACCAAAGAGCTGTCAAAGGACACCAGAAACAAAATTGTAGACCTGTACCAGGCTGGGAAGACGAAATCTGCAATATGTAAGCAGCTTGGCTTGAAGAAATCAACTGTGGGAGCAATTATTAGGAAATGGAAGACAAACAAGACCACTGATAATCTCCCTCGATCTGGGGCTCCACGCAAGATCTCACCCCGTGGGGTCAAAATGATCACAAGAATGGTGAGCAAAAATCCCAGAACCACATGGGGGGACCTAGTGAATGACCTGCAGAGAGCTGGTAACAAAGCCTACCATCAGTAACACACTACGCCGCCAGGGACTCAAATCCTGCAGTGCCAGACGTGTCCCCCTGCTTAAACCAGTACATGTCCAGGCCCGTCTGAAGTTTGCTAGAGAGCATTTGGATGATCCAGAAGAAGATTGGGAGAATGTCATATGGTCAGATGAAACCAAAGTAGAACTTTTTGGTAAAAACTCAACTCGTCGTGTTTGGAGGACATAGAATGCTGAGTTGCATCCAAAGAACGCCATACCTACTGTGAAGCATGGGGGTGGAAACATCATGCTTTGGGGCTGTTTTTCTGCAAAGGGACCAGGACGACTGATCCGTGTAAAGGAAAGAATGAATGGGGCCATGTATCGTGAGATTTTGAGTGAAATCCTCCTTCCATCAGCAAGGGCATTGAAGATGAAACGTGGCTGGGTCTTTCAGCATGACAATGATCCCAAACACACCGCCCGGGCAACGAAGGAGTGGCTTCGTAAGAAGCATTTCAAGGTCCTGGAGTGGCCTAGCCAGTCTCCAGATCTCAACCCCATAGAAAATCTATGGAGGGAGTTGAAAGTCTGTG
Source organism: Oncorhynchus kisutch (assembly GCF_002021735.2). Lineage (NCBI taxonomy): Eukaryota > Metazoa > Chordata > Actinopteri > Salmoniformes > Salmonidae > Oncorhynchus > Oncorhynchus kisutch. The sequence continues at coordinate 63,701,436 of NC_034188.2, read as the reverse complement.
TTGCCCAGCAACAGCCCCAAAACATCACTGCTCTAGAGGAGATCTGCATGGAGGAATGGGCCAAAATACCAGCAACAGTGTGTGGAAACCTTGTGAAGACTTACAGAAAACGTTTGACCTCTGTCATTGCCAACAAAGGGTATATAACAAAGTATTGAGATACACTTTTGTTATTGACCAAATACTTATTTTCCACCATAATTTGCAAATAAATTCATAAAAAATCCTACAATGCGCATTTCTGGATTTTTTTTCTCATTTTGTCTGTCATAGTTGAAGTGTACCTATGATGAAAATTACAGGCCTCTCTCATATTTTTAAGTGGGAGAACTTGCACAATTGGTGGCTGACTAAATACTTTTTTGCCCCACTGTATATGGGGCTTTGGTGACAAAACGGATGGCACTGTGATAGACTCCATCCAGTTTGCTGAGTAGAGTGTTGGAGGCTATTTTGTAAATTACATTGTCGAGGATCGGTAGGATGGTCAGTTTTACGAGGGTATGTTTGCCAGCATGAGTGAAGAATCCTTTGTTGCGAAATAGCAAGCCGATTCCAGATTTAATTTTGGTTAGAAGATTTATAATATGAGTCTGGAAGGAGACTTTACAGTCTAGCCAGACACCTAGGTATTTGTAGTTGTCCACATATTCTAAGTCAGAACCGTCCAGAGTAGTGATGCTAGTCGGGCGGGTGGGTGCAGGCAGCGATCGGTTGAAAAGCATGCATTTAGTTTTACTAGTGTTTAAGAGCAGTTGGAGGCCACAGAAGGAGTGTTGTATGGCATTGAAGCTCGTTTGGAGGTTTGTTAACACAGTATCCAAAGAAGGGCCAGAGTATACAGAATGGTGTCTTCTGCGTAGAGGTGGATCAAGGAATCACCTGCGGCAAGAGTGACATTGTTGACATACAGTGCCTTGCGAACGTATTCGGCCCCCTTGAACTTTGCGACCTTTTGCCACATTTCAGGCTTCAAACATAAAGATATAAAACTGTATTTTTTTGTGAAGAATCAACAACAAGTGGGACACAATCATGAAGTGGAACGACATTTATTGGATATTTCAAACTTTTTTAACAAATCAAAAACTGAAAAATTGGGCGTGCAACATTATTCAGCCCCCTTAAGTTAATACTTAGTAGCGCCACCTTTTGCTGCGATTACAGCTGTAAGTCGCTTGGGGTATGTCTCTATCAGTTTTGCACATTGAGAGACTGACATTTTTTCCCATTCCTCCTTGCAAAACAGCTCGAGCTCAGTGAGGTTGGATGGAGAGCATTTGTGAACAGCAGTTTTCAGTTCTTTCCACAGATTCTCGATTGGATTCAGGTCTGGACTTTGACTTGGCCATTCTAACACCTGGATATGTTTATTTTTGAACCATTCCATTGTAGATTTTGCTTTATGTTTTGGATCATTGTCTTGTTGGAAGACAAATCTCCGTCCCAGTCTCAGGTCTTTTGCAGACTCCATCAGGTTTTCTTCCAGAATGGTCCTATAGTTGGCTCCATCCATCTTCCCATCAATTTTAACCATCTTCCCTGTCCCTGCTGAAGAAAAGCAGGCCCAAACCATGATGCTGCCACCACCATGTTTGACAGTGGGGATGGTGTGTTCAGGGTGATGAACTGTGTTGCTTTTACGCCAAACATAACGTTTTGCATTGTTGCCAAAAAGTTCAATTTTGGTTTCATCTGACCAGAGCACCTTCTTCCACATGTTTGGTGTGTCTCCCAGGTGGCTTGTGGCAAACTTTAAACAACACTTTTTATGGATATCTTTAAGAAATGGCTTTCTTCTTGCCACTCTTCCATAAAGGCCAGATTTGTGCAATATACGACTGATTGTTGTCCTATGGACAGAGTCTCCCACCTCAGCTGTAGATCTCTGCAGTTCATCCAGAGTGATCATGGGCCTCTTGGCTGCATCTCTGATCAGTCTTCTCCTTGTATGAGCTGAAAGTTTAGAGGGACGGCCAGGTCTTGGTAGATTTGCAGTGGTCTGATACTCCTTCCATTTCAATATTATTGCTTGCACAGTGCTCCTTGGGATGTTTAAAGCTTGGGAAATCTTTTTGTATCCAAATCCGGCTTTAAACTTCTTCACAACAGTATCTCGGACCTGCCTGGTGTGTTCCTTGTTCTTCATGATGCTCTCTGCGCTTTTAACGGACCTCTGAGACTATCACAGTGCAGGTGCATTTATACGGAGACTTGATTACACACAGGTGGATTGTATTTATCATCATTAATCATTTAGGTCAACATTGGATCATTCAGAGATCCTCACTGAACTTCTGGAGAGAGTTTGCTGCACTGAAAGTAAAGGGGCTGAATAATTTTGCACGCCCAATTTTTCAGTTTTTGATTTGTTAAAAAAGTTTGAAATATCCAATAAATGTCATTCCACTTCATGATTGTGTCCCACTTGTTGTTGATTCTTCACAAAAAAATACAGTTTTATATCTTTATGTTTGAAGCCTGAAATGTGGCAAAAGGTCGCAAAGTTCAAGGGGGCCGAATACTTTCGCAAGGCACTGTATACAGAGAAAAGAGTCAGACCAAGAATTGAACCCTGTGGTACCCCCAAAGAGACTGCCAGAGGCCCGGACCCTTGAATGAGTAGGTGTCCAAACTTTTGACTGGTACTGTATAACAGTCCAAAGTTTGTGTTGGGGTGTGTATATATGACAAATACCCCCCCCCCACGCCAAATGTTGTGTGTCTCATCTCAGTGCAGGGTCAAAGGTGAAGGTAAATAGCATTTGTGATGGCCAGTCCTCAATGCAGCGCAGTATGTGTAATGTAAACATGGGGCCAGGGACCAGGCACATTCCTCACAGGGCCTAAATATAACAGGAAGGCATAAACACCACTCAGACCCTGACTCCCTGTACAATATACTATCACGCACATGTACACACACTTCACACACTCAAGCATGCCAAACACAAGATGGAGTGTTAGGTGCTTGATGCTTTTGTGTACAAAGCTAATGATTAGTCTACTGATTAGAGTGTGGGTTGCCTAGTATAGTGGCCTCTAACTGTGAAGAACATAGCAACAGCAGGAGCTCTGTGTCATCTCGACTAGTCATGATTCTAAGAATCAAAATGGTAACAGGCTTTTACTGTAAAGTTGGGTTGCACAACCAGTCTGGTAGGCACACACACATAGCCCCATAACCACCACTGCATTCAACACACATTACAACACTCAACAGCCCCCACCAAAAAAACTGGCCTGTTCTCCCTATCGGCTGGTCCCAGGGTGCAGTTTACTGACTAATAACACCACGCTCCATAGCGACCATCACACTCAAACAGAGTTACTCCGATAGCAACGGGTCAATACTGGACTGGAGTAGACAGATGGAGGTTTTCCATTTTTTCCAGTGGGGGATATTGGAAGGGAAGGGAAAATGGGCTAGGGAAGTCTATGGTAAGGAAGTAAATGGGAAAGCCTATGGAAACCACTCTGTCTTGTATAAAGCAGGGCCAGGGTGTGGTTCAGGAGAGGAAGTTTTATGTACAGTATGTAAGTGTAGGGTGGTCTACACGTAAAAAATATGTGTGTGAACCATCATGTTCACACAAACCCCCCCACCCCCACACACTTGAATGAACACAAACACACATCCACGTTACAGAAAACAACCCACATCCGCAGTAGTAGATACTGTGATGACCCTTCAGGGTTAATGCCACGGTCAACGAATGACCATAGATTAAAAAATAAAAAAACATTGTGTATGCTGTGCATCCATGGTTAGTAATGGTAAACTACAAAAAAAGTTGTGTTTTCATCATGAAATGTGTTTCGAAAGGTCGCTGTGACATTCATACTCGTCACTAGTCCTCACTAGTGGTCGCCAGATGATAGGGGTGGAAGTGTTAATTGGTTTTGGTGACTCACCTCACCTAACTTTCTCCTAGATGTTGATTAGTATAGAAGCTACTTCAAAAACGATGTATCTACACTACTCAGTGACCACTTGGCTGTATATGTACACTACAGACTACTGTCAGTGTAACAATACATTTATCCTATGAATACTTATGCTTTACGTTTTGAGCAAATTCAAATGTTTCCATAACTACCCAGCATACATTTAAATGGTGTGTTTTCCGAACAACTGTAACTGAGCTAAATATAGGAATTTCCCTATACACATGTTGGAATCTGGGATTGTCTTTTGAGTACATCCTCTCCTCCCAAGACTACACACACTCCATAGTTGCTGGAAAACCGTAGACATAAATGCTTTGGAATTCACAGCTATCCTTCTGGCTGGCAGCCAAGTCTCTCTCTCTCCCGCTCCCTCTAAATAAAATACAATTTAATTGGTCACATATACATGTTTAGCAGATGTTGTTGTGGGTGTAGCAAAATGCTTGTGTTTCTAGCCCCGACTGTGCAGTAATATCTAACAAGAAATATCTAACAATTTCACAACATATACCCAATACACACAAATCTAAGTAAAGGAATGGAATTAAGAATATATAAATATATGGACGAGCAATGCCAGAGCGGCATAGACTAAGATACAGTAGAATAGTATAGATTACAGTACATACATATGAGATGAGTAATGCAAGCTATGTAACATTATTAAAGTGACTAGTGTTCCATTTATTAAAGTGGCCAGTGATTTCAAGTCTATGTATATAGGCAGCAGCCTCTATGTGCTAGTGATGGCTATTTAACAGTCTGATGGTCTTGAGACTGAAAAACAGCTTCTCTCTCGGTCCCAGCTTTGATGCACCTGTACTGACCTCGCCTTCTGGATGATAGTGAACAGGCAGTGGCTCGGGTGGTTGTTGTCCTTGATGATCTTTTTGGCCTTCCTATGACATCGGGTGCTGTAGGTGTCCTGGAGGGCAGGTAGTTTGTCCCCGATGATGCGTGGGCAGACCGCAACACCCTCTGGAGTGCCCTGCTTCCTCCTATAGCGTCACCTTGACTACAGTATGAAGTCAGTAAAGGCCAACTCCCTCATTCTGTTCTCCCTGGGCCTGGCTCTCCAGTTTCTGAACGTAGCGGATTCCTTGAAGAACCACATTCTTGGTTGCCATGCCAACATCTCACAACAGTCACTCTGTTTAAGCACATCTGGATTTCCTGCCCAACCTCTTAGCAACAGAATAATGTTTATGACAATGTGGGTTCTCCTGACAATGTGGACACTTCACAACAATGTAGAGACGTTATGACTTCGCAGAGATTCTTATTGTCAGGCCCTAGGCACAATAATTATGTTTCTGTCCAATACCAGTGTACAACAAAATGTAAAAAAGTTTACTGTTGAGATATTTATTTATTTATATTTTATTTAACTAGGCAAGTAATTCAAGAACAAATTCTTATTTTCAATGACAGCCTAGGAGCAGTGGGTTAACTGCCTTATTCAGGGGCAGAACGACAGATTTTTATCTCGTCAGATTGGGGATTTGATCTTGCAACCTTTCGGTTACTACTCCAAAGCTCTAACCACTAGGCTACCTGCCAATAAGATTTAGATTTACTAACACTTTTGAGAATGTTACTCATCTGCCCTGCATGTTTTATCATTGACTGGTTTCTAGTTAAGAGGCTGGTTCAATCTATGTCTGGATATTGGATGAAAGGGACCTTAGACTGGTATCATTGGATGAGTAGTTTACTATATGGAACGACACTGAGGAATGGAAAAAATAAACGTTTTTGGACCTAGATGAAAACATGCACATGCATATAACTAACTACAGATCCCCATCGGTCTGTTGCAATGAGAAGGGGCAGAGGCTGTCTTGAGTGAGTGGATTTGGGGTGGATGGAGTGCTGTTTTGACTGTTTGGGTGTATGGGATATGGGGGCGGAGATCTGGGTTGAGCGTGTGTGAGAGGGGGTTCATGTGGAGACCAGATTTCTTCTGTCTGGAAACACATGCTGAGGAGAGAGGCAGAGGGGTTTCCCTCCTCCAAAGAGATGTGGCCACAAAACACACCACAACTCTCCCGTCAAGAATCTATAGACACATTCTCTGCCTCACCCCACTTTCCCTTTCCTCTCCTTCACACTCAATCTCTCACTCAATCACATTATTCTGGTGTTCTCACTTTGGTAATTGTAAGTTCTAATAACATCCATGCAGTGATAGGGCTAAAACACATGAGGTTATAGCTCATAGCTCTAGGTTTAGGCGATATGTTGAAAGAACTGAAACTTGCGCAAAAATAAATAGCAAGCGATACTCCTTCTGCCTCCTCAACCCACAGAGTAGAACCCTGGCCAAAAGAGGAATGTTTGTGGAGCACATGAAGATCTCTGGAATATTTCTTTGGCAAATACATTCAGCAGCCTGCTATACAAATTAAATTGCTCCTGCTGACATTGCTTCTTGGAGTCCAGGGACATTTTAGTGTTTTGTGAAAAGCAAACCACAATTTCACAAACCACATATTACAGAAAATGATGTTCATGAATTTACTTCCAAAGCAAATTCGAAATTATAACTCAACATGCTTTTTTTTGTTGCTTTTAGAGTACACTTAAGAGAGAGTAGGGATGAAAATGTTCAAAAACTTTGGAATGAAGAAGCAGAACGCATGGCATGTACTACAGCTTTGGCGGCTGCTGTACTAAGGCTATATTATGTGGTGAGTCAGTGGAATCTGACAGAACGAGGGGACATGGACAAAGACTGGTCTACAGGAGCGGGAATATCAGGGTCTTTTGAGAAGAAGCCGGGGGGAGAGAAAGCGAGAGGACAGGAGATGAAAGGAGGAGAGGAGGAGAAGAGAAGATGGCAGGCAGTAGGTGTATACAGTGTATTTGGAAAGTATTCCTTTTCCCACTTTGTTACATTACAGCCTTATTAAAAAATGTATTAAATAAAACACATTCTCATTAATCTACACACAATACCCAGTAATGGCAAAGAGAAAAAACTGGTTTTTAGTCATTTTTGTCAATATTTTTAAACCTAAAACCCAGAAAAATCTGATTTACATAATTATTCAGAACCATTGCTATGAGACTCAAAATTGAGCTCAGGTGCATCCTGTTTCCATTGATCATCCTTGAGATGTTTCTCCAAATTGATTGGCTATGATTTGGAAAGACACACACCTGTCTACATAAAGTCCCACAGTTGACAGTGTATGTCAGAGCAAAAACCAAGCCATGAGGTTAAGGAGACGTGTATCTAAAGTTCCATGCATAACACTTGTATTTTCATCAACATTTATGATGAGTATGTCTGTAAATTGATGTGGCTCTCTGCAAAATCACCGGATGTTTTGGAAGCAAAACATTACTGAACGTAACGCGCCAATGTAAACTGAGATTTTTGGATATAAATATGAACTTTATCCAACAAAACATACATGTATTGTGTAACATGAAATCCTATGAGTGTCATCTGATGAAGATCATCAAAGGTTAGTGATTCATTTTTATCTCTATTTCTGCTTTTTGTGACTCCTTTCTTTGGCCGGAAAAATGACTGTGTTTTCTGTGACTAGGTACTGACCTAACAATCGTTTGGTGTGCTTTCGTCGTAAAGCCTTTTTGAAAGCGGACACTGTGGGTGGGATTAACAACAGGTTTATCTTTAAAATGGTGTCAAATACTTGTATGTTTGAGGAATTTTAATGATGAGATTTCTGTTGTTTGAATTTGGCGCCCTGCACTTTCACTGGCTGTTGTCATATTGATCCCGTTAGCGGGATCTGAGCCATAATAAGTTTTAAATGAATTGTCGGAAGGGTACCCGGGGAAGGGTACCAAAGTATTTCTGCAGCAATGAAGGTCCCCATGAACACAGTGGCCTACATCATACTTAAATGGAATTAGTTCGAAACCACCAAGACCCCTCCTAGAGCTGGCCGCCCGGCCAAACTGAGCAATCGGGGGAGAAGGGCCTTGGTCAAGGAGGTGACCAAGAACCTGATGCTCACTCTGACAGAGCTCCAGAGTTCCTCTGTGGAGATGGGAGAATCTTCCAGAAGGACAATCATCTCTGCAGCACTCCACCAATTAGGCCTTTATGGTAGAGTGGCCAGACGGAAGACATTCCTCAGTAAAAGGAACATTACAGCCCGCTTGGAGTTTGCCAAAAGGCTCCTAAAGGACTCTCCGACCATGGGAAAGAAGATTCTCTGGTCTGATAAAACCAATATTGAAGTCTTTGAACCGAATGCCAAGTGTAACATATGGAGGAAACCAGACACCATCCCTACGGTGAAGCATGGTGGTGGCAGCATCATGCTGTGGGGATATCTTTCAGCAGCAGGAACTGCAAGACTAGTCAGGATTGAGGGAAAGATGAACAGAGCAAAGTACAGAGAGATCCTTGATGAAAACCTACTCTAGAGCGCTCAGGACCTCAGATCCTAAGCACACAGCCAAGACAACACAGGAGTGGCTTCGGGACAAGACTCTGTATGTCCTTGAGTGGCCCAGCCAGAGCCTGGACTTGATCGATCATCTCTGGAGAGACCTGAAAAGACCTGAGAGACCTGAGAGACCTGCTGTGCAGCGACGCTCCCCCTCCAATCTGACAGAGCATGAGAGGATCTGCAGAGAAGAATGGGAGAAACTCCCCAAATGCAGGTGCCAAGCTTGTAATGTCATACCCAAGAAGACTTGAGGCTGTAAACGTTGCCAAAGGTGCTGCAACAAAGTACTGAGTAAAGGGTCTGAAAACGTATGTAATATTTGATTTTTAATACATTTGCAAACATTTCGAAAAACCAGTTTTTGCTTTGTCATTGTGGAGTATTGTAAATTTAATACATTTTAGAATAAGGCTGTAACATTTTTTTTTTTGAAAAGGTCAAGGGGTCTAAATACTTTCCAAATGCCCTGTAGATACAGATGTAGTATGTAGGGGAATCGATGATAGTATATCTCAAAGATGGAACACAGCAGTCAAAATAACAGTTTGAGAGTAGCACATGACACTCGCTTCCCTACCAGCACTAAGCACTACTAATAAGCAAACTCAATAATACGTAACGAGACAGGGATGAAAGCAATTTGTGTTGGAGGGAAACAGCAAACACTGTTGAAACCTTCAAAAACATCTATCAGAGAGCGGTTGAACGAAGAGCGCAGCTATAGCGACTGCAATTAGAAAAGCAACTAGAGTCAAATGACATCTCCCCTGCTGACCTAAACATCTTAAATGAACTGCATTAGGCTCAATTCCATTTTCTAAATGCTTTTTTCATTAACTTCTGAAGCAGTGCTCTAGTATCTACTCACCCTCGTTCATAGCAACCTCAATTTTTCCAACTTCATAGCCAACTGGGGCAGCCTACATACAAGGAGGAGAGGGGAGCTTTTTACGGTAAATGTTTCCTTGTTTTTCCATGAACCCAGTCAAGGGCGGTGGCAACTCCAAAAATGTTTTTATTTTATTTTAAATTTCACCTTTATTTAACTAGGTGGGCCAGTTGAGAACAAGTTCTCATTTACAACTGCGACCTGGCCAAGATAAAGCAAAGCAGTGTGAAGCAAACAACAACACAGAGTTACACATGGAATAAACAAACATACAGTCAATAATACAATAGAGAATGTCTATATACAGTGTGTGCAAATGAGGAGGATAAGGTGGGTGAGGCAATAAATAGGCCAAAGTGGTAAAATTATTACAGTATGGCAAATCAAACACTGGGGTGATAGATGTGCAGAAGATGAGTGCAAGTAGAGGTACTGGGGTACAAAGGAGCAAAATAAATAACAATATGGTGATGAGGTAGTTGGATGGGCTATTTACAGATTGGCTATGTACAGGTGCAGTGATCTGTGAGCTGTTCTGACAGCTGGTGCTTAAAGATAGTGAGGGAAATATGAGTCTCCAGCTTCAGGGATTTTTGCAGTTCGTTCCAGTCATTGGCAGCAGAGAACTGGAAGGAAAGGCGGCCGAAGGAGGAATTGGTTTTGGGGGTGACCAGTGAGATATACCTGCTGGAGCGGGTACTGCGGGTGGGTGCTGCTATGGTGACTAGTGAGCTGAGATAAGGTGGGGCTTTACCTAGCAAAGACTTATAGATGACCTGGAGCCAGTGGGTTTGGCAATGGATATGAAGCGATGGCCAGCCATCGAGAGCATACAGGTCGCAGTGGTGGGTAGTATATGGGGCTTTGGTGATAAAACGGATGGCACTGTGATAGACTGCATCGAATTTGCTGAGTAGAGTGTTGGAGGCTATTTTGTAAATGACATCGCCGAAGTCCAGGATCGGTAGGATAGTCAGTAGGATAGTCAGTCAACGATAGACAGCTGTCCCTGATTGAGAACCATACCCGGCCAAAACATAGAAAAACAAAACATAGAATGCCCACCCCACATCACACCCTGACCTAACCAAATAGAGAAATAAAACGGCTCTCTAAGGTCAGGGCGTGACACTTTGTTGCGAAATAGGAAGCCGATTGTAGATTTAATTTTGGATTGGAGATGCTTAATGTGAGTCTGGAAGGAGACTTTATAGTCTAACCAGACACCTAGGTATTTGTAGTTGTCCACATATTCTAAGTCAGAACCGTCCAGAGTAGCGATGCTGGACGGGCGGGCAGGTGCAGGCAGGGATCGGTGAAGAGCATGCATTTAGTTTTACTGGCATTTAAGAGCAGTTGGAGGCCACGGAAGGAGAGTTGTATGGCATTGAAGCTCGTCTGGAGGTTAGTTAACACAGTGTCCAAAGAAGGGCCAGAGGTATACAGAATAGTGTTGTCCGCATAGAGTTGGATCAGAGAATCACCAGCAGCAAGAGCGACATCATTGATGTATACAGAGAAAAGAGTTGGCCCGAGGATTGAACCCTGTGGCATCCCCATAGAGACTTCCAGAGGTCCGGACAACAGGCCCTCCGATTTGACACACTGAACTCTGCCAGGGAAGTAGTTGGTGAACCAGGTGAGGCAGTCATTAAATGACACATTTTGAGAAACCAACGCTGTTGAGTCTGCCGATAAGAATGTGGTGATTGACAGAGTCGAAAGCCTTGGCCAGGTCGATGAATACAGCACAGTATTGTCTCTTATCGATGGCGGTTATGATATCGTTTAGGACCTTGAGCGTGGCTGAGGTGCACCCATGACCAGCTCGGAAACCAGATTGCATAGCGGAGAAGGTACGGTGGGATTCGAAATGGTCGGTGATCTGTTTGTTAACTTGGCTTTCGAAGACCTTAGAAAGGCTGGGTAGGATAGATATAGGTCTGTAGCAGTTTGGGTCTAGAGTGTCTCCCCCTTTGAAGAGGGGGATGACCGCGGCAGCTTTCCAATCTTTGGGGATCTCAGACGATACGAAAGAGAGGTTGAACAAGCTAGTAATAGGGGTTGCAACAATTTCCGCGGACACCTTTAGGAAGAGTGTGTCCAGATTGTCTAGCCCTGCTGACTTGTAGGGGTCCAGATTTTGCAGCTCTTTCAGAACATCAGCTATCTAGATTTGGGTGAAGGAGAAATGTGGGAGGATTGGGCAAGTTGCAGTGAGGGGTGCCGGGCGGTTGACCAGGGTAGCCAGGTGGAAAGCATGGCCAGCCGTAGAAAAATGCTTCTTGAAATTCTCAATTATGTTACTGAAACTACAGCAGAAAACCCCTTGAAACAAAAAGCACCCCTGACAACTTCTGCAAATGCAAATATGATGTTTGTCAGAATGTCTGTTTCCAGACCCTTATATCTTCTGTTATGAATCTTCCATATGCTCTTTCATACATACGACAGTACCTCCTCAGTCAGATCTGAGTGAGGCAGTTGTGTTCATAAGGAAGCCCTATTACTTGCACAGACGGCAGTACTTCCTGTTTCTCAAAGGAATGGAGGGGTCAGGGGTTGTTTGGGGGCTATCCGAGGAGTGTGTGTTGCTCTGTGTCAAAATGCCAGTGGAGTACCCATATGTCATTGTAAGAAGTCTCACACCTTTCTTACCCAGTGAGCTCCACTTAAGTAGAAAAAAGTATAAAGTTTCTATGGAACATTTGACTGCTTATTCCCCCACAGTTACTAAGACTAGGCCATGTTCACTAGACATGAAATGGAAGAAAATGGCCTTCCAGCTGAACTTATCCAATAAGTAACCCTAGTTTATGTTTTACATTGCCCAACCATTCTGCTATGATGCTGTATGCCCTGATGAATACGAGCCTGGTCGACGACTACTGGAACAACTACCAAAGCTTTGCCTTATGCTAACTCTTTAGCATCAGTCCTTAGCTTGAGTCTTTGGTGTTGTTAAGTCTGCATTTCAGAGAAACCCATCTACAGCATTACAAAGTGAATGACTAACCAAAAAGACTTTCAGAGGATGAGGGGGTACGCCAAATAAATGCTGTTTTTTCCACAGACCGTAGAAATTGTCAACAAGGCATTACCCAAGACCAATGAAATGCTCCATTGAGATCTCAGATTCAGAAAAAGAGTTTCTCTCCCTTTACTTCTCACCAAAAAAAAAAAACACTTAACAATGTTCTTATTTATCATTACTGCCAGGCCCTGACCCCATCAGTAAACCACGGGGGGAGAGGAAGAGAGAGTGAGAGAGAGGAGAGAGAGAATAAAGAAAGACTGATAGAGACACAGGAAGAGAGCAGGAGACAGAAAGGGAACACAACACAGACAAAAAGGATGATGTGAGAGAAGGAGAGGAAAAGTGGAAGACGTTCCTCCCAGGCCACAGTCATGGACTGTGTATCTGCCAACACTCATCCAGACCTCCTCCTTCTTTCCTGAATGGAGCTTCCAGGAAAGAAGGGAGCGAAGAACAACAACAACAAAACCTCAGAATGGGGGACTGACTGGCTGGCTGCTGGCCCTGGAAGAGGAGAGGATGAGAACCATAGGGTGACTTCAGGGGAGAATGAAGTCCATGGAGGGACTGAGCCAAAATACACTGGGCCACTATCCTTCCAGGGCCAGAGGCACGTGGAGCTGCCTAACAAGCTGAGCTGAATCCAGTCAGCCAGTCATTTAGTTTAGATATTGGGCTGCCTGGCAGACTGAGTCCAGTCAGTCAGTCTGTCAGTTTAGATATGCAGGGCTTTCCCTGGACAGTGTTGATACATTGACGAGGAACAGCCAGCTGTGAGTCATACCAACACGAGAGGCTGAGTGTGAATACTGTACTACTCACCAGCATGTGTGCGAGCGATATAGAGAAACACACACTTATAGAGGCTCACACATATAAATAGGCATGTGCCCACATACACTGGCTCAACTTCAGACGCCTATACACAAACATTAGTTATATAAGTATAATAAGTCTATTAGACAAGCAGACATGGACAGACTTGACAAAATTCTACAAATTCAAATCTACACAAGTCCTCTTCTAACCACACATCTAAAAATGTACATCAACATCACAAACCGGTCCTCAAAATAAAAAGGTCTTCAAAAGCTCAGTATTGCCATGAAAATGGGTCAGGCAGAAGTACTTTGGCGTATGCCAAGGTCAGTTTATCATTTTAACCCCCAATGGTTAAAGTTAGGATGGGGGAGGGAAAACTGATCCTAGATCTGTTGCCAACAGGCAACTTCATACCCTGATGCACAGCCTCAAGCAGCATTCTACAAAGACGAGAAACCCATTCTCAAGGGAATGAGAACAACACTGAGGTCTTTCTCAAGAACATTGGTGAACAATTAAAATTTTTCTCAAAAGGACAATGATGAACAATGACTTCACCAGGTGCTCTCATTTGAGGCCTATTACGTAGTACTGGAGCTGTCTAGCCTTGATGAGAAAGAGAACAATAATGAGGGGTAGTTCCTAGCTAGTGTGACCGATGGGGTTAAAACTCAGACTTTCTAAGGGACAGTAGAGCACATTAGCCTGCTAAGCTGAAGTCTAGGCATTCACTTAGGTTGCCAATGCAACTAATCAGGTCTCTGGCAAATGTACTCATTGTGCAAGCGTTTTTACCCAAAGACCTCTGTTACACTACCATGCCTGGGGGTTAACTTCCTCAAGGGGGATGTTAGGCAGGTTAGGAGCCTGATGCGGAAGGCTGGCTGGAAAAGGTTAACAGTAAGGTCTTCATTTTCTTGTTCTTTATTTATTTTTTGGGGGGATTATGTGTGTATTGTTATTGTATTGTTAGATCTTACTGCATTGTTATAGCTAGAGACATCGCAGGTGCAGCAAAACTGTGCAAGCGACCAATAAAATAGGATTTGAGCTCTGCTGTATGCTAACAGGGGCCAACGACTGTGGGGGTTTTGTGTGTAAAATGTGTGTGCACTGTGTGATGCTTTCACTGCTTCAGTATTCTCTGGTGGGTGTTTTAGCTAGATAATGAGGTTGAGATAGAGATTCTAGGCTATGTTTCACCTAACCGCTGATACAGGGTCAGATATTTATCAAGGTTATGGTGAGTGAGGCCAGGTAACCTGATCCTAGATCTGTGGTTGTACATAACGGGTACCTCAAACCTTGTAGATGCTACCAGGGCCACTTACCACTGTGTGATGGAATAGGAGCTCCCATGACAGGATCATCTTCTGGTTGAGCACCATATCAAGGAAGTCATAGATGAAGTAGCCTGTTGAACAAAACATGGCATATTCTAGCTTAGAACCAAAACAAAGCAATGGAGATTGATAGAACAAAGGCTTTTTCAGTGGAGGAGCGTTTGGCATATCAAGTATATTTAGTGGGGACCCCTTTTACCAGTCGCTTCCATGACGACACCAAGGTAACCAAGATGTCAGTTAAAGAGTGCTATTTAGATCAGTCCCCCGCTATGGGCATAACCATGGAGACGGCTTTTCAGAATGGTGGAAAAATAATGAAGCGTTAAAGATAGTCGGGTGTGTGTGTGTATGTTGCGGAGGGGGTCCTCCTCTAGGGCAGACTATAATTATCCGGAGTCTGTGTTCCTACTACATATTCTATTTGACATTCAACACCAAACGGCTTCTGTAAATATTGTGATAAGACGTGTACCTTGAGAGCATCCTCAGCTGCTATATGACAAACACATGCTGAAGAAACAACGGATGTTTACTTAACCAAATTGTCCAAATTGAATCCCAAAAATAATTCTTACTGTGGCATTGGGAATTGAATTTGACTGAATAGGATCCATATTAGATTTTAAAAGTGTCATCCATTCATCTCTTATCATTCCTAGATATGTATAAAGAAAAGCCATTTTACAACCAGCGAAGACCGTCAACCTAGGTCAAGCTCTCACGTTATTGAACCATGGTGGCATGTGACCAACTGTTCGCCCGTTGGCCTTCCAACAGGCTCTCTTATCATTATGACACTGACTGTGTTCCAAAAGGAATCATTGTTTCGGTCCCTCTCTGTCCCTCTCTCTCTGTGTGTCTCTCTGTCCACATCTCACCCCCTGCCCCTGTTCTTCTGCCCTAGTTTCTCTCACACCTTTCTGTACCACCACACGTGGCTGAAAATGTAAAAAAAAAATTGTAGTGTTTAAATTCAACAGCAGCATGTTATCTCAAATGGCTGGTGACTGGAGCCAAGCTCTCCCGTTCTGTGGGTTTTGGGCAGTGACTGTCCAACGACATGGTGATCAAACACAACTTGTCTATACACTGGCTTACAGTCAAACCCTGGATGTTTGGTTGAGATGAGTCTACATCAGAAAATCTTTGTGACAGATTACAGTTCCTCAAAACAAAAATCTTCTTAAAATGAACTTAACGACACACCCAATAGGAGAGTGGCACTTCATGGTAGTGTCATGTTTGGTGTGTAACACTGCATTTACCTTTGGTCAGCCTGGGAGGGTACCTACTGCAACTGTTATGCATTCCAAAATGTCAACACCTTTGCCTTGGCCTGACATAATCAAGTCAGTCCACAGACAGAGGCCCAGACTAGTGTTTGTTTGGTCAATCAGAGTGAAAAACAAACAAAACATTTTAATATAGCCTCCGAACATACAGTAGGTTTCTACTATGTGGCCAAGCTGCCATGTCAAAATTGCCTATAGTGAAAATACTTTGTCTTTCTAGCTTTGCATTGTGGCCCGATAGTGACGACCATACTATAGGCTCAGTGTCACTGTCACGCCACATTGTTGTAGGCAGGGCTCAGAGGAAGCACCATCCACCATCCCTCCTCACCCGGACTCCCTTCTCTGTTACTTCTCTGTTATAGATGGTATTTGACCCGGGCAGACTGCTGCGGCATATATCAACAGCCTTCTTCTCAGGCGCTACGGCCCATTCTAGGGTCACACAACCTACAGGGGTAGGCCCGGAGCAGTGCCTGGGACGAAGCATCATAATGCTCCCCATTGATTCTAGAATTCCGGCAACACTAATAACACTGACAGGCAGCATTCAAGGGTGGGTGGATTCTCTGGGAGAACGATAACAATCCTTGGAATTCTAAGGGAGCCCTTGTTAACCAGGCACAGATCCAATAAATTAACAGCTTATAGAGTGTAAATTAGCTCAATACACGAGTCAATTAGAGAGCATGAAGTCAAAATAGAGGATTTTTTATTTAAAGGGGCTGTACTGCTGGGGTTTACTTTAAGCTCAGTGTGGTGGCAGGTAGCCTGGTTGTTAGAGCGTTGGACTAGTAATCGAGAGGTTGCAAGATCGAATCCCTGAGCTGACAAGGTGAAAATCTGTCATTCTGACCCTGAACAAGGCACTGTTCCTAGGCTGTCATTGAAAATAAGAATGTGTTCTTAACTGACTTGCCTAGTTAAATAAAGATTTTGTCCATCTAGCCGAGACTCCTAACCAAGTGAAAGCTATGGTCTGCTGTTTGACTTGTGCTCCAGGCTTAATACTCCTTCTACAGACCAATTTTAGCTGTCAGACACATGAAGCGTGTTGGGGAGAGGTCATTGGAGGGGTATAGGCTAACACACATACACTATTGCTCTAAGTTATATGAGAGATAGACAAGGTCAGGTGGCATATCCTACCAACGGGACATT
This sequence comes from Oncorhynchus kisutch, assembly GCF_002021735.2. Classification (NCBI taxonomy): domain Eukaryota; kingdom Metazoa; phylum Chordata; class Actinopteri; order Salmoniformes; family Salmonidae; genus Oncorhynchus; species Oncorhynchus kisutch. Next base: position 63,684,505 of record NC_034188.2, on the reverse strand, counting down.
AAATACTGTAATCTCTTATATTTCACCGAGTCGTGGATGTTCGACGACACGGCTAATATAGAGTTGGCAGGATTTTCCATGGCAGAACAGAGAAGCTACGTCTGGTAAGATGAGGGGTGGGGGTGTGTGTCTTTTTGTCAATAACAGCTGATGCGCGATGTCTAATATTAAAGAAGTCTCAAGGTATTACTCGCCTGAGGTAGAGTACCTTATGATAAGCTGTAGACCACACTATCTACCAAGAGAATTCTCATCTATATTATTCGTAGCCATCTATTTACCGCCACAGACCGATGCTGGCACTAAGACCGCACTCAACCAACTCTAGGCCATAAGCAAACAAGAAAATGCTCATCCAGAAGTGGCACTCCTAGTGGCCGGGGACTATAATGCGGGCAAACTTAAATCAGTTTTACAATTTTTACCAGCATGTCACATGACTGTGTGATAACGCTCTCAGTAGCCGATGTGAGCAAGACCTTTAAACAGGTCAACATTCACAAAGCCGTGGAGCCAGACGGATTACCAGGACGTGCACTCAAAGCATGTGCAGACCAACTGGCAAGTGTCTTCACTGACATTTTCAAGCAGACCACCATAGTCCATTCGCCCAAAGAAGCAAAGGTGACCTGCCTAAATGATTACTGCCCCGTAGCACTCACATTCGTAGCCATGAAGTGCTTTGAAAGGCTAGTCATGGCTCACAACAACAGCATCCTACCGGATACCCTAGACCCACGCCAATTCAAATACCTCCCCAACAGATCCACAGATGTCGCAATCTCAAACGCACTCCACACTGCCCTTTCCCACCTGGACAAAAGGTACACCTATGTAAGAATGCCTACAGCTCAGCGTTCAACACCATAGTGCTCACGAAGCTCATCACTAAGCTCAGGACCCTGGGACTAAACACCTCCCTCTGCAACTGGATCCTAGACTTCCTGACGGGCTGCCCCCAGGTGGTAAGGGTAGGCAACAACACATCTGCCACGCTGATCATCAACACTGGGGCCCCTCAGTGGTAGGTACTTAGTCCCCTCCTGTACTCCCTGTTCATCCACGACTGCATGACCAAACACGACTCCAACATCATCATTAAGTTTGCTGATGACACAACAGTGGTAGGCCTGATCACCAACAACAATGAGACAGTCTATAGGGAGGAGGTCAGAGAACTGTCAGTGTGGTGCCAGGACAACAACCTCTCCCGCAATGTGAGCAAGACAAAGGAGCTGATCGTGGACTACAGGAAAAATCCATTAACACCCCATTAACATTGACAGAGCTGTAGTGGAGCGAGAGTTTCAAGTTCATTGGGCACGACAAAACCTTTTCCCCCTCAGGAGACTGAAATTATTTGGCATGGGTCCCCAGATCCTCAAAAAGTTCTACAGCTGCACAATTGAGAGCATCATGACCGGTTGCATCACTGGTATGGCAACTGCTCGGCATCTGACCGTAAGGCGCTACAGATGGTAGTGCGTACGGCCCAGTACATCCCTGGGGACAAGTTCCTGCCATCCAGGACCTATATAATAGGCGGTGTCAGAGGAAAGCCCATAAAATTGTCAGAGACTCCAGTCACCCAAGGCATAGACTGTTCTCTCTGCTACCACATGGCAAGCAGTATCGGTGCGCCAAGTCTAGGTCCAAAAGCTCCTTAACAGCTTCTACCCCCAAGCCATAATTTAATTAATTAATTAATTCACCTTTATTTAACCAGGTAGGCTAGTTGAGAACAAGTTCTCATTTGCAACTGCGACCTGGCCAAGATAAAGCATAGCAGTGTGAGCAGACAACAAAGAGTTACACATGGAGTAAACAATTAACAAGTCAATAACACAGTAGAAAACAAATGGGGGGTCTATATACAATGTGTGCAAAAGGCATGAGGAGGTAGGCAAATAATTACAGTTTTGCAGATTAACACTGGAGTGATAAATGATCAGATGGTCATGTACAGGTAGAGATATTGGTGTGCAGAAGAGCAGAAAAGTAAATAAATAAAAACAGTATGGGGATGAGGTAGGTGAAAAGGGTGGGCTATTTACCAATAGACTATGTACAGATGCAGCGATCGGTTAGCTGCTCAGATAGCTGATGTTTGAAGTTGGTGAGGGAGATAAAAGTCAGTCACAGGCAGCAGAGTACTGGAACGAAAGGCGGCCAAATGAGGTGTTGGCTTTAGGGATGATCAGTGAGATACACCTGCTGGAGCGCGTGCTACGGATGGGTGTTGCCATCGTGACCAGTGAGCTGAGATAAGGCGGAGCTTTACCTAGCATAGACTTGTAGATGACCTGGAGCCAGTGGGTCTGGCGACGAATATGTAGCGAGGGCCAGCCGACTAGAGCATACAAGTCGCAGTGGTGGGTGGTATAAGGTGCTTTAGTGACAAAACGGATGGCACTGTGATAGACTGCATCCAGTTTGCTGAGTAGAGTGTTGGAAGCCATTTTGTAGATGATCGGTAGGATAGTCAGTTTTACTAGGGTAAGCTTGGCGGCTTGAGTGAAGGAGGCTTTGTTGCGGAATAGAAAGCCGACTCTTGATTTGATTTTCGATTGGAGATGTTTGATATGAGTCTGGAAGGAGAGTTTGCAGTCTAGCCAGACACCTAGGTACTTATAGACGTCCACATATTCTAGGTCGGAACCATCCAGGGTGGTGATGCTAGTCGGGCATGCAGGTGCAGGCAGCGACCGGTTGAAAAGCATGCATTTGGTTTTACTAGCATTTAAGAGCAGTTGGAGGCCACGGAAGGAGTGTTGTAAGGCATTGAAGCTTGTTTGGAGGTTAGATAGCACAGTGTCCAAAGACGGGCCGAAAGTATATAGAATGGTGTCGTCTGCGTAGAGGTGGATCAGGGAATCGCCCGCAGCAAGAGCAACATCATTGATATACACAGAGAAAAGAGTCGGCCCGAGAATTGAACCCTGTGGCACCCCCATAGAGACTGCCAGAGGACCGGACAGCATGCCCTCCGATTTGACACACTGAACTCTGTCTGCAAAGTAATTGGTGAACCAGGCAAGGCAGTCATCCGAAAAACCGAGGCTACTGAGTCTGCCGATAAGAATATGGTGATTGACAGAGTCGAAAGCCTTGGCAAGGTCGATGAAGACGGCTGCACAGTACTGTCTTTTATCGATGGCGGTTATGATATCGTTTAGTACCTTGAGTGTGGCTGAGGTGCACCCATGACCGGCTCGGAAACCAGATTGCACAGCGGAGAAGGTACGGTGGGATTCGATATGGTCAGTGACCTGTTTGTTGACTTGGCTTTCGAAGACCTTAGATAGGCAGGGCAGGATGGATATAGGTCTGTAACAGTTTGGGTCCAGGGTGTCTCCCCCTTTGAAGAGGGGGATGACTGCGGCAGCTTTCCAATCCTTGGGGATCTCAGACGAGATGAAAGAGAGGTTGAACAGGCTGGTAATAGGGGTTGCGACAATGGTGGCAGATAGTTTCAGAAATAGAGGGTCCAGATTGTCAAGCCCAGCTTATTTGTACGGGTCCAGGTTTTGCAGCTCTTTCAGAACATCTGCTATCTGGATTTGGGTAAAGGAGAACCTGGAGAGGCTTGGGCGAGGAGCTGCGGGGGGGGCGGAGCTGTTGGCCGAGGTTGAAGTAGCCAGGCGGAAGGCATGGCCAGCCGTTGAGAAATGCTTATTGAAGTTTTCGATAATCATGGATTTATCAGTGGTGACCGTGTTACCTAGCCTCAGTGCAGTGGGCAGCTGGGAGGAGGTGCTCTTGTTCTCCATGGACTTCACAGTGTCCCAGAACTTTTTGGAGTTGGAGCTACAGGATGCAAACTTCTGCCTGAAGAAGCTGGCCTTAGCTTTCCTGACTGACTGCGTGTATTGGTTCCGGACTTCCCTGAACAGTTGCATATCACGGGGACTATTCGATGCTATTGCAGTCCGCCACAGGATGTTTTTGTGCTGGTCGAGGGCAGTCAGGTCTGGGGTGAACCAAGGGCTGTATCTGTTCTTAGTTCTGCATTTTTTGAACGGAGCATGCTTATCTAAAATGGTGAGGAAGTTACTTTTAAAGAATGACCAGGCATCCTCAACTGACGGGATGAGGTCAATGTCCTTCCAGGATACCCGGGCCAGGTCGATTAGAAAGGCCTGCTCACAGAAGTGTTTTAGGGAGCGTTTGACAGTGATGAGGGGTGGTCGTTTGACTGCGGCTCCGTAGCGGATACAGGCAATGAGGCAGTGATCGCTGAGATCCTGGTTGAAGACAGCGGAGGTGTATTTGGAGGGCCAGTTGGTCAGGATGACGTCTATGAGGGTGCCCTTGTTTACAGAGTTAGGGTTGTACCTGGTGGGTTCCTTGATGATTTGTGTGAGATTGAGGGCATCTAGCTTAGATTGTAGGACTGGCGGGGTGTTAAGCATATCCCAGTTTAGGTCACCTAACAGAACAAACTCTGAAGCTAGATGGGGGGCGATCAATTCACAAATGGTGTCCAGGGCACAGCTGGGAGCAGAGGGGGGTCGGTAGCAGGCGGCAACCTGAACAATGAATCAAATGGCTACCGGACTATTTACATTGACCCCCCCCATTTGTTTTGTACACTGCTGCTACTTGCTGTTTATTATCTATACATTTTCACATCACCCCTACCAGCATGTACTAATTACCACAACTAACCTGTACCCCGCACACTGACTCGGTACCGGTACCCCCCTGTATATAGCCTTGTTATTGTTATTTTATTGTGTTACTTTTTATTATTTTTTACTTTAGCTTATTTGGTAAATATTTTCTTTGAACTGCACTGTTTTCCTTGAACTGCACTGTTGGTTAAGGGCTTGTAAGTAAGCATTTCACGGAAAGGACTACAATTGTTGTATTCGGCGCATGTGAACATAAGACTCAACAACTGAGACATAAACTGAACAATTTCCACAGACATGTGACTAACAGAAATTGAATAATGTGTCCCTGAAAAAAGGGGGGGTCCAAATCAAAAGTAACAGTTAATTCAGCTGATGGCCGCACCAGATACTAAGTACTGCAGTGCATCTCCTCCTCATGGACTGCACCAGATTTGCCCGTTCTTGCTGTGAGATGTTACCCCACTCTTCCACCAAGGCACCTGCAAGTTCCCGGACATTTCTAGGGGGAATGGCCCTAGCCCTCACCCTCCGATCCGATCCAACAGGTCCCAGATGTGCTCAATGAGATTGAGATTCAAGCTCTTCGCTGGCCATGGCAGAACACTGACATTACTGTCTTGCAGGAACTCACGCACAGAGCGAGCAGTATGGCTGGTGGCATTGTCATGCTGGTGGGTCATGTCAGGATGAGCCTGCAGGAGGGGTACCACATGAGGGAGGAAGTCGTCTTCCCTGTAACACACAACGTTGAGATTGCCTGCAATGACAACAAGCTCACACCGCCCCAGACCATGACGGACCCTCGGTGTAACGCTCATTCCTTTGACGATAAACGCGAATCCGACCATCACCCCTGGTGAGACAAAACCGCAACTCGTCAGTGAATAGCACTTTTTGCTAGTCCTGTCTGGTCCAGTGACGATGGTTTTGTGCCCATAGGCGACGTTGTTGCCAGTGATGTCTGGTGAGGTCCTGCCTTACAAAAGGCCTACAAGCCCTCAGTCCATCCTCTCTCAGCCTATTGCGGACAGTCAGAACACTGATGGAGGTATTGTGCGTTCCTGGTGTAACTCGGGCAGTTGTTGATGCCATCCTGTACCTGTCCCGCAGGTGTGATGTTCGAATGTACCGATCATGTGCAGGTGTTGTTACACATAGTCTGCCACTGCGAGAATGATCAGCTGTCCGTCCTGTCTCCCTGTAGCACTATCTTAGGCGTCTCACAGTACGGACATTGCAATTTATTGCCCTGGCCACATCTGCAGTCCTCACAAAACTGAGCTCTTCCTCATTCTCGTTCAACAGGAAGTGACAGGGTGTTGACCCTGGTTGCTTCTGTGGATTGCTTCTGGATGGGAGTCTGTTAGATGACTGAATGTATTGTAAATATTGAGCGGCTTCACTGCAAGTAGATTGTATGTTTTGTTATAATATATATATATGCTTCTCGTTCTTTCGTTTTGGATCTTTGGTAGCCTAGTGGTTAAGAGCAGTGGGCCAGTAAGCGAAAGATTGATGGTTAGAATCCCCAAGCCGACGAGGTAAAAAATCTGGACTTGAGCAAGTCCCTTAACCCTAATTGCTCCTGTAAGTCGCTCTGGATAAGAACATCTGCAAAATGACTAAAATGTAATAATATCCTGCTTGTATTTCCCCTATAAACAACATCTTGACTTACTTTTGATATTACCCTAATAAAGTTCAGAAACTGTTGTGAAGGTTTGGCGTGTGGTGTGGCTATTAGCCAATTATACCGCATGCAGTGTGCACTGGCACTCCAACTGACTCCGACAGTTGAACTTGAGGAAAGGAAGAATGTTTTATGCCTACCAGAGTTACTCCTATAATCTAACAATATAATGCTTATCTTTATAAAACATATTCTGATTGAAAAATAGTCCGGAGCCTCCTGCGAGGGTTCGCAGTCCGGAGCCTCCTGCGAGGGTTCCCAGTCCGTAGCCTCCAGTGATGATCCATGGCCCGGAGCCTCCAGTGAGGGTTCCCAGTCCAGAGCCTCCTGCGAGGGTTCCCAGTCCGGAACCTCCAGCGAGGGTTCCCTGTCCAGAGCCTCCTGCGATGGTTCCCAGTCCAGAGCCTTCAGCGAGGGTACCTGGTCCGGAGCTTCCGGCGATGATCCACGGCCCGGTGCCTCTGGCGACGATCCGTGGTCCGGAGTCCCCGGCGATGATCCATGGGCTGGAGCTTCCTGCGACGATCCCCGCACCAGAGTCGCCACCGAAGCGGTCGGATTCGCGAGTGGAGCGGGGTCTACGTCCCGCACCTGAGCCGCCACCGAGGGGGGGGGGGGGGTACTGTCACGCCCTGACCTTAGAGATCCTTTATTCTCTATTTTGGTTTGGTCGGGGTGTGACTAGGGTGGGCATTCTAGTTTCTTTATTTCTAGGTTGGCTTGGTATGGTTCCCAATCAGAGGCAGCTGTCTATCGTTGTCTCTGATTGGGGAACATATTTAGGCAGCCTTTTCCCACCTGTTTGTTGTGTGATCTTGTCTATGTATAGTTGCCTGCGAGCACTACATTAGCTTCACGTTTCGTTTTGCGCTTTGTTTTCTGTGTGTTTCACTCCTAATAAAAGATGGAACCATACCACGCTGCACCTTGGTCCAATCATTCCAACAACAATCATGACAGCCGCCTAATTTTCCTAATGGAAACCCTGAGATATATTCACACACCACACACACACACCAATTAAATTTTTTACTGAGTTACAATTCATATAAAGGAAATCGGTCAATTGAACATTTTAATTAGGCCCTAATCTATAGATTTCCCATGACAACGGAGGCAGTTTATGATAAAAATTACCTTAAATTCTCTGGCAACAGCTCTGGTCGACATTCCTGCAGTCAGCATGCCAATTGTATGCTCCCTCAAAACTTGAGACATCTGTGGCATTGTGTTGTGTGACAAAACTACACATTTTTATGTGACCTTATAAATGGTCCCCAGCACAAGGTGCACCTGTGTAATGATCATGCTGTTTAATCAGCATTTTAAAATGCCACCCGTCAGGTGGATGGATTATATTGGCAAAAGAGAAATGCTCACTAATAGGGATGCTAACAAACTTGTGCACAAAATTTGAGAAAGAAGCTTTTTGGGCATATGGAAAAAATGTATTCAGCTCATTAAACATAGGACCAACACTTTACATGTTACGTTTATATTTTGTATTTATGTTATTTATTTAATATTTATATTATTTATGTATAGCTACAAAATAAACTTTCCAGTAACACTGACTCAATGATGAAGATAGATAGCATAGGCTACTCACCGGTGATGGCCGATGTGCTCATGCCAATATCTCAAGTTAATATACTTTGAAAAGCAGTGCTGTTCGCTCAGAATCGCTCAAAAGCTGAGAAACAAATGTGTTAGCATCTACAGACAGATTAGTCTTCTCTTATCAGCAGTAGGCATTTTCTTTCCAAACGTTAGACCTTACATTTTTCTCGTGATTGTATTTTGAAATTTGCGAAAGGCAAAATGACAGCCGCAGCCAACCACAGAAATATAATCCATAGATGGCAGTTCCCATTCAAGTCTGGAATGGCAGCCATTGCTAGGGTACCCATGAATCAAAGTGCCAGAGTTAGAGGTTCCAAAATCCTTCTATGTGTTATATCTATTTATTATGATTCCCCATTAGCTGCTGCCTTACTCTTCCTGGGGTCCAGACACATCACACAACTAAACAAAAAAATTGAATAAAAGTACATCATATAACATCATTACATCACAAAATGTATAATACCACCATATAACAATATTGAAATGTGCGTGTTTATAGAGCGTGTGTGCTAGCGTGTGTATGAGTATGCGTGTGTCTCTTCACAGACCGCGTTGGCCACAAACTGTTCTATATTTGGCGAGTGTATTGGCCAAATTGCAACCTTCCCAAATGTAAGTGCTTGTGATAAAACTTAAAACTGCTATTTTTTAGAAGGCATTGATCTTCTGTAGCTAAATTATGCTCTCTGGTGTAGAATTTGGAATAATTGTACTCATGTCTGTTTAGACTGGTGTCATTTTTTTGTAAATTATTTTTATATCCTGATTTCTGCTAAACTATTTTGATTGATCAGGGGTGCTGCAGTACTTCCAGCACCGTTACTTCCTGCTGCTATGTGTGGACAGCTCACACACCGCTTCCCTTTCCCTCTTCCCATCCACACACTCACTCACCAATTGATACAGAAACCAACGTGTGCGAGAACACAGAATGGGTTCCTATCAAATCTTCGGCCATCTGTGGGTGTACGAAAAAGCTGCAGGGGAAAAACAGACACATTCATTTGAGAGAATAACCAGAAAGCAACTCAAATTGATATATTATTCAAAGCAATGAAATCGTTTTTTGTATTATTGGGAGAGAAAGTTTGAGAGAATTAGCATAGTGAAAAAGGTGTAGGCTAGATAAAATTGATTCTGAAGCATTCTATGACCATAGGTTAATTGATTTAACACTTCACAATTCAGTCCAGAATAAAACATAGTCCCCATTATGTTACCTTACCCTACAAAAATTAAAAATGTTACCTTTAAATTGTAAAAATGTATTATTAACACTATTATCAGTTACTACCCTGTAATGTATAAGCTAATTGAAAACAATTGATCTTTGCACATCAAGGCAGTGGAAAACGACTCACCACAGTACAGCCCATATCCCAGTTATCAGACTGTGGGTGAAAGATGTGCAGATATTTCTCCATTTCCAGGCGTTTCTGCAAGCAGTCTCGGGAATAGGGAGTTTACTGACACCACAGTTGACAAGTTTAAAAAATCCAATAGAGCCACCCGCAGTCAAAAGCACTGAATTCAACTCCATGGCGACGACAAACTCCTTTCTGTGTCCTACTCCACTTGAAGAATTCAACGTTAGAAAATTCGCGCGCTATGGCTCTCTCTGCTCGCGATTGATATTTACACTGTCAAAGCAAACATACTGACTTTACTTTGGAGTTCCGTGTTATTCAGCCTAAAGCGATAAATGTTCTTGCGACTCCTGATGTCAGTCGACTCAAATGTAGGCAATTTGATCGTTTTGTCTCAGGTGAGGCGTGGACGTCAATGATGATCTATTCTATTCTATGATTTCAGGTTGACAATTTTTATTGTAGTACCAGCCAAAGGAGAAGACAGAATAGCTTTCTCGGACGCATGTGCTGAGCGTGCGAATTGATGTACAAGTTGTGAAATGCTCCTATTATAAAATTATCCTTGCTTGTGTAACTTGTGCTATGGAGTTACCAAACACAGACAATCCCCGCCCTACTATAAGGGGGCGCAGCTAGAATAATTACAATTATACGTCATGAATGAATCACCCCGCTTCCGTTCATTCATTAAGGGTTATGGGAATAGTAGTTTCATGAAATTTACCAGACAACATAGACGCACGTAGTTTTTTTCTGTTGGCCAGGACACGTCCAGTTTATTTGACACGCCAAATAGTGTTATTTGACACGCCAAATAGTGTTATTTGACACGTCAAATAGTGTTATTTGACTTGTGTCTTTTATGACACGCAAAGACCCAAACGGCGTTCCATACGATGCAGATAAAGTTGTCTCGCGCACCTACAGGGCGGGTCATAAAAGCTAACTATATAGCTAGGTGTAATCATCTAAAATAACCCTAATTTATAAAACTTCTTATTTGATTAATGGTGGTCGGACCATCTATGTGAAGCTAGCCACAATAGTGGACTTTGTGGTTAACCTTCAAAATAAAAGTCTGTCATTGACAGTGAAGCAAATTAATAAAAATATAATTATGCCATAGTTGAATAGATCATGCTAAACGAGGTTGAAATGTTGTTATATAAAATCAACAAAAGACAATCATTTGTTTATTTGACAAAAATCTGTTGAAATCACACTGGATGTATTAGACTTTAGAATTGCATTGGGGGCATACTTATTTAAAAAATATATATTTTATTTATTTCACCTTTATTTAACCAGGTAGGCCAGTTGAGAACAAGTTCTTATTTACAACTGCGACCTGGCCAAGATAAAGCAAAGCAGTACAACACATTCAACAACACAGAGTTACACATGGAAAAAACAAACATACAGTCAATAATACAGTAGAAAAGTATATATACAGTGTGTGCAAATGAGGTAGGATAAGGGAGGTAAGGCAAAAAATAGGCCATGGTGGCGAAGTAATTACAATATAGCAATTAAACACTGGAATGGTTGATGTGCAGAAGATGAATGTGCAAGTAGAGATACTGGGATGCAAAGGAGCAAGATAAATAAATAAATACAGTATGGGGATGAGGTAGTTGGATGGGCTATTTACAGATGGGCTCTGTACAGGTGCAGTAATCTGTGAGCTGCTCTGACAGCTGGTGCTTAAAGCTAGTGAGGGAGATATGAGTCTCCAGCTTCAGTTATTTTTGCAGTTTGTTCCAGTCATTGGCAGCAGAGAACTGGAAGGAAAGGCAGCCAAAGTAAGAATTGGCTTTGGGGGTGACCAGTGAGATATACCTGCTGGAGCGCGTGCAACAGGGGGTGCTGCTATGGTGACCAGTGAGCTGAGATATGGCGGGGCTTTACCTAGCAGAGACTATTAGATGACCTGGAGCCAGTGAGTTTGGCGGTGAGTATGAAGCGAGGGCCAGCCAACGAGAGTGTACAGTTCGCAGTGGTGGGTAGTATATTGGGCTTTGGTGACAAAACGGATGGCACCGTGATAGACTGCATCCAATTTGTTGAGTAGAGTGTTGGAGGCTATTTTGTAAATGACATCGTCAAAGTCGAGGATCGGTAGGATGGTCAGTTTTACGAGAGTATGTTTGGCAGCAATGATAGAAGGATGTTTTGTTTCGAAATAGGAAGCCAATTCTAGATTTTATTTTGGATTGGAGATGCCAGACACCTAGGTATTTGTAGTTGTCCACATATTCTAAGTCAGAACCGTCCAGAGTAGTGATGATGGACGGGCGGGCAGGTGCGGGCAGCGATCGGTTGAATAGCATGCATTTAGTTTTACTTGCATTTAAGAGCAGTTGGAGGCCATGGAAGGAGAGTTGTATGGCATTGAAGCTCATCTGGAGGTTAGTTAACACAGTGTCCAAAGAAGGGCCAGAAGTATACAGAATGGTGTCATCTGCATAGAGGTGGATCAGAGAATCACCAGCAGCAAGAGCGACATCATTGATGTATACAGAGAAGAGAGTCGGCCCGAGAATTGAACCCTGTGGCACCCCCACAGAGACTGCCAGAGGTCCGGACAACAGGCCCTCCGATTTGACACACTGAACTCTGTCTGAGAAGTAGTTGGTGAACCAGGCAAGGCAATCATTTGAGAAACCAAGGCTGTTGAGTCTGCCGATAAGAATGTGGTGATTGACAGAGTCGAAAGCCTTGGCCAAGTCGATGAATACAGCTGCACAGTAATGTCTCTTATCGAATTATGCGGTTATGATATCGTTTAGGACCTTGACCGTGGCTGAGGTGCACCCATGACCAGCTCTGAAACCAGATTGCATAGCAGAGAAGGTATGGTGGAATTCGAAATGGTCGGTAATCTGTTTGTTAACTTGGCTTTCGAAGACCTTAGAAAGGCAGGGTAGGATAGATATAGGTCTATAGCAGTTTGGGTCTAGAGTGTCTCCCCCTTTGAATAGGGGGATGACCGCGGCAGCTTTCCAATCTTTGGGGATCTCAGACGATACGAAAGAGAGGTTGAACAGGCTAGTAATAGGGGTTGCAACAATTTTGGCAGATAATTTTAGAAAGAGAGGGTCCAGATTGTCTAGCCCGGCTGATTTGTAGGGGTCCAGATTTTGCAGCTCTTTGAGAACATTAGCTATCTGTATTTGGGTGAAGGAGAAATGGGGAGGCTTGGGCAAGTTGCTGTGGTGGTGCAGTGCTAATGATCGGGGTAGGGGTAGCCAGGTGGAAAGCATGGCCAGCCGTAGAAATATTCTTATTGAAATTCTCAATTATCGTGGATTTATCGGTGGTGACAGTGTTTCCTAGCCTCAGTGCAGTGGGCAGCTGGGAGGAGGTGCTCTTATTCTCCATGGACTTTACATGAGTTTGTGCTACAGGATGCAAATTTCTGTTTGAAAAGCTAGCCTTTGCTTTCCTAACTGCCTGTGTATATTGGTTCCTAACTTCCCTGAAAAGTTGCATATCACAGGGGCTATTCGAAGCTAATGCAGAACGCCACAGGAAGTTTTTGTGCTGGTCAAGAGCAGTCAGGTCTGGAGAAAACCGAGGGCTATATCTGTTCCTGGTTATTTTTTTTTTGAATGGGGCACGCATATTTAAGATGGTGAGTAAGGCACTTTTAAAGAATAACCAGGCATCCTCTACTGACGGGATGAGGTCAATATCCTTCCAGGATACCCGGGCCAGGTCGATAAGAAAGGCCTACTCGCAGAAGTGTTTTAGGGAGCATTTGACAGTGAAGAGGGGTGGTCATTTGACCGCAGACCCATTACAGATGCAGGCAATGAGGCAGTGATCACTGAGATCTTGGTTGAAAACAGCATAGGTGTATTTGGAGGACAAGTTGTTTAGGATGATATCTGTGAGGGTGCCCGTGTTTACGGATTTGGAGTTGTACCTGGTGGGTTCATTGATCATTTGTGTGAGATTGACGGCATCAAGCTTAGATTGTAGGATGGCCCAGGGTGTTAAGCATGTCCCAGTTTAGGTCACCTAGCAGCACGAGCTCTGAAGATAGATGGGGCAATCAATTCACATATGGTGTCCAGGGCACAGCTGGGGGCAGAGGGTGGTCTATAGCAAGCAGCAACGGTGAGAGACTTGTTTCTGGAAAGGTGGATTTTTAAAAGTAGAAGCTCAAATTGTTTGGGTATAGACCTGGATAGTAAGACAGAACTCTGCAGGCTATCTCTGCAGTAGATTGCAACACCGCCCCCTTTGGCAGTTCTATCTTGTCGGAAGATGTAGTTAGGGATGGAAATTTCAGGGTTTTGGTGGTCTTCCTAAGTCAGGATTCAGACACGGTGTCAGGTGTGTGCGTACTGGTAGCGAAGACAGGTGCATGAGAGCAGAGATTTGTGAACAGGCACACACTTTATTGAGGCAAAAGTGCAAAACGCGCAAAACAGTCACAAGAATAATGTTTAACAATAAACATCTTTGTGAAATATCACGGAAAAAACAAACCAGTCTGGCGCGTCAACAACAAACACGTAACACAAACAAACTTACACAAAGACATGATGGGGAACAAAGGAATAAATACATGTAGATTGATTGGGGAATGAAAACCAGGTGTGCAGGGAACAAGACAAAACAAAAGGATACATGAAAAATGGAGCGGCGATTGCTAGAAAGCCGGTGACGTCGACCGCCGAACACTGCCCGATCAAGGAGAGGAGCCGACTACGGCGGAAGTCGTGACACACGGCTAGGACATCCAGGTTGGCAGAGTGTGCTAAAGCAGTGAATAAAACAAACTTAGGGAGGAGGCTTCTAATGTTAACATGCATGAAACCATATTGAGCATATTGAGCAGTGCTAGAGGCTCTACAGTGAAATTAGACAATAATCACTAACCAGGACAGTAATGGACAAGGCATATTTATATTAGGGAGAGGCATGCGTAGCCGAGTTACAGTGGGGCAAAATAAGTATTTAGTCAGCCACCAATTGTGCAAGTTCTCCCACTTAAAAAGATGAGAGAGGCCTGTAATTTTCATCATAGGTACACTTCAGCTATGACAGACAGAATGAGAAAAAAGATCCTGAAAATCACATTTAAAATCATTTTTAATGAATTTATTTGCAAACTATGGTGGAAAATAAGTATTTGGTCACCTACAAACAAGCAAGATTTCTGGCTCTCACAGACCTGTAACTTCTTCTTTAAGAGGCTCTTCTGTCCTCCACTCGTTACCTGTATTAATGGCACCTGTTTGAACTTGTTATCAGTATAAAAGACACCTGTCCACAACCTCAAACAGTCACACTCCAAACTCCACTATGGCCAAGACCAAAGAGCTGTCAAAGGACACCAGAAACAAAATTGTAGACCTGTACCAGGCTGGGAAGTCTGAATCTGCAATAGGTAAGCAGCTTGGTTTGAAGAAATCAACTGTGGGAGCAATTATTAGGAAATGGAAGACATACAAGACCACTGATAATCTCCCTCGATCTGGGGCTCCACGCAAGATCTCACCCCGTGGGGTCAAAATGATCACAAGAACGGTGAGCAAAAATCTCAGAACCACACGGGGGGACCTAGTGAATGACCTGCAGATAGCTGGGACCAAAGTAACAAAGCCTACCATCAGTAACATACTACGCCGCCAGGGACTCAAATCCTGCAGTGCCAGAGTGTCCCCCTGCTTAAGCCAGTACATGTCCAGGCCCGTCTGAAGTTTGCTAGAGAGCATTTGGATGATCCAGAAGAAGATTTGGAGAATGTCATATAGTCAGATGAAACCAAAATGTTACTTTTTGGTAACAACTCAACTCAACGTGTTTGGAGGACAAAGAGTGCTAAGTTGAATCCAAAGAACCCCATACCCCTACTGTGAAGCATGGGGGTGGAAGCATCATGCTTTGGGGCTGTTTTCCTGCAAAGGGACCAGGAAGACTGATCCGTGTAAAGGAAAGAATGAATGGGGCCATGTATCTTTGGATTTGAGTGAAAACCTCCTTCCATCAGCAAGGGCATTGAAGATGAAACGTGGCTGGGTCTTTCAGCATGACAATGATCCCAAACACACCGCCCGGGCAACGAAGGAGTGGCTTCGTAAGAAGCATTTCAAGGTCCTGGAGTGGCCTAGCCAGTTTCCAGATCTCAACCCCATAGAAAATCTTTGGAGGGAGTTGAAAGTCTGTGTTGCCCAGCAACAGCTCCAAAACATCACAGATCTAGAGGAGATCTGCATGGAGGAATGGGCCAAAATACCAGCATCAGTGTGTGAAAACCGTGTGAAGACTTACAGAAAACGTTTGACCTCTGTAATTGCCAAAAAAGGGTATATAACAAAGTATTAAGATAAACTTTTGTTATTGAGCAAATACTTATTTTCCACCATAATTTGCAAATAAATTCATAAAAAATCCTACAATGTGATTTTCTGGAATTTTCTTCCTCATTTTGTCTGTCATAGTTGAAGTGTACCTATGATGAAAATTACAGGCCTCTCTCATCTTTTTAAGTGGGAGAACTTGCACAATTGGTGGCTGACTAAATACTTTTTTGCCCACTGTATCATGGGGGTCCAGTGACTGATTGGGCTGGCTGGAGACACGATGATTCAGACATGATTCGGACGTCGCGACGGAGGAAAGTCTGTTTTTGCCTTCGCGTGCGGTGACGTCGATAGACCAGTCGTGATGGATTAGTAGGGTTCAGAGTAGCAGAGGGGTCCAAGTCCAATTGGCAAAATAGGTATAGTGGCCCAAGTATTTGGCCGAAGGATCTATTCAGCTAACAGTCCAATATGCTCTAGCAGCTAGCGGGCCGCGGCTAGCGGGCTAGCAGATGGGCATTCAGGAGAAGTCACGGCATAGGGGCCAGTTGAGTACCCCCTCGAGCTGGTTACATCTGTGGGTTGCCTCTGCCTCGAGTCTCCGAACGTAGGGGAGACAAACACACCTACAATGTGTGAGGTCCTGCACCACGGCAGCGTAGCCTAGTGGTTAGCGTGTTGGACTAGTACCTGAAAGGTTGCAAGTTCAAATCCCTGAGCTGACAAGGTACACATCTGTCGTTCTGCCCCTGAACAAGGCAGTTAACTTAGGCTGTCATTGAAAATAAGAATTTGTCCTTAACTGACTTGCCTAGTTAAATGAAGGTAAAATAAAAATCTGAGAAGTAGTTGGTTTCACTGTACAGCCTTACCTATGGATTGTGATTCAATGACACAAGGTATCAGTCTACTGAATGACACCCAGAGAAACATTAGTGTCATAGCTCTTATTGCGGGACTCTGAAACAACTGAATTGAGTCACATTTATTGTCAACCCATGTGTATTGAATACCATTCCTGAGGAAAAACAATACTGCGTGGATGTTTTGGAGTCTGATAACTCTGAGGAGGACATTGGGAAAAAATATCTTGGATATTGAGTAGACTGATACCCCATTTAATTGATCCCCAATCCTTAGGTAAACTGTACAGTGCAATATGAACGTCAAAACACACAATAGGCTGACTGGGGAGGAGATTTCACACAGTCACAGTCCCGCGACAAGAGCGATATTTCGTAAACTCTTCACAGTTGTGAAGAGTGGGTGTCATCAAGTAGACTGGTAACCCATTTCATTGCTTCACATTCCAACCTTGTTTAACATTATCTAGTCTAAACATGGCATAATTCCACCAATTGTAACCTTCTGCATCACTTTCAAAGAGGTACTTTTATTTTGAAGGCAAACCGCAAATTCCACTATTGTGCCTAATCCTTATTGTGGCTAGCTTCACAACACACAACCTGGTCCAGTCGAGGCATCCTCGCCAGATGAAGCTAGCTGGCTGCATATAATGTTATCTTTGGGCATTAGGCCATGCTCGCAGTCGGCGTTCCAATTAAGTGTTTGATGGCATTGAGGTCAGGGCTCTGTGCAGGCCAGTCAAGTTCTTCCACACCGATCTTGACAAACCATTTTTTTATGGACCTCTCTTTGTACACAGGGGCATTGTCATGCTGAAACAGGAAAGGTCCTTCCCCATACTGTTGCCACAAAGTAGGAAGCACCGAACCGTCTAGAATGTCATTCGATGCTGTAGCATAAGATTTCCCTTCACTGGAAATAAGAGGCCTAGCCTGAACCATGGAAAACAGCCCCAGACCATTATTCCTCCTCCACCAAACTTTAAAGTCGGCACTATGCATTGGGGCAGGTAGCGCTCTCCTGGCATCAGCCAAACCCAGATTCGTGCACTGGACTGCCAGATGGTGAAGCATGATTCATCACTCCAGAGAACGCATTTCCACTGCTCCAGAGTCTAATGGTGGCAAGCTTTACACCACTCCAGCTGACGCTTGGCATTGTGCATGGTGATTTTAGGCTTGTGTGTGGATGGAAACCCATTTCATGAAGCACCCAACGAACAGTTATTGTGATGATGTTGCTTTCAGAGGCAATTTGGAACTCGGTATTGATGACTAATGCAACCGAGGACTGACCATGTTTTACACATTACGCACTTTAGCACGCGGCGGTCCCGTTCTGTGAACTTGTGTGGCCTACCACTTCGGGCTGAGCCTTTGTTGTCCCTAGATGTTTCCACTTCACAATAACAGCATTTACAGATTACATGGCCAGCTCTAGCAGGGCAGAAATGTGACTGAAAAAGTGGTATCCTAAGGTATGATGGTGCAGTGTTGAAAGTCACTGAGCTCTGCCAATGTATATCTATAAATATTGCATGGCTGGGTGCTCAATGTTATATACCAGTCGGCAACCGGTGTGTCTGAAATAGCCGAATCCACTAATTTGAAGGGGTGTCCACATACACTATATAAACAAAAGTATCTGTGTCTGTAAACATTGAGGGGATTCTATTAATGTTTCCGATTAACCGGTTTAGCATTGATTGCATTCGTTTTGGAACAGGGCTGCCTCCCGGGCATGAACCGGTTGCCCCGTTTTAAAGTCGGTTCAAAACAAAAGTGATGTAGGTTAAACACTTGGAGTAATGAGTAGGATTATTGTTTGTGAACATGCAAAAGCGATTGCTTTTGATAAACACGCTTTATCTGCCTTCCCAATGGAAACTAGTTTAAACATTCGAACATATGTTCTTTGGAAAATAGTTATTGTAAGCTATGTTTATGAATTATGCATTACGCTGCCTTGGTGACAACATGACCAAGCGGCGCAGATTAGGCTCCCTCACTGTTTTTGCCCGTACGTACCACGGGCCATGTCCCAGTGCACCTAATCGAACTCCCTTACCGTGGGTATGGAAATTGAAGAGTTCCCTAGTTCCGCCACTATCACATTTCTGCTTCGTCACTCTCACTGAGTGTTTTGTTTGCCCAAGTGATGATTGTATGGGTTATTTCAGTTGTTTATTTTGTCGCAAACAGCCTACACCCTTGGATAAGATAAGAAGAGTTCAGCTTGGTTTGGTTCTTTTGGTGCTGCTGTCGGTAGAATAGGTCGCCGAAGTCTTGGGTCCATCTGCACAGTGACAGACTGCAGCATCATCGTGATACCGCGTGACAGTGGTTTGGGATACACGCGCGAACGACTCTTTGGTTGAAAAATAAGGCGACCGGCGGTTTTGTACAGAGATACGGTTCACGTTTCCTTTTCTCGGGGACCAGTGCATTGTCTGGCAGGAAAACAGGTGAGCAAAGTTGGTTATTTAGCTAATTAATGGGCTGTTCTGGGAAACTCTGGTCATTATTTTGACAGCAACCATATAGCCATCGGTTGGAAAACACAGAAACCATCGGAGAGAATAGTTCCCCATTTGACAGCATTTGCTTAAAAACCTCTTAAGGATCGGAGGATCACCTAAAATGACATACACAAATCTAACTGCCTGTAGCTCAGGACCTAAAGCAAGGATATGCATATTCTTGGTACCATTTGAAAGGAAACACTTTGACGTTTGTGGAAATGTGAAATATAGGAGAAAATAACACATTAGATCTGGTAAGAGATAATACAAAGAAAAAAACATGCGTTTTCTATTTTTGAAATGTAAGAGAAAGGCCATTATATGATTTAGGAGTCTAGGCGCAATTTAGATTTTGGCCACTAGATGGCAGCATGGCATGCACTCAGTTTTAGACTGATCCAATGAACCATTGCATTACTGTTCAAACTGTTGTATCAAGTCTGCCCAAATGTGCCTAATTGGTTTATTGAAACATTTAAGTACATAACTGTGCACTCTCCTCAAAACAATAGCATGGTATTCTTTCACTGTAATAGGTAGTGTAAATTGGACAGTGCAGAAAGCTTGAATTTTTGCTAATCTTTCTGCCCATATCAGATATGTTTATGTCCTGGGAAATGTTCTTGTTACTTACAACGTCATGCTAATCACATTAGCGCATTTTAGCTCAGAAACCGATCCTATAGAGGCAAAACACCATCCCCTTTGCATTATCTTCTTTTTGGGAAAAAACTACAGAGATAAACTTCCTTTTACATTTTCCCTGCGCAATATGATTTTCTTCCTTGCAGATATGAGTCAAGGCCAGGGTCAAGCTCCTACAGGTCAGGACCAAGATCAGGTCACTGGGATGGTGTGTCTGGAGTCTGAGCTGCAAGATGGACAGTAAGATCTTATCACACACCCATCACACAATCAGATAGCTTATTTATATTATAGTACTTCTGCTGCAAATGTAAGATACTAAGTATATTATTCCATAGTAGGCCTAAAGGTAGAGTATTACACACTGACATGCAAGTATTCAAATAACAGTATTACATTAATGTAATTACCCATAACTGGATGTTAGAGGCAATATGTAAAATACAGTAACACAACTTTATTTGATCCTTTCCATGTTCTTCTTATATTTGTCAGCTATCTAAATGTGACTATCTGTTCTTGTCTATAGGATGAAGGAGGTGGAGGTGGATGAGCAGAAGATTCTATTGGTCCGTACCCAGGGCTTGTACAGTGCTGTAGGGAGCAAATGTTCCCACTATGGCGCTCCTCTAATCAAAGGTATTATCTACACACACATGCATGCACAGAACACCCGTCCACATGCACGCACACTCACAGGAGGGTAAGCAAGTCATTGCATGTTCATGCCTGGGCCATGAGTTAACAGTTAGTATTTATTCTAAACCATTGTGTTGAAAATTGGGTCAACCCATACAGGCCTGTTTGTTTTGGTAGTCTATTCATTCATGTAGAGTGTATTTACATAGAGAACACTGTATTCAAAACTCTGTCATGAAAAATGTCATCTGTCAGGCTTGTTGACAGTTCTATTGATGCAAGTGCACAATAATGGCATTTGTCAAGGTGTGTCATTCACCATGCTCTCTGGATGCTGGCTATGCCCTTTTCATTCGTCTCACATTACAATCTGATTGGGTGCAAAAAACGTCAGTGCCGCTATCATTAGTCATAATCAGGGGTCAAAGTAGGTCGGTACGGTCCGGTGTCCTGGTAAGTATATCGTGGGGGTAATAAACACAGTTATTAGTCACATTGGAGAGTGGAGAGAATATTGTGACTACTGTAGTGTTTTGAACAATGAAAATGTCATGCTCTCTCACGTCACAGGTGCCTTAGTCGGGGACAGAGTGAGATGTCCCTTTCATGGTGCATGCTTCAACATCAAGACTGGAGATATTGAGGAGTATCCTGGCCTGGACTGTTTGCCTAGTTATAAGGTATTAACTTGCTTTATATTAATAATGCAGTTCAATAACTGGGGAACAATAACTGTAAATCAATGGATACTTTGTCTTGAATGTGTTGACTCTGTCACCTACACTAACTCATCTTTATTTTCTAAGGTCAAAGTTGAAGATGGTAAAGTCTATGTGTCAGTAAACGAAAAGGTCAGCAAGAATGCATGATTTTCTCAACATAGTCTCTCTTTCCTAAATGTACATGTAGCTTACTGAGTACGTGGTGCGTAGATGGACCTTATGACTAAAGTATCCATGATCTCCTCAGTCTCTGAAGGTGTACAAGCGGGTGAAGGATATGAGCTGCAGAGTGTCAGGGGTCAGGCACACCATCCTGCTGATAGGAGGAGGTGAGGATTGGGCCTGAAATGTCAGGAAAAAGGGGGAGGCTTCTTCAGTGAGTGGAGACTTCAAAACTAAATGTGTGTGTGTGCAGGACCTGCCTCTTTGCTGTGTGCCGAGACTCTGCGACAGAACCGCTACGAAGGTCGAATCGTCATGGTGACCAGGGACACCCTGCCACCCATTGACAAGCCCAAGCTCAGTAAGGTAAGGGTGAATGGTCATGGGTCAGTTGAAAGCTGGCATGACCACCGCTGTTCTGAGCCCACAAGGT
Organism: Oncorhynchus kisutch; assembly: GCF_002021735.2. Lineage (NCBI taxonomy): Eukaryota > Metazoa > Chordata > Actinopteri > Salmoniformes > Salmonidae > Oncorhynchus > Oncorhynchus kisutch. The sequence goes on along the minus strand of NC_034188.2, from coordinate 63,662,876 downwards.
GTGTGAAGTTATTTTAGTATCCACAAAGTTTGTAATGCCCCTTCTCTTCCTCTCTTCCTACTCCTCCTCAGGCAATGCATTTGGAGAGTGCTAGCCTCCTCCTTCGGCCAACTGACTTCTTCCAGCAGTATGACATAGAGCTGTGGACGCAAAAGGAGGTGAGACCAGGGGGAGGAATAATGTGGCAATAATTAACCTGATGACATAGCCTAATGGAGTATCTTTTTATGAGTTGTTAGCTCACAAAATGTATTGAAGCCAGATGGATAATGTAGCATACTGTCTTTGGTCAGTAGCACCATGTGATCTAACTTGTGATCAAAGCCCTGGCGTAATCTAAATGTGTGTGTGTGTGTGTATTTGCCTGGGTTGTTTGTAGGCAGTATCTGTGAACCCAGTGGAGAAGACAGTGAAGCTGAATGACGGCTCCTTGCATTACTATGACCAGCTGCTCATATCAACAGGCTGCAGGTCAGTGGCCTGTTACTGTTACCCCTCCCTTATCGAACGCCGTTTGGGTCCTTGTGTGTCAAAAAGATCCACGTTAAATTATACTATTTGATGTGTCGATTAACAAAATTCTATTATAGAATATTGTGTGCGCTGACTTTGCTTGTGTAGGCCAAGCACCACCACTACAGTCAGTAGCACTGTCAAAGCTGTAAAAAAATAAATACAAATATACAAATAATACAAATAAGCACACAAACCGGCCCCTATTGATGTGTTTACAATACCGCATTGGTAATAAGCCATGATTTGTTTGACTGAATGGGAAAGCCGTGTGAACAGCCTTCTATAGTCCGCTTCCATTGTTTTGATCACACGGAATGGGATATGTTCAGAGTAGCTTCAGAAAGTAATATCGACACATATACCGATGCGGTGAATGAGTTTATCAGGAAGTGCATAGGAGATGTTGTACCCACTGTGACTATTAAAACCTACCCTAACCAGAAACCGTGGATAGATGGGAGCATTCGTCAAAACTGAAAGCGCAACCCTCGCATTTAACCAGGGCAAGAAAACTGGGAATATGGAAGAATACAAACCGTGTAGTTATTCCCTCCGCAAAGCAATCAAGCAGGCTAAACGTCGGTATAGTGACAAAGTTGAGTCCCAGTTCAACGGCTCAGACATGAGACTTACAGTGCCGTGCGAAAGTATTCACCCCCCTTGGCATTTTTCCTATTTTGTTGCCTTATAACCGAGAATTAAAATAGATTTTGGGGGGGTTTGTATCATTTGATTAACCTAACATGCATACCACTTTGAAGATGCAAAATATTGAAATTTTTAGTGAAAACCTCCTTCTATCAGCAAGGGCATTGAAGATGAAACGTGGCTAGGTCTTTCAGCATGACAATGATCCCAAACACACCGCCCGGCCAACGAAGGAGTGGCTTTGTAAGAAGCATTTCAAGGTCCTGGAGTGGCCTAGCCAGTCTCCAGATCTCAACCCCATAGAAAATCTTTGGAGGGAGTTGAAAGACCGTGTTGCCCAGCAACAGCCCCAAAACATCACTGCTCTAGAGGAGATCTGCATGGAGGAATGGGCCAAAATACCAGCAACAGTGTGTGAAAACCTTGTGAAGACTTCCAGAAAACGTTTGACCTCTGTCATTGCCAACAAAGGGTATATAACAAGCATGTCAAGGTCCTGGAGTGGCCTAGCCAGTCTCCAGATCTCAACCCCATAGAAAATCTTTGGAGGGAGTTGAAAGACCGTGTTGCCCAGCAACAGCCCCAAAACATCACTGCTCTAGAGGAGATCTGCATGGAGGAATGGGCCAAAATACCAGCAACAGTGTGTGAAAACCTTGTGAAGACTTCCAGAAAACGTTTGACCTCTGTCATTGCCAACAAAGGGTATATAACAAAGTATTGAGATAAACTTTTGTTATTGAGCAAATACTTATTTTCCACCATAATTTGCAAATAAATTCATAAAAAATCCTACAATGTGATTTTCTGGATTTTCTTTTCTCATTTTGTCTGTCATAGTTGAAGTGTACCTATGATGAAAATTACAGGCCTCTCATCTTTTTAAGTGGGAGAACTTGCACAATTGGTGGCTGACTAAATACTTTTTTGCCCCACTGTATATATTCCTAATCCATTCCTTACTTAGATTTACCTGTATTTTGGGTATATGTTGTGAAACTGTTAGATATCACTTGTTAGATATTACTGCACTGTCGGAGCTAGAGGCACAAGCATTTCTCTACACCCGCAATAACATCTGCTAAACACGTGTGTGTGACCAATAAAATTTAATTTGATTTGATTTATCGTCCCTAGAGTGAATTGTAATGCTCAATGTGTGAATAGGTGTGGAGTCAGGCGCAGAGAGCCGACGCCGGCCTCAGGGACGACCCGGGGGCCGAGGTGCCGGGCGATCCGGATGGAGGCGATGGAACTCTCTCAACATAGATGGATCCAGAATATCCCCCACCGGGACCCAGCACCTCTCCTCCGGACCGTACCCCTCCCAGTCAACGAGGTACTGCAAGCCCCTCACCCGGCGTCTCGAGTCTAGAATAGCTCGTATCGCGTACGCCGGGGACCCCTCGATGTCCAGAGGGTGCGGAGGGACCTCCGGAACCTCACCTTCCTACATGGGACCAGCTACCACCGGCCTGAGAAGAGACACATGAAACGAGGGGTTAATGCGATAATACGAAGGAAGTAATAATCGATAACAAACCTCGTTTATTCTCCTCAGGACATTAAATGGCCCTACACACTGCGGACCCAGTTTCCCGCAGGGCAAGCGGAGGGACAGGTTTCGGGTCGAGAGCCAGACCCTGTCCCCTGGTGCAAACATGGGGGCCTCACTGCGGTGACGGTCAGCGCTCTTCTTCTGCCGTCCACTCGCTTGGCATAATGACTCCTGGACGTCCCTCCAGGTCTCCTTAGAGCGCTGCACCCACTCCTCCACCGCAGGAGCCTCAGTCTGGCTCTGATGCCATGGTGCCAGGACCGGCTGGTACCCCAACACACACTCAAATGGTGACATGTTGGTAGAGGAGTGGCTTAGTGAGTTCTGGGCCATTTCTGCCCAGGGGATGTATCTCGCCCACTCCCCTGGCCGGTCCTGGCAATATGACCGCAGAAACCTACCCACCTCCTGGTTCACTCTCTCCACCTGCCCATTACTCTCCGGGTGATACCCTGAGGTCAGGCTGACCGAGACCCCCAGACGTTCCATAAATGCCCTCCACACACGGGAGGTAAACTGGGGACCCCGATCAGAAACTATATCCTCGGGCACCCCGTAGTGCCGGAAGACGTGGGTGAAAAGGGCTTCCGCAGTCTGCAGGGCCGTAGGGAGACCGGGCAATGGGATAAGACGGCAGGACTTAGAGAACCGATCCACAACGACCAGGAGGGGGGGGAAGGTCAGGAAGAAAATCCACCGATAGATGGGTCCACGGCCGTTGTGGAACAGGGAGGGGTTGTAATTTCCCTCGTGGCAGGTGCCTAGGAGCCTTACTCTGGGCGCACACTGAAAAGGAGGAGACATAGAATCGCACATCCCTCACCAAGGTGGGCCACCAGTACTTCCTCCTAAGACCTCGCACTGTCCTAGAAATACCTTGGTTGACCCGACGAGGGTAGACTATGAGCCCGTCGAATCAATTGATCATGAACAGCGAGCGGCACGTACCTACGACCCTCCGGACACTGTGGAGGCGCAGGTTCCTCCCTTAGCGCCCGCTCGATGTCCGCATCCACCTCCCATACTACTGGTGCCACCAGCTTAGCCGCCGGAATGATGGGAGTAGGATCAATGGACCGGTCCTCAGTGTCATAGAGTCGGGACAGCGCGTCGGCCTTAGTGTTGAGGGAACCTGGTCGATACGAGATAGTAAAACGAAATCTGGTGAAATACATGGCCCACCTTGCCTGACGAGGATTCAGTCTCCTAGCTGATCGGATATACTCCAGGTTACGGTGGTCAGTCCAGATAAGGAAAGGGTGCTTAGCACCATCAAGCCAGTGTCTCAACACCTTCAGGGCCTTAACCGTAGCCAACAACTCCCTGTCCCCCACATCATAATTCCGCTCCGCTGGCCCGAGCTTCTTCGAAAAAAAGGCACAGTGCCAGCACTTCGGTGGCGCACCCGAGCGCTGTGAGAACACCGCTCCAACCCTAGCCTCGGATGCGTCCACCTCTACTATGAACGCCAAAGAAGGGTCCGGATGCCCCAACACCGGCGCCTCAGTGAACAGCGCCTTCAACCTACGGAAAGCTCCATCCGCCTCTGCTAACCACTGCAAACGCACCGGCCCCCCCTTCAGCAGTGAGGTAATAGGGGCAGATACCTGACCAAAACCCCGGATAAACCTCCGGTAGTAATTGGCAAACCCTAAGAACCGCTGCACCTCCTTTACCGTGGTCGGAGTCGGCCAATTACGCACGGCCTTGACGCGGTCACCCTCCATTACCACCCCCGAGCTGGAAATGCGATAACCCAGGAAGGAAACAGCTCGTTTGGAAAACTCACATTTCTCCGCCTTCACGTACAGGTCATGCTCCAGCAGTCGTCCAAGAACCTTGCGCACCAGTAGATCAAAATATCGTCAATATACACCACCACACCCTGTCTGCAGGTCTCTGAGAATCTCATCCACGAAGGATTGAAAGATAGCTGGAGCATTCTTTAACCCGTATGGCATGACGAGGTACTCATAATGGCCAGATGTAGTGCTAAATGCAGTTTTCCACTCATCTCCCTCCCGAATACGCACCAGATTATACGCACTCCTGAGATCCAGTTTCGTGAAGAACTGCGCTCTGTGAAATGATTCCACTGCCGTAGCAATGAGAGGTAGTGGGTAACTAAAACCCACACGGACGCAAACCACAATCCTTTTTCTTCACAAAAAAGAAACTCGAGGAGACGGGTGACATGGAGGGCCGAATGTACCCCTGTCCCATAGCCAACGTCTCCTCCTGGGATAAAGGATACACATGACTCCTGGGGAGTGCAGCGTTTCCCTGGAGGTTTATCATGCAATCCCCCTGTCGATGGGGTGGTAATTGGGTCGCCTTCTTTTTACTGAAAGCGATAGCCAAATCGGCATACTCAGCGGGAATGCGCACTGTGGACACCTGGTCTGGGCTCTCCACCGTTGTCGCACCGATGGAAACCCCTACACACCTGCCTGAACACTCATCAGACCACCCCTGGAGAGTTCCCTGTTTCTACGAAATCGTTGGATTGTGAATAGCCAGCCAGGGAATCCCCAGCACCACCGGAAACGCAGGTGAATCGATAAGGAACAGACTAATTCGCTCCTTGTGATTCCCCTGCGTAATCATCTCCAAAGGAATTGTGGCTTCCCTGACCAGCCCTGACCCTAATAGTCGACTATCTAAAGAGTGCACGGGAAAAGGGGGGTCTACTTTTACTAACGGAATCCTCAACCTCTGAGCGAGTCCGCAATCTATAAAGTTCCCAGCTTGCGCCTGAATCTACTAGAGCCTTATGCTGGAGAGAGGGAAAAAATTTAAGGAAACAAATTAATAAAAACATGTGACCAACAGGAAACTCTGGGAGAGTGTGGTGCTTACTCACCTGGGGTGACCGAGGAGTGTTCTGCCTGCCTTCTCGACTCCCAGATGAACTCCTCCAGCACCGACCTGAAGTGTGCCCTCTCCGGCCACAACTGGTACAGGAGGAGCCTCCTCCTCCGATCTCCCTAGACGCGGCCCCTCCTAGCTCCATCGGGATAGGAGCGGGAGGGTCAGAAGGTGGAACTAACAGGACCCTTTCAGAACGTCCGCGAGCAGCTAGCAGATGGTCTAACCGGATCGACAGGTCTATCAGTTCATCCAGGCTAAGCGTAGTGTCCCGACAGGCCAGCTCCCTGCGGACATCCTCTCTCAGGCTACACCTGTAATGGTCTATCAGGGCCCTGTCGTTCCACCCCGCTCCAACGGCCAAGGTCCGGAAATCCAGCGCAAAGTCCTGCGCGCTCCTCGTCCCCTGCCTGAGATGGAACAACCTCTCACCCGGGTAGTTGCCCCTCGCTGAGTCGGGCCCGTTCCAGACAGCATTGGCCCACTCCAGGGCTCTACCCGTAAGGCAAGTGACGAGGACACTCACGCTCTCCTCGTCCGAGGGAGCCGGCCGAACGGTGGCCAGGTAGAGGTCTAGTTGAAGCAGGAATCCCTGGCACCCCGCCGCTGCTCCATCGTACTCCCTCGGAGGCGTAATGCGCAGAGCGCTGGAACCAGATCCTGCTGGAGGAGATGGTAGAGTTGCTTGTGGGAGGGTAGGTGGGGTAGTAGGGAGACCACTCCTCTCCCAACGATCCATCCTCTCCATCATTTGATCCATCACTGATCCGATGCGATGGAGGATGGACGTGTGATGAAGGACTCTCTCCTCCATCGTGGGAAGAGGGGTGGTCGCTGCTCCTGCTGACTCCATATAGAGGTGCGGGCTTCTGTAACGCTCAATGAGTAAATAGGTGTGGAGTCAGGCGCAGAGGGCAAAAGGATGCGGGAAAAACACGCTTTAATGTCCAGAATAAATCACAGGAACAAAAATAGAAAACAATAAATGTGAAAAAATAAAGGACAGCGAGAAACCCGAAATGCAAACACAAACCACTCTAACACATACAGACGAACAAGCCCGCACAAACAGAAGCGGGCTGAACGAACTTAAATAACCCCACCCTAACAACCAAACAAGAAACAGGTGAAACCAATTAGACAAAACCAAACGAACACAGAACAAAGGATCGGTGGCAGCTAGTAGACCGGCGACGACGACCGCCGAGCGCCACCCGAACAAGAAGGGGAGTCACCTTCGGTAATATTCGTGACATGAATAGAGTACCTGTCAGCACTAAGCAAGAGGAGGATATTTTTAGGTCCTTTTGTTGTAATCAAATAAGGGCACATTTTAAAGAATCAGTCACACTGGTCCCCTACCTGTCTTGGTATATGCTACCTAGACAATGTCAGAGCCATAGCTATAGGCCTACAGCGTTTGTCACCACATTCTCCATGACAATCACATTCTCATTTGAATTGGTGACCATTTGAATTCTAGATGTCAAACTCTACTGAATCTGTATGCCTATCTAATGCTCTGTCCAATGCTAGCATACTAGCATGTTAGCTGTCGTTTTACCCACGTCTCCCTCTCTTTCTGCCTCTTTGTAGGGCGAGGCCTCTGAGCTGTCCTGGCTCTGAGTTGGAGGGAGTGAGGATACTGCAGAGCTACGAGGACGCCAAGGAGATCCACCAATCCTGTGTGGGAAAGAAGGCTGTGGTCGTTGGAGCCTCCTTCATAGGTTAACCATAAAGAGATCACTTCATACTGTTCACTGAGGAGAAGTCATATTTTTTAATTTAATTTATAAATTAAATGTATAAGTACTTTATTCACTATAGGTTTGTGACTTGGTTGCTTACAGTAAGTTGAGGTTGTTGTATTTGATAAGACTTTCATTTGATTTGTGTGCCTCAACCAAGTTTTCCCTCCTCCATTTTTACATCATAGGTATGGAGGTGGCATCCTACTTGGCAGACAAAGCTGCCAGTGTGGCGATGGTTGGCAACGGCTCATATCCCTTTGAGAGGTCCCTGGGCCCAGAGATTGGGAAGATGACAATGCAGGTCTGAGACAATGGTTATCATATGTAATGTACTCTACCTGATACAATACCCACCACTAGGCTGCAAATCTTTATGAATATGTAACTCCCAAGTTTTGATAGTATAACTCAAACACGAGTGTGTGTTTCTCCTCTGTCGAAGATGTTGGAGGAGAGCAAAGTCAAGTTCTACATGAACGACGGAGTGGTGGAGATCAGAGGGGAGAATGGCAAGGTATAATAAATCAATATTCACCCAGCGGCAAACATCACCACAACTTACATCACTGTAATACACGTTATGGACATTCTCTCAAGACCTATAGAGATGATTAAGATTGAGCATTGTTGTTTGTATAGGTGAAAGAGGTTGTTCTGAAAAGTGGTGCGGTCGTGGAAACGGATGTGGTGATAGCAGGGATCGGTAGGTAATCTGATACTTCTGCATATCCTTAAAGATCTATAAAGGATCCATTAGAGTTTCCATCAGCTCACACTTTCCCTGTTAAATCTCTCTACATGGTCTCTGTGGAACTTTCCCATCCTATTTCCACAATTGGTTTGAATTAACCAGACCTAGGTTCAAATAGTATTCGGTGTCCGGCAAGCTCAATCAAGCAGAGCTGAAATATTTTAATGAAAATAAATACTACTTGAACCCAGGTCTGATAGATGGGGTTTCACAATGTTGGAGGTATTGATGTAACCATCATGTTTTCTCCTTAGGTGTCATCCCTAACTCTGACTTCCTGAAGGAAAGCCAGGTGGAGGTGGATTCTAGAAAGGCTGTCATCATTGATAAGGTAACCATGATGATGGTTATCATTAATAAGCTATAGTTATGTTGAGGTAATAACTATGGTACTAATGGTTTACACTCCCCAACACATTGCTGCTTCCTTACAGTTCATGAGGACCAACATTCCAAATGTTTTTGGAGCAGGAGACGTGACGTCCTTCCCTCTCACCATACGGAAAGATCAGAGGGTCAACATTGGACATTGGCAGTTGGCATCAGCTCACGGTAAAATCAAATTTTATTTGCCACATGTTTCGTAGAAAAAGGTGTAGACTAACAGTGAAATTCTTACTTACGGGTCCTTTTCCAACAATGCAGAGTTAAAAATATATATGGCTATATATAGGGAGTAGAAAATATCATGGCTATATATAGGGAGTAGAAAGTATCATGGCTATATATAGGGAGTAGAAAGTATCATGGCTATATATAGGGAGTAGAAAGTATCATGGCTATATATAGGGAGTAGAAAGTATCATGGCTATATATAGGGAGTAGAAAGTATCATGGCTATATATAGGGAGTAGAAAGTATCATGGCTATATATAGGGAGTAGAAAGTATCATGGCTATATATAGGGAGTAGAAAGTATCATGGCTATATAAAGGGAGAAGAATATAATATGTGTTTGGACCATAATAGATCCTTAGTGATGTGGACACCGAGGAACTTGAAGCTCTCGACCCACTCCACTACAGCCCCGTCAATGTGAATGGGAGCGTGGTCAGCCCTCCATTTCCTGTAGTCCATAATCAGCTCCTTTGTCTTACTGACATTGAGGGAGAGGTTGTTGTCCTGGCACCACACTGCTAGGTCTGACCTCCTCCCTATAGGTTGTCTCATCGTCAACGGTGATCAGGCCTACCACTGTCGTGTCGTCAGCAAACTTAATATGGTGTACAGGAGGGGACTAAGCATGCAGGAGGGGACTAAGCACGCACCCATGAGGGGCCCCCGTATTGAGGGTTAGCGTGGCAGAAGTGTTGTTGCCTACCCTCACCACCAGGATCCAGTTGCAAAGGGAGATGTTCAGTCCCAGGGACCTTAGCTTAGTGATGAGCTTTGAGGGCACTATGGTGCTGAACTCTGAGCTGTAGTCAATGAACAGCACTCTCATGTAGGTGTTCTTTTTGTCCAAGTGTGGAGTGCAATAGAGATTGCGTCATCTGTGGATCTGGGGAGGTATGCAAATTGCAGTGGGTCCAGGGTGTCTGGGATGATGGTTATGATGTGAGCCATGACCAGCCTTTCAAAGCATTTCATGGCTACAAATGTGAATGTTATGGGGCTATAGTCATTTAGACAGGTTACCTTCGTGTTCTTGGGCACAGGAACTATGGTGGTCTGCTTGAAACATGTAGGTATTACAGACTGGGTCAGGGAGAGGTTGTGGCCTTGTGAATGTTAACCTGTTTAAAGGACTTACTCACATCAGCTACGGAGAGCATGATCACACAGTCATCAGGAACAGAAGGTGCTCTCACGCATGATTCAGTGTTGCTTGTCTCGAAGCGAGCAAACAAGGCATTTATCTTTTCTGGTAGGCTCGTGTCACTGGGCAGCTTGTGGCTGGGTTTCCCTTTGTAATCCATGACAGTTTACAAGCCCTGCTACATCCAATGAGCGTCAGAGCCGGTGTAGTAAGATTCAGTAGCAGGATTTGTTATATGCATCCGGGTTAATGTTCGGCACCTTGAAAGAGGCAGCTCTAGCCATTTAGCTCAGGGCGGATGTTGCCTGTAATCCATGGCTCCTGGTTAGGATATGTACGTACGGTCACTGTGTGGACAATGTCATTGATGCACTTATTTATGAAGCCGGTGAGAAAAAAAGCCTGCTATGCCTGTATTCTTCATTCATGATCCTGAAGCTTTTGTCCCTGCCTATCACTAACACACCTGATTCAGCACAAAAAAACAGAAGTCAACCACTATGGATATGGCAATGAGAGAATGTCAATTGGTTGGATGTTAGAAATATAATAAAAAAATGTAACGTGTTTGCTTTTTCCTCAGGAAGGGTTGCAGCACTGAATATGTTACAGAAGCAGATTAAGATCGATTCTGTTCCTTTCTTCTGGACAGTGCTGCTAGGGAAGAGTGTCCGCTACACAGGTGATAATCCGAGATGAGATAGTGATGCCTCTAAACTCTTAGAAAAAGGGTTCCAAACGAGTTCCATGTAAAACCCTCTGGAAAATGTTCCACATGGAACCCAAAAGGATTCTACCTGGAACCAAAAATGGTTCTTCAAAGGGTTCTCCAATGGGGACAGCCGAAGAACCCTTTCAGGTTGTAGATAGCACCTTTGTTTCTGTTTCATTCTACAATCTTAGAAACAGTCACTGTTCAATTAACTTTCCGAATGCACTATAAGTTTTCAGACCACTTGACTTTTTCCAAATTTTGTTACGTTACAGCCTTATTCTAAAATGGATTACATAATTTTCCCCCTCATCAATCTACACACAATACCTCATAATGATGAAGCAAAAACAGGTTTTTATAAATGTTTGCACATTTATAAAAAAATATTTGCACAAGTATTCAGACCCTTTACTCAGTAATTTGTTGAAGCATCTTTGGCAGCGATTACAGCCTAGAGTCTGTTTCGATATGACACTACAAGCTTGGCACAACTGTATTTGGAGAGTTTCTTCCATTCTTCTCTGCAGATCCTCTCAAGCTCTGTCAGGTTGGATGGGGAGCGTCGCTACATGGCTATTTTCAGGTCTCTCCAGAGATGGTCGATCGGGTTCATGTCCGGGCTCTTGCTGGGCCACTCAAGGACATTCAGAGACTTGTCCACTCCTGCATTGTTTTGGCTGTGTTCTTAGAGTCGTTGTCCTGTTGGAAGGTGAACCTTTGCCCCATATTCTGAGGTCCTGGAACAGGTTTTCATCAAGGATCTCTCTGTGCTGTGCTCTGTTCATCTTTCCCTTGATCCTGACATGTCTCCCAATCTCTGCCGCTGAAAAACATCCCCACAGTATAATTCTCCTAACATGCATCACCATAGGGATGGTGTCAGGTTTCCTCCAGACGTGACACTTGTTATACAGGCCAACAAGTTCAATCTTGGTTTCATTAGACCAGAAAATCTTGTTCTCATGGTCTGAGAGACCTTGTGCCTTTTGGCAAACTCCAAGCGGGCTGTCATGTTCCTTTTACTGAGGAGTGGCTTCTGTCCGGCCACTCTACCATAAAGGCCTGATTGGTGGAGTGCTGCAGAGATGGTTGTACATCTGGAAGGTTCTCCCGTTTCCATAGAGGAACTCTGGATCTCTGTCAGAGTGACCATTGGGCTCTTGGTCACCTCCCAAACTTCTTCCATTTAAGAATGATGGAGGCCACTCTGTGTTCTTTGGGACCTTCATTAATGCATTTTTTGGTACCCTTTCCCAGATCTGTGCCTTGACACAATCCTGTCTCGCAGCTCTACAGACAATTTCTTCTACCTCATGGCTTGGTTTTAGCTCTGACATGCACTGTCAACTGTAGGACCTTGTATTGACAAGTGTGTGCCTTTCCAAATCATTTCCAATCAATTGATTTTACTACAGGTGGACTCCAATCAAGTTGTAGAAACATCTAAAGGAAGAGCAATGGAAACAGAATGACCCTGAGCTTAATTTCGAGTCTCATAGCAAAGAGTCTGAATACTTATGTAAATAAGGTATCTTTTTTTATTTTTAAGAAATTTGCAAAAAATGTATAACAATTTTCACATTGTCATTATGGGGTATTGTTTGTAGATTGATGAGGATTTTTTTATATATATACATTTTAGAATAAGGCTGTATCTTAACAAAATGTGGAAGAAGTCAAGGGGTCTGAATACTTTCCGAATGTACTGTATGTTGTCTTATTTGTCTCTCATACCTATTGTTTCCAAGGCTACGGTGAAGGATACACAGAGATCATATTCAAGGGCAAAGTTGAGGAGAGGAAGTTCCTAGCTTTCTATATCAAGTAAGTGACAATGCATTGATTTACCTTCCCTTTCTGTTTTGGTTGGTAGTTTTGTAAATGTCATATCTGTGCCTAAGATGCATCGTGTGTAGTTGGGCACAACATAGGAAAATGTTTTGCAGCGGAAATTAAAATGAACGTTCTTATTGGACAGGACAAGTTCTGTTTTAATATGTTTCATGGGGGCCTTCCTAGTGGCGCAGTGATCTAAGGCATTGCTTCGCAGTGCAAGAGGCGTTATTACAGACCCTGGTTCATTCCCAGGCTATGCCACGTGGCCGGGAGTCCCATAGGATGGCGCACATTTGGCCCAGCGTCGTCCGGGTTTGGGGAGGGTTTGGCCGGGGGGCTTTACTTGGCTCATCGCGCCCTAGCGACTCCTTGTTGCGGTTCGGGTGCCTGCAGGCTGACCCCGGTCGCCAGTTGAAAGGTGTTTCCTCCAACACATTGTTGCGGCTGGCTTCCGGGTTAAGCTGACGGGTGTTAAGGAATGCGGTTAGTCGGGTTATGTTTTGGAGGACACATGACTCCACCTTCGCATCGCCCGAGCCCGTTGGGGAGTTGCAGCGATGAGACAATATTGAAAAAGGGGGGTAAAAATTGAAAAAGACCATTTAAATAAATATAATTTTCCTTGAACACAACTCTGAAAGCATACATATGTGATAACCAGGGATGATCAGGTGGTGGCAGCAGCCAGTCTGATGTTTGACCCTGCTGTCGCTCGACTGGCAGAGATGATGTCAAACGGATTAGTCATAACCAAGGCCCAGGCACAGTGAGTTACCATTTTATATGTACACAAGCAAGAGAAATATATGAGAGAAAGAGGCAGTGTGTTCATGCCTTAGAATGGTGTTAAATTAATCAAAATGTTGTATTTCCCACATAATCTTAGTTTACGTCTCTTTTGTAGATCTGATGACCTCAGTTGGTTGAAAATGTAAACCTCCTCTTCCTGCAACACTCCATGGTCAACGCCCAGTCCGACGGTACCTCCTTTAACCCTCAAATCAATGGATATAAAAAAAACTAAAATGTTCTTACTCTTCTCTCTAATAAAAAGCCATATGGTCTCAGGATTATGTTTGCTGATCGAAAACTACTGGGTGTTTTGTGTAATCTGTAGTGTTTTAAATCTTTTTAGGAATAAAAGGACTAATCTATGACATGTCTTCATTGCCTTTGAATGTCTTTACAGTTACAGTATTTGGAATAATGGTAGTCTATCACACCTTTTCTCAATACACCATATGCTGTGGTTCAGGTGGTGAGAAATAAGAGTAGTGGCCTCAGGATATCACGGTCCTCCAGTACCCCAGAAGCCCCGGCCCGCCCTAATATTGAATGTGATGCGTTGCCTGTCAGGAATGGAGTGGGGGGAAGATAGAAAGGTGTTGAAAAACCACTGGATTATGGAAGTGTAACAGCATATGAAACAGCAGCTCAGACATCTTTTAAAAAGATAGATGTAATCCAGGCCCAGTTGTAAGTGAACATTTAAGAACACAATACTATGCCTTCTTGAATATATTCACAGATGGATCTAAGGACCCTAAAACAGGGAGGACAAGTGCAGCTTTTAGTGTTTCTGAGTTGGCAGTGACAAAAGAGCAACAAATCATTTATCTGTTTACACAATGGAGTTGATGGCCATACTCTTGGCTGCAGAGTGGCTGGAGGAGACAGTGTAGTCATCTGCTCTGACTCTGGTGTAGTACGGATTACCTTAAATTAATTTGTGTCTCAGAGCAGACAGGATGTATTATATGAGATTTTGTAAAGGGTGGCTAAAAACAGTGGTTAGAAGCAAAGGGAGGTCCTCAGGCTGAGAGAGAAGGGAGGAAAATTTCATCACAAGGCTGAGACTGGTGGGGAAACATCCAACTGGGAGGTGTGATCATTGTCAGGGGGAGATGAAGACAGTGGAACACATTATATTTCAGTGCCAGAAATATTGGAGGGAAAGGGAGCGATTGTTATTAGGTTTGAGGAGTAATGAGGTTGAAGACAAGATTAAGTGCAATGCTGGGGAAATCTTCAGGGGGATGTAGTATTTAATTATGTATTTCGTTTCCTTAAGGAGATGAAAATATTGGGCAGGATTTAGGCCTTCTCTGGTTCACACTCCAGTCCGTTGGTGGCGGTAATCCACCTTAAAGTTGGTTGCCAACCGCTATCTAAAATCCCCAGAAGAAGGAGGCGAAGGCTCTGCTTTCTGCGGTAGCTAGCTAGTTGTTCATGATGATGGAAGAGGAAGAATTGGAATTTGCGGAGGATTTGGAGGCGATTTTGCACCTTACTCCTGAGGTGCAGTTGGCCATCGAGCAGGTAATCGTGTGCTAAGTGGGATAGTTTCTTATCTGCAATGAAAATACTAATTTGTTTACAGGCATGAGCTAGATAGCTTACCTAATGTTAGCTGTGTTGTTATCCTAGTTAGCCTGCTAGCTACATTAGGCTTGTTAGCTGTTTTAGGGACCTTTGCGTACAGCTAGATAAGTTATTTTCAATACATGTAAACAGTCATATTGTCTCTGAAGTTTTGTATTTCTAGCTAGGTAACGTTAACTGACTAGCTAGCTTTGTCTAACAGCACCCTCCCCTTTGGTAAAATACAGACAGGTTGCCACCCCGGCCTTACTGGTGGTACCTGTCATTGAAACTGACACTAACACGGAACCCAAACCGTGTGCGCCATCGTGCATAAATATATTTTGTCCCCCCCCACACCACGATACCCAGGTTAAAATATCAAAACAAACTCAGAACCAATTACATTTATTTGAGGACATGTCGAAAGCATTAAACATGTATGGCAATTTAGCTAGTACTTGCTAGCTAATTTGTCCTATTTAGCTAGCTTGCTGTTGCTAGCTAATTTGTCCTGTGATATAAACATTGAGTTTTATTTTACCTGAAATGCACAAGGTCCTCTACTCCGCCAATTAATCAACACAAAACGGTCAACCGAATCGTTTCTAGTCATCTCTCCTCCTAGGCTTTTCCTTCGCTTGACTTTTTATATTGCCCTGAGGCACTGTGCGGTCACCCATAAGTGATGGTTGCGCTTTGGGTGCAGGTGGTGGGACTTCAACCACCGTTGAAGAGGCCTGATATAGAGCAGGCCCAGGGGAATCAACAAGGCGAGTCCAGTTCCATGCCAATGAAGGCGATCCTCTGGGTGGTTGTCAGATGACTACTTGTTGTTTACAATAATGCCCAGCCCACTGATGTGGGTCAGGAGCATGCCTCTATCTGACAGGACCTGGGTCCTGGTCTGGGCACAAATCAGCCAATCATCCAGGTAATTGAGGATCAACAGTCTTCGGGATGTGAGAAGTGCCAAGTCAGCGTCCATGAACTTTGTGAAAGTGTGGGATGCCAAAGAGAGGCCGAAGGGAAGAACCATGAATTTGTAAGCCCTCCCTTCGATAGTGGATTGGAGGTACTGCCAATGAACTGGGTGAACAGGAACATTGACGTACGCATCCATCAGGTCAAGCGTCACAAGCCACTGGTCCCTGGACACGGCCTGCAACACACGGCTGGGGACAGCATGTGGAACCTTAATACTTTCAAGTACCCATTGAGGTTGCGGAGGTCCAGAATCTGTTGAAACCCTCTGTCTCTTTTTGGGACCACAAAACAAGTGGAGTAGAACCCACCTAGCTGTTCTGATGTCTCAATCATGCGGATGACACCCTTGTCCAGGAGTGAGGAAATCTCCAGCCGCATGGTTTTCTTCAGGGGGTCGGTCACTGTGATGACACGAAGGCCCCTGAAGGACGGATGCCGGAATTGGAGTCTGTACCCCTCGAGCATTGAAGACAACACCCATGGGGACTCCACACACTCCTCCCACTTTGCCCTTTGAGACTGGGAGAAGCGGCCAAGGAAGGATGTGTCAGGGGACCTGCCGGGGCCCACCTCTCCTCTGGCGCCCCGAGCACATCGGTCCCCCAGGCACGTCCCTATGGTGGTGACGGTTGACACACCAGTCACAAAGGGAAGCCATATGGCGGGCAAGCCAATAAGGTAGCTTGGAGGAATAGGAACCCGGTGAGGGATAAATTATCCAGTACCTCTGCAAAAACCGGGAAAGACCCATGTGGGAAAAACAGGCTGTCACTTCACCTCACGCTGTGCCCCTCCCCGCTGTCATCCCTTAACACGAGGTGATGGGGAAGGATAGGGACCCCACCCTCGTTCGGGTGCAGGTGGGTGGCGACGGGTCGTCGGCCTTGGACCCGGGGCCTGAGGAAGTGGCATGAACTGTCTCAGGGTCTCCCGGTCCCCACAAACCTTATCGGTCTGCTCTAGAATGTCATCAACCTCTGGGCCAAAGTCAGCCTTGGGGTGAGGGGCAAATGTGCTCTGGAGAGCAGCTGGCAGACGGGATTGGGCCAGCCAGAGATGGCGCCAGGAGGTAACCACCTGCCCCATGGCCCGTCCGTTGGCGCAGGCCACATCCCTCTGGAGCAGGGAAAGCAGGCGAGACACATCTATCACTTCCCGGAGGAGCTGCTATGTGCCCTCTTGCAGCAAGGAAAAGAGAGTCTGCAGGTAGGCCTGCAGCAGCATGGCCATGTTGGTAAGGCGGCCAAGAGAGCTGAGGGACCCCTATGTGGCTTTCAAGTCGCATCAAAGACTCTGCGGGGGTCCTGCCTTCAGTCGCAGGTTCCGCTCTGGCAGAGGCCCAGCCCTCCTGCAAGGTCTCGCAGAACTCAGCAGAGATGGGGACAGATGGTGAGTCATCACTCTCCACCAGTTGATGTCCAGTGCAGTGGCTACCTGAGTGAGTAGGCTCCTCAGTGCCAGCATCGTTCCCCAGGAACAGCCTATCACTGGCCAACAGGGAACAGCTGTTGCCATCTAAGCTATCAACCTCCTGACGCAGGGCATGTGCCCTCCTTTCAAGGTGGTCCCAGCGGTCTGACTCTGGGCCCAGTAGAGGGACTAACAGCTCGTTGCCGCACCACTCATGAGGGAGGGAGCTCATCCCCAGCCAGAGCCCCAGCCTGGCTGACCCATTTGCGCATGGCCTCCAATTGTGCCAGGTCCAGGCGTTCTAAGAACACCACACAAAACAGGCATCCAGTATGGCTCAAACCCAGGCAGTGCATACACAAGGTATGTGGATGCCAGCATCACACCTGTCACAACGGGAAGCCATAAGCTCAGCCAAGCCAACAAGGCCACGGAGCAGGGGTCTGACTCCCTGTGAAAGATATGTCGTGACCCGGATGGAGGTATAGGAACCCATGGAGGGGTAAATTACCCGGTACCTCTGCAAACACGGGAAGACCCCTTTTAGGAAAAACAGGCAAACAGCAACCAGGTAATGGATTTGATTTATGTGTTTTACACCAACTGCAATATTAACTAGCCGGTTTAATATCCAAGCAGTAAACAAAAAAACAGCACCATATGATGGTGTAACTCCACCAAGGAACTCCAAAGTAGGTGTCTCAACGTAGTGGCAGCCCACCACCATACCCTTGCAGTCTGCAGGAGAAAGAACAAGAAAACGCTGTAGGGGAATTAGCAGAGAACCGGACAGCATGTTAAAGCAATTCACAACACACACAAAACAAGCCAGTCTGCAAGTTGTGTAAGGTTAATACAGTTTGAGGCAGCAAGAGCCACCAATATATTAATGGATGCACACAGAGTCGTAGTGTAATGCTAAAGGAGCACAAGCACGACAAACCACAGGTGGAAGATGCAGATCAACCGTGTGCAGCGAGTGGAGCACTCAAGAGGAGGGGCTGGCCATGTGGCCAGCTGCTCCAGGCTGCAAACTGCCAGTGAGTATATTTCACGCAATATATCACACTTACCAGTGATTTACCAAGTGAATTTCAAAAAGTTTGTACCTCAAACCATACGGACGTCCGGCGAGAAAATTAAAGAACGTTTCGCGGCAGTGGGGTCTATATATAGCGGCGGACCCCAGCCGTGACACAGGTGTACACGTGAGTTAATCCGTAAATCCTTACCTCGGATGTATCCCTCCACCGTGGAGTGATCCAATATAGTGAAACATAAGCAACAACATGTATTTAATGAGCCATATTTATATGCCTTAGGTTTTCCCCAGTCAAGACCCATTGGACAGAGCAGATTTTAATGCTGTGGAATACATCAATACATTGTTTCCTACTGAGCAGGTAAGACTGGAGTCCTTCACAGAAACTAAAGTCCCTTTATATTACACCAAGGCTCTAGTCTTGGATACTTCTTTTAAATGTTTTAATTTCACCTTTATTAAACCAGGTAGGCTAGTTGAGAACAAGTTCTCATTTGCGACCTGGCCAGGATAAAGCAAAGCGGTTCAACACATACAACAACACAGAGTTACACATGGAATAAACAAACATACAATCAATACTACAGTAGAAATATCTATATACAGCATGTGCAAAAGAGGTAGGATAAGAGAGGTAAGGCAATAAATAGGCCATGGTGGCAAAGTAATTACAATATAGCAATTAAACACTGGAATGGTAGATGTGCAGAAGATGAATGTGCAAGTTGAGATACTGGGGTGCAAAGGCGCAAGATAAATGAATACAGTAAGCTATATCATTTCATACATATGTTCTTGTTACATGATGATACAAAGTTATAGTCTAGCAGCTGGCTGACACCAAACTCAAATTCTTCCTGACTTCAGTCTGGAAAGGGACTCTGACACAGCTACGACCAAAAGTTACTTTTTGTAGCAGGTTAGGGGAGCATTTTCACTAACCCTAAACTTTTTCCTAACATGAACCTAATTCTCCTAATCTGCCGTGTTCATTCTGCTAACCTGCTGCCTAAGTTATCCTAACCTGCTGCCTAAGTTATCCTAACCTGCTGCCTAAGTTATCCTAACCTGCTGCCTAAGTTATCCTAACCTGCTACAAAAAAGTCACTTACGGTTCATAGTTGTATTGAAGTGGCGTGTTTACAGGGAATCTCATCTGGAAAAGCTCCGTGATGTTGTAGGCATGATACGTCGAATTACCAATTGAGGGGATTCATTTAACCTGCCCTCTGTTGAACCGGTCTATGGCCCCCGGGCACCCGAACCCTTCCAATACAACTGTTGAATTTTCAAATCCAAACAACTCTTTTGTTTTTTATTGTCACATACAGGTGCAGTTACATGTGTTTTCAACCCCCCCAGGAGAAATCTCCCTGGGGAAAAAACGTTTGGGAGAACAAATCAAAGTTCAAATCAATTTTTGTGTGAATATGGAACTGACAAACTGACTCCTGTGAGCAGACAAGTGTCAGAGCTCTCCCTCGCTGTTTTCCACGTTAGTCTCGTCAGCCAGGCTAAAAAAGGCCATACAAATGTAACAATCTGAACCTGCACGATCATAGTAAAAATGATGTCCTCAAGCTTCCAGTAAAGCGAGACACAACTCCCTCTTGAATTATGGTTGAACAGTCTCTTTTAGCCTCCGGAAGATGCTAAAATCTCTTGAGTAGGTCGCTAGGTGTTGAAATAAAGATGCTTTAGTATTTTTAAGTGTGTACTTTTATTCTTTTTTGCTTGCTCTCCTCACATTTCAAAAAATGTATTTAAACATACATTTTTTTTGTATGGCCTAGCAAAACAAAGGTCTTATTGACCTAGTAGAAGGTAATAGTCATGATGGGCGGCAGGGTAGCCTAGTGGTTAGAGCGTTGGACTAGTAACCGGAAGGTTGCAAGTTCAAATCCCCGAGCTGACAAGGTACAAATCTGTCGTTCTGCCCCTGAACAGGCAGTTAACCCACTGTTCCTAGGCCGTCATTGAAAATAAGAATTTGTTCTTAACTGACTTGCCTAGTAAAATAAAGGTACAAAAAAGAAAAATGAAATGCCCACTAGATGGTGCTGAATGTGTACTTTTAACATTAGAAAAGGATCCATCATCCAAATCAGTCCATACAACTTGGCTTTGTGTGAAGAATGGATTTGAGTTAATACATAATCCTGATACCCCTGTGTTTCCTCAGTCACTGGCTAATATAGATGATGTGGTCAACAAGATCCGTCTGAAGATTCGGTGAGTGACCTCACTTTATTATTATTATTATTATTTTATTTTTCATGAGTTTAACAGAATGTTATTTATTTTGTGTGTTTAGGTGTCTGGATGACAACATCAGGACGGTGGTGAGAGGCCAGACCAATGTGGGCCAGGATGGCAGACAGGTGAGTGAGGGGACCATCTGGGATTACTCTTCAGTGTGTGGCTACCTGTTGTTCTTGGATCATTTTCCTGCAAAATAACCCTGACTCTGTGTAAATACTTAGGTTGTTGGTTGTTATTTATGAGCTAATTTAAGGATTACGGTGTGTGCATGTGTCAGTACGTGTGCATGTTTGGAAGGGTGCTCTATATATATGTGTGTGTGTGTGTGTGTGTGTGTGTTTTGGTATGCTTGGTATGTAGCACTGGGCTCAGCGACAGAGTGCTTTGATAGATGAACAGCAGTAGCAGCTTACTGTGAGACCCAGTAGGGCCTTTTGGTGGAGAGAGAGACAGCCAGTCAGTCTACACTGGTGAGCCCACACAGAGGGTTGACTTTGTGGCTACAAGACAGTAGCATGTTGCTGCTGCCTCAGTCTCACATTCTCTGTACACACCTGCTGTGTCTCACACACACACACTTCATCCATCCAACAGACTGGTGAACTGAGATGTTTTGCAACCTTTTCCCCAGTGTTATTACTCCTAACCCAGACAAATGTGTTGGTGCTCCTCTTTCTGTTTCTCTGTCCTCACTAATGCCATGGAGAAGGACAGGATGAGTCAGAACCATCCCGTTCCCTACTGCTGTCCTACAGGGAATGATTTCCCTCCTTTATTCAGGGGTTAAATTCGGACCTGTGATTTGGTGTCTCGCAGTTTCTCATCTGAGAACGTCAGAAAAAACATTGATGTACTGTAATGTAGATCCTCGCTCTGTCAGGGAACTGTGATTTTGTGGGGAAAGTGACACCTGATTGGGGAGCTGTTTCAGTGTGTGTTGCGTGTTTCTGTGATGGTGGTCCGGTCCTGCTCTGTTACCGCTGGATTATCGGAAATGTTCTGGACAGAATCCACTAACCCATGGGGTTGGTAAGCGCGAAAGCATGGCACTGTACTGTACCGTTGGTGGTCTCGTAGCCGAGGGCCTCTGAACCATCCGCATCTCCCACAGAGCTGAGGGAAGATCCTTTCTGCAGATGGAAAGATGGAGAGGTGTTCATTGCAGCTAGAGATGGAGAGGGCGAGAACAGGAGAGGAGAAAATGACATAAAGTTGTTGGGTTGGGTGCACACTTGCCTGGCACGCTAGTTTGGCAGTGTGTGTCCCAAGGTGCCAAATCCACCTACTTAATTGAGCGCTCCTAATGACAAAGGGCAAGCCAGTGAACAGAAAGTTGACAAAAGATGGATGTAAGAACGGAGGTGGAGAAGGCCTGGAAAGATTCCCCTTATATTTAGTCTGTAGCGGCGGCAGACTGGCAGTGATCATCGGAGCAGGGTGCGGATGGAGATTTAGATCTCCAGGGGAGGGGTAGATGAAATCAGAATGCCAGGGATATTTGGAGCAGATGGGGGAATTTGGGTGTATGTATGTGGGTGCATATGAGAGTCCTAGGACAAGGAGGGGGCTCTTTGATGTTGTTGATTATGATGGAATGAATTACACACACTGGAAAATCATTCCATTCAGTCTTCTCGAAGCAGTTCAGACTATTTTGTTGTCATTTGCCTGCTCTTTTACTAAGCAGCTGTCAAAAGCAGCTACAAGTGGTCTGGCCAGCCCATCGTCATGGTAACATGGACCAGACGGCCAAACATGTCTCACTGGTTCACTGCAGTTTAAACTGCCTGAATCCCATTTAAGTCAACTCTAGTTGCTTCCATTACACCCCATTCTTTTTAGTCTTTACAATCGCACAGTAAACAATTTATAAGTGATGAATAAGTCGCTCTCAGACATACTATTGTTCTCCTGATTATGAAACTTTGCAGACAAAATAAAAAAGGAAACTGTTTCTTCCCTGAGGAAATGGATTCATTGTTCTCAACAAGCTTATTGTGGCTGCATTGAGTATGGAACAGTGAGTGGCGGAGGCTCGGTGTTGGAGGGAGGGTGGGGCGTTATAGGAGTGGGAGAGAGGCTCATTAACAAACCAAACATTTGTTATCAATGACATGTAGCCCAGCCATCATGCCAGAAAATGTTAACTGCATTGAGCTTGCATAGCTCAGTCACCATAACCATTATCCAGCTATACACTGTACATTTCCCATGTGCAGCTAGATGTCCCCACATGGTCAGGTCAGCTGTGGGGCTTTATGGTCGTCAATGAGGCAGCGGATGGGGATCCGGCCGGCGGGCATGTGGATGGGTTATGGTTATTGTGTGTGCATGCGGATGTCTTACGTGCGTTTGTGTGTGTTGCAGATGTCTTACTGTAGCTCCTGGCATCTGGGATGTACTTATTAGGAACACTGAGATGGAATCTCCTTGAGAAGCAAACATAACATAAATATTTCATCTAAGGGAAGTTTACTGAAAGGGATATTTACTGCTTCAAGTTGGGTTCTCTGCTCTTTCATCTGCTTTGTCTCTCAGTTTTTCATACCATGTACTTTATTGTCCATTTACATGGAATTTCATTTTGTGACCTCAGCATACAAATACACATACACAACACACATCAACAATATATTACATGGAGTACGGAAAACTCTGTCACTCTCTTCCTCTGTCATTCATCTCTCTCTCTTTCTTTCCGTCTCTCATTCTCTGATGTCTCTGTTGATGTGTTGCTGTTTCTTTTCCCCCAAAACAATATGAACGTACCCTTTAACACTGGGTTAATGTGAAGGTTACCATGTACTTTGGACACGCTAGTAGTGACCCACCCAACCACAGATATAGAATGACTAGAGTGGACATGCCCATACAATTCTATGCTCATTCTATTTCTATGGACCAAGCATCCAGCTCTTTATACTGGATTATCAATGCCTTTGACCTCTCCTGTAATATACCAGAACATATTTCTGTCCCTGTTATTATGGAGTAATTTGTGCAGAGAATAAGCTACTTATTGTGGCCTCGCATGTTTGCTTTATGAACAAATGTGTATGTTCAGTATGAAAAGAGCTTGGTACATATGAAGAATGCCTTGTATACTGTTTATTGAATGTTGAAAAAGATCTTAATTTACTATGCACGACCTCTGCCTACCCAATAAACTACAGGGTCTATGGATAGGAGGAATGCGTGACTTGTCATTGTGGGGGACATCCACATCTCTTCATATCTGTCAGTGAAGAAACAACCCCTCTAACCGCCCCCTGCCTTCCCCTCCTCCAAAAATCTCCAAATAGAGTCCACATGTGTGGCAGACAGTGCTCTATTTCTGCAGGGTTGAAATGTGGCCTCTCCCCCATCTGGGACTGGGTTGGAACAGAGGATGGATGGGGGCGTAGTAGAGAGCGATCTCAGCCAGGCAGACTAGTGCTGGGCTGTGGTCTCCCGACACCCTTCCCAATGCTCAGACACTTGGGCGATTAAGCTAAACATAGGAAATTAACGTTAGGAGGAGAGAGGCTAGGCAAGCTGGCTTCTCAGGGTCTTCAGACTATGGGCTCTACTCAGCGTGTGTGTCGGTTATGTGTGTGTGTGTGTTTTTGGTATTGGTTGTTTGGGCCTCAGGCTGTTATGGAATTGGTATTCTGGTGTGTTCTTAAGGTGTTTAAAGGTAGTTTGTCTCTCTGGGCCTGTTTGAATCAAAATGACATCTGGAGGTCGACAAATTATGATTTTTCAACGCCGATACCGATTATTGGAGGACTAAAAACAGCCGATGCTGATTTTTATGTATGTATGTGTGTGTGTAATAATGACAATTACAACAATACTGAATTAACACTTATTTTAACTTAATATAATACATAAATAAAATCTATTTAGTCTCCAATGAATCATGTTCAATTTGGTTTAAATAATGGAAAAACACAGTGTTGGAGAATAAAGTAAAAGTGGTAGAAGAGAGTGAGAATATATGAAAGCTGGTGGTTCCTTTTAAACATGAGTCTTCAATATTCCCAGTTAAGAAGTTTTAGGTTGTAGTTATTATAGGACTATTTATCTCTACCATTTGTATTTCATATACCTTTGACTATTGGATGTTCTTATAGGCACTATAGTATTGCCAGCCTAATCCTGGGAGTTGATAGGCTTGAAGTCATAAACAGCGCTGTGCTTCAAGCATTGTGAAGAGCTGCTGGCAAATGCAGGAAAGTGCTGTTTGAATGAATGCTTATGCTGCTGCCTTCCACCGCTCAGACTGCTCTATCAAATATCAAATCAAAGACTTAATTCTAATTTAATAAACTCAGAGAAATATGAGCCTTAGTTTCCGGATTTGACCATATTAATGCCCTATCATTTTGAAAACAACTTTTATTCTTTCAGTGAAATTTGGAACCATTGCTGTTAAATTTCACAACCTTCAATGTTATGTCATAATATGTAAAATTCTGGCAAATTAATTACCGTTTTCATTAGGAAGAAATGGTCTTCACGCAGTTCGCAACAAGCTAGATAACCCAAACTGCTGCATATACCCTGACTCTGCTTGCACAGAACGCAAGAGAAGTGACACAATTTCCCTAGTTAATATTGCCTTCTAACATGAATTTATTTTAACTAAATATGCAGGTTTAGAAAATGTATACTTGTGTATTGATTTTAAGAAAGGCATTGATGTTTATGGTTAGGTACATTGGTGCAACGATAGTGCTTTTTTCGCGAATGCGCTTGTTTAATCACCCGTTTGTCGAAGTAGGCTGTGATTCGATGATAAATTAACAGGCACCGCATTGATTATTTGCAACGTAGGACAAGCTAGTTAAACTAGTAATATCATCAACCATGTGTAGTTAACTAGTGATTATGTTAAGATTGATTGTTTTCTATAAGATACGTTTAATGCTAGCTAGCAACTTACCTTGGCTCCTTGCTGCACTCGCGTAACAGGTAGTCAGCCTGCCACGCAGTCTCCTCGTGGAGTGCAATGTAATCGGTGTCCAAAAATGCCGATTACGATTATGAAAACTTCAAATCGGCCCTGATTAATCAGTCGACCTCCAATGACATCCTCCCTCCCTCTGAGGTAATCACAGATGTGAGAGGGTTGGATTGGTGAAAGCAGTTACTGTAGAGACCTTGCTTTCACTTAATCAATCGGGTATATATCAATCAATGGTAAGCTCAAGGAAGTGAGGCAGAAAGGAGTCATTTTGTATTATTGTAAGTATGTTGATGGTCCTGGCCAGTGGCAACCCTCAACAGGTCATGACCAACCAAGCTTCTCAGCTTCCTGTCCCTGACTTTCCTAGCTTTTTCCTGGTAACAGACTACATCGTAATTATTTATCAGAGCCTGCCCTGCATGCCCACTGGTTTAACTGAGGGGTCTACCAGTGTGTGTGTGTGTCCACATACAGAGTCTGCCTGTGACCTTGAGTCTGGCTCTGTGACGCTGTCATCATGCTAAGCCTCTAAGCAGAATAGATGCTGCTTCCTGCAGAGACAAAAAGGAATCCATTGCTGTCAACAAGCAGATTGTGTGTGAGGAAGAGAGAGTATGTGTGTGTGTTTTCCCTGTCCGTCCACTTTTGAAGAGCCTTGTAAAAGTGGTATATTCCTTAGGCAGCTGGTGCCGGCTGTTAGGATTCCATCTTTGTGAGAAGGAGAGGAGAGCCCCTCCCACCCACACACACAGACACACACCCCACATTGGGCCAGTGTTAGGCCAGTTACCCCCGATTACTCTGGCATCAGATAGCAGTGCCAAAGCCCAGCTCAGACCATCAAAGCACGGCTGCGTGGCGTAAAATAGAAAGATTAGATGGCAATTAGTTTACTTCTCTGTGAAAGAAGCCCCACTCTGTTCTCCACCCCAGTTGTTCCAAGAATTTGTGGTCAAACACTAGTCACTAGGACTACATTTTTAGAGGATTGGAGAGACTGTACATCTTTTGACCAGAGTTGCACTTTATTTTACATTTAGCTTGACACCCTTCTCTGAGTGATGTGATAACACATGTCATGAGCAGGTCTTCTGTCTAGCCAGTCAGTCTATAACATGGGTTTTTGGGGTTCAAATACATGGATATGGGGTTGGGAATGGGTAGTAGGATATCTCTCTGTGCAGCTGCTGGCAGGAGAGGGAGACCGCTCTTCTTACCGACTGGAATGTGAGCGCAAACTGTGGGAGAAGTTTCTCATCGCGCCGTTCCTTCTGGTTTCTCATCATGCTATTTTGCTTGGTTTTCCATTCCCCTGCTGGGGTGCCTATAAATACAACCTGACAAGGAAGAGAGGAGAATAGCATGACTCCAGAATTTCCCTGGTTCTTCCTACTAAACAAAGATGGGGTTGATTAGCCTATAATCTTGAAACCTAGAGCCAAATTCTTACGTGAACACTAGCCTCTGACCTGCTGTAAGGAGAGACTAAATAGCCTGGTCCCAGGTCTATTGTGCTGATTTGCCAACTCCTATGGCCATTGTCACGCCAAACCAATCTGGTAGCAGGCTAAGGGACGATAGAGAAGTTGAAAAGAATCCTTCTTTGCCTTAGTTGCTAGATGTCAGCTACATCCCACTGTGTCTGAAGAGATGTCTGCCAGAAAGTAAACTTGTTTAGAGAGTCCTGGTACCTAAATGACCTCTTTCAACCCTGTCTCTCTCTCCTTTGTCTCCCTCCCAGGCACTGGAGGAGGCTCAGGTAGCCATCGGCCAGCTCTTTGGTAAAATCAAAGACATAAAGGACAAGGCTGAGAAATCTGAGCAAATGGTGAGTAAACAAACAAAACACAGCCAGACTCTCCCACAGGAGCCATCTTGTTTACCCTGTCTAAAGCTTCAGGGTGTCCCTGTTTGTGTGTGTGTGACTGAGGGTGCCCCCTGGGGACTCTGACATACAATGTAGTGGAGGTAAACCTCCTGCTGTGCGTGGGTTGGTTCTTCCTCTTCTTGTGGGGACCTAAATTCCCCATAAGGATAGTAAAACAAGGAAAATTATCCTCCGTGGGGACATTTCACACATCCCCAGGAGGACAAAGTCTATTTTAAGCATAGGGGATAGGTTTACAATTGGGGTTAGAATTATGGTTAGGTTCTGGGTTAGGGAAAATGTGATTTTGAATGAAAATTAATTTTAGGCCCCACGAGGATAGAAGAACAAAGTGTGTGTGTATGGGGGGGTCACAGGAAGGCTGCTGGGCTGGGTGGGTAAAGATGGAGAGGGAACAATGGAGAGGAACCCCTCCCTCAATGGGTATGTTGTAGCAATTATGTCTCAACTCAAACAGATGTCTCTGCTCCTCGCCCCCTCTCTCTCTGCTCCTCTACTTCTATCCCCTCCTCTTCCTCCCTCTGTCTCTGCTCCTCGCCCCTCTCTGTTCCTTTACTTCTATCCCCTCTTCCTTCCACTCGCTGCTCCTCGCCCCCTCTCTCTCTGCTCCTCTACTTCTATCCCCTCTTCCTTCCACTCGCTGCTCCTCGCCCCCCCTCTCTCGCTGCTCCTCGCCCCCCCTCTCTCGCTGCTCCTCGCCCCCCCTCTCTCGCTGCTCCTCGCCCCCCCTCTCTCGCTGCTCCTCGCCCCCCCTCTCTCGCTGCTCCTCGCCCCCCCTCTCTCGCCGCTCCTCCTCGCCCCCCCTCTCTCTCCGCTCCTCCTCGCCCCCCCTCTCTCGTCGAGCCTCCTCGCCCCCCCTCTCGCCGCTCCTCCTCGCCCCCCCTCTCTCGCCGCCCCTCCTCGCCCCCCCTCTCTCGCCGCTCCTCCTCGCCCCCCCTCTCTCGCCGCTCCTCCTCGCCCCCCCTCTCTCGCCGCTCCACCTCGCCCCCCCTCTCTCGCCGCTCCACCTCGCCCCCCCTCTCTCGCCGCTCCTCCTCGCCCCGCCTCTCTCTCCGTTCCTCCTCGCCCCGCCTCTCTCTCCGCTCCTCCTCGCCCCGCCTCTCTCTCCGCTCCTCCTCGCCCCCCCTCTCTCTCCGCTCCTCCTCGCCCCCCCTCTCTCGCCGCTCCTCCTCGTCCCCCCTCTCTCGCCGCTCCTCCTCGCCCCCTCTCTCGCCGCTCCTCGCCCCCCCTCTCTCGCTGCGCCTCGCCCCCCCTCTCTCGCTGCTCCTCGCTTCCCCTCTCTCGCTGCTCCTCCTCGCCCCCCCTCTCTCGCTGCTCCTCGCCCCCCCTCTATCGCCGCTCCTCCTCGCCCCCCCTCTCTCGCCGCGCCTCCTCGCCCCCCCTCTATCGCCGCTCCTCCTCGCCCCCCCTCTCTCGCCGCGCCTCCTCGCCCCCCCTCTATCGCCGCTCCTCCTCGCCCCCCCTCTCTCGCCGCTCCTCCTCGCCCCCCCTCTCTCGCCGCTCCACCTCGCCCCCCCTCTCTCTCCGCTCCTCCTCGCCCCGCCTCTCTCTCCGCTCCTCCTCGCCCCGCCTCTCTCTCCGCTCCTCCTCGCCCCCCCTCTCTCCGCTCCTCCTCGCCCCCCCTCTCTCCGCTCCTCCTCGCCCCCCCTCTCTCGCCGCTCCTCCTCGCCCCCCCTCTCTCGCCGCTCCTCCTCGCCCCCCCTCTCTCGCCGCTCCTCCTCGCCCCCCCTCTCTCGCCGCTCCTCGCCCCCCCTCTCTCGCCGCTCCTCGCCCCCCCTCTCTCGCTGCGCCTCGCCCCCCCTCTCTCGCTGCGCCTCGCCCCCCCTCTCTCGCTGCTCCTCGCTTCCCCTCTCTCGCTGCTCCTCCTCGCCCCCCCTCTCTCGCCCCCCCTCTCTCGCTGCTCCTCGCCCCCCTCTCTCGCTGCTCCTCCTCGCCCCCCCTCTCTCGCTGCTCCTCCTCGCCCCCCCTCTCTCGCCGCTCCTCCTCGCCCCCCCTCTCTCGCCGCTCCTCCTCGCCCCCCCTCTCTCGCCGCTCCTCGCCCCCCCCTCTCTCGCCGCCGCTCCTAATCGCTCACCCCCCCTCTCTCGCTGCTCCTCCTCGCCCCCCCCTCTCTCGCTGCTCCTCCTCGCCCCCCCCTCTCTCGCTGCTTCTCCTCGCCCCCCCCTCTCTCGCTGCTTCTCCTCGCCCCCCCCTCTCTCGCTGCTCCTCCTCGCCCCCCCCCTCTCTCGCTGCTCCTCGCCCCCATGCCCCCTCTCGCTGCTCCTCTCCCCCATCCCCCCTCTCGCTGCTCCTCGCCCCATCCCCTCTCTCGCTGCTCCTCGCCCCCTCCCTCTCTCGCTGCTCCTCGCCCCTCCACTCTCCGCTCCTCACTCTCTTCTACCGCTTTCCCCTCCTCTCCCCCACCCACCCCTCCCTCTCTCGATCTCTTAGGTCAAGGAGATAACGCGGGACATCAAACAGCTGGACCATGCTAAGCGTCACCTGACCACCTCCATCACCACCCTCAACCACCTGCACATGCTGGCCGGGGGTGTGGACTCTCTAGAGTGGGTACTCACAGTGCCACCTATGGGCGTGGAGGGGAGGGCCAACGGTGGGCTGCGACCCATAGTTTGAAAAGCACCGATCTAGAAGTTACACAGGGATGAATCCTAAGTTAAATACTTGTGGGCGACTCAGACCTTTTCTTGTAATGCATGCATTGATGTCAATGGAAGATTTGTGAAAATGTAGCTCTATGTGCATCTCAAGTTAGGAGTTGGCACATAAAAAGGAATAGTAAAGATCATTGGAAACCATTGTGCACTGTTACTGCCTCAGACCCAGCACCTTGCTTTGTCTTAGTTTGGCACATATACTATTGACTACACGTTGAAGTGCCTGCTTGTATGTGTATCCACTAGCCAGAACTCCAAGCTAGAACTGTCAGTGATGTGATCTGTGTGTGTCCCAGGGCAATGACGAGGAAGAGGCAGTATGGAGAGGTGGCTAACCTGCTACAGGGTGTAGTCAACGTCCTGGAGCACTTCCACAAATACATGGGAATCCCTCAAATCAGACAGCTCTCAGAGAGGTAACCATACACGCACACGCATGTACGCACACACCCCTGCACATGCACACACACGGGCAACACATTCCCTTTCTGAACTGACAGCCAGCCCAGGCCAGGCCTGTTGAGCCCAGAGGAATTCTGTTGTGCTCATCAGAATCAGACCCTGTTTTATATTTACTGAGGAGAGGAGGCTGCAGGCTGCTGAAATACACAGGAAGGAGATGCACTGAATAGGAACTCCTTTATGCAGACATTTTCCATTGAGGGCTTGGGCTGTGCTTTCCACTGGCTGGGTGTGTTTGAGAGAGTGTCCTTGTGTGTGCGTGCCAGAGAGGAAAAGTGTGATTGAGAGAGCGAGAGTGTTTCTTTGTGTATCTGCTCTTGTGTGTGTGATTGAAAGAGTAGGCCTTTGTCCTCTCTCTTCTTTCCCCTCCACAGGAACAGTTCTGGGGTGTGTTAAGCACTAGTCCAGACCCCATACCATCACTACAGAGTAAGGTCTGTGTTCAGCCTTCAACCCAGCTAGTCCCTATGTCCCTCTGGCTGGGGGAGCTAGCTATGCTATCTGCTCTGTTTGCCTTGGAGTGGATGATAAAAACATGAATTTAGGAGAGTAAGGAAGTGTGTGTATGTGTGGTTTTTTTTTCTTCCACAAACTTATGTTTATCCAGAGTTGTGTGTCCAGTGTCCATCAAAGCCACCCACACACTCTCTTACCACCACTGTTTTGTTATCTGGAAAAGGTTCAATGGAAAATACTGAGTCTTCAGAAGAAATTGACAAACATTTGGTGGGATGACCAGACAGAGGGACAGCTGGAGCATTGGTCTGACTGATTGTCAGGGGCATCTGCAGGGCACTGCCCACCCTGTGGCATGGCATCCATCTTGTTTACTCTGGAAGGTTATTCTTGTTGCTCTAAGATTGGACTCTGAATGCCCCACCAGATTCACTCTTCACATTAGGCCAGATGTTCTGGTTCCCACCATGGAACTATGTGCTGTACTGTGTAACCCAATAAACTCTTCTGGAATTTGTCTGTCCCAATGAGTAAACAAAACCACTGGCCTGAAACCAGTCAGTCACAACTTACCAGTGGGTCACACCCAACCTAGCTACCATTTTGGAAACTGTTTCATGATGAAAATATCTACAGTTATGCTACACCAGCTCTAAACACCGCTCCAGCTTTCATGATGGCAGTGTTTTCTCAATGTTTCTCCACTGTTTGTCATCCACAGGGTAAAAGTGGCCCAAAGCGAGCTGGGGACTCAGATCCTGGCAGACTTTGAAGAGGCCTTCCCCGCTCAGGGGTCAAAGGTGAATGCCTTGTGTGATATATGTGCGTCATTAAATAATTGTATGTGTGACTATACATTAAATAGATAATGTATGTGTTTACCCAAGGTATTTTGTGTACTCTATCCCCAGAGAGCAGGGGGACCCAGTAATGTTCTGAGGGATGCCTGTCTTGTGGCCAATGTCTTGGACCCCCGCATCAAACAGGAGATCATCAAGAAGTTCATCAGACAGCACCTCTCTGAGTACATGGTGCTCTTCCAGGAGAATCAGGATGTAAGATTCAGTTTATTGTACTGCTTAGCATTAAAGTGGAACTGACAGCGTTTTAGCAAAATTAAATATTATTAAAATCTGTTCATATACACTCCCAGGAATATGATATGATTCTGACAAGCAAGAATTTGAATATGGCCGTTTACATAAATTCATAGAATGTTTTGGAGTTATGTATAGTAAGGCATTTGTGAAATTTCTATATCAGTATAGAGTGGCAAAGCGGCTGTGCGTTTGGACAATTAACAGACACTGCAGTAAATAAAATCTAATAAAAACATCGGCCCCTGTCCAGGACCGGAGTCCATGCAGACCGGTGCGCCATAGCCAATCAGAGCTACAGTAGGCCTATATGCAAATAAGCTATTTGCCACACGGGCCTGCCATCATATACATCGAACTGGACTGTGTGTTTACAGGCAGTAGTAACAGCGCGGCTTTAGATCATTAGAACGCCTTCGCCACTAAATACACTTGAATGGATTTCTACGAATGTGTAAATTACCACTTGGGAGTCCTCTTACATCTGGCAACTTCACAGTCCTATTCATCAAACAACCACCTCAGTTGCCTATGCACATCAACAGCAACAAGACCCAAAAACGAATGCTAGACAGAGCGAGATGAGCTAAACAAGGGAACATTAGGTAAACCCTCTCAAACATTGTAGCTTGTTGGCCATCAAAATTGCACTGATAAACGACGGTGAATAGTACCCTGCACGTCGTTCTGCAGCTTGTCTGCCAATGCATGCTTGTCCTAACTGAGTTTTGACAAATAAATGTGAACTTGCCTGCCTGCCCATTAGCTCGATGCTAAATACATTTGATTGACAACTAAGAGATATGCTAACTGTGGATAAGTAGTTCAAGTTCAGCATAGCTAGCTAGCAAAGTGATTCACATTTCTTGCTAACTAACCAAATGACACCTGTATCTTTAGCTGTAGCCACCGAAAAACGATATGAAGGAAAAAGTAAATCACTCACCCTCTTATCCAATGACATGACATCCTCCCTGCAGCCAGCTAGCTAACGTTAGCCTCTGTGTTTTTAGCTAGCTACATAAATAGATATGCTAGCCCAGTGGTGTCAAACTCAATCAGCGCACGAGCCATATTTAAAAAGCACAATGTATTTGTGTGCCAGACTATTTGTTTTCACACAAAAAGTGTGCAACTGCAAACCAAATAGGCAATTATTTTATTTGCAAAAAAATATGTCCCTTTATGTCCAATTATGTACACAGGATGCTGTATATAGCATTTTAACATTAAAACAAACGATAATATAAATATTTGTCCAGCCTTTTCTGCTGTGCTTGCAGATGTGCATAATATGGTGCGACCCTAATCAAAAAGTATTTAATATTTAAATGTTTTGCACTGCATGGATCACCGCAGCTGTTGAATGCAGCATTGCTATATGGTGCACTCAAAATGTATTGTACTGTAGTTGAGTAGCCAGCCTAGGCTACTTCTCAAATCTTGCTGAATTCACTGATGCCAGCGCATCAGGCTGTAATTTCATAAAGTAGATGACTCAACTGTTATACTCGCTTGTGTGTCCTATTCGTTCCGTGGGCCTTGTATTTGACACGTGCGTTAGCCTTTTAGCCACGTTATGACTGACTTGTGATCATTTCCCTCGTTTGATTGTATTGACATTCCCAGCCTTAGTTCAGTCGTCCGTTTATGTTCTAAATATTTAGTTATTGAAACTGAAACGGTACGTCCCAAATGGGTGGAGGCAGCAAACAATGTACCAGGCCAGCTGTGATTTACAACCTGATAGCAATATTTTGTGGAGTACCAAGAAATGTATTGGTGAATTATATTGAACTGCATCCATTGATTCTGCCAACAATGCCTTAATGTACGTCATGGAATTAAAGTAAAATATAACCTATTTTTAAAACCTCTTATAAAGTTGGTTTTGAAGCATAAACTGGGTATTTTATATATTTTTACTGATATTATGATGGTCTGTTTCACATCTGCGAAGTAGTTAAAACGCTAAGGTGGCCATTTTGGGTCCATTACACGAGGGATCTTCGATAGGTACAAATGGGGATAATGGACACAAAATATATATTTTAGTTTGTGGTCCAAACACAAACTAGTATTTCTTCCTTTGTAGATCATGTGAATCATAATTGAGATGTACATTGACTGATCTTAAATAATGCTAGTGTTGTGACAGTGCGTCTGTGGATCCTCCACCTGAAAGTGTGTTTGTCCACTGACCTGACTCAGGTAGCTTGGCTGGATAAGATTGACCGGCGCTACGCCTGGATTAAGCGTCAGCTGGTGGACTATGAGGAGAAGTACGGACGCATGTTCCCTGAAGAGTGGTGTATGACTGAACGCATCGCTGTGGAGTTCTGCCACATCACCAGGTACACACACACCCTGTACTGGAAACTGTTGACAGCTAGAGCCTGACTGTGATCACATTCTATCCACTGTTGTAATAGTTGTACTCCTCTATCATCCGAACACTATTCAGTATACAGTTGATTTAGTCTTTGTTAGCAGGTCAGTGCTCATGTAGGCTATCACAATCATTCATGCTGCAATCTGATGTGTTGACAACCCTATATGTCTGTGTGTCATCCAGGACAGAGCTGGCCAAAGTGATGCGGACGCGGGCCAAAGAGATCGAGGTCAAGCTGCTTCTTTTTGCCATTCAGAGGACCACCAACTTCGAGGGGCTGCTCGCCAAGCGCTTCTCTGGGTGCACACTCACCGACGGGCCCGGGGTTAGACACACACACACACACACACACTCATCATCATTATCTTCGGGCCATCATTGCTGACACTAGTGTTGTTTTCAGGTGAAGAAGCCGGAGACACCACTGGAGTCCACCAACCCTTTCCTGGAGGACGAGATTGGAGAGGATGGGTCAGAGATGGAGGAGGATCTGGATAGGGTAAGACATGTTTGAGATGACCCTGTCTGAACATCGACCTTGATAGGTATAGGCTGACCTACTGAGGTTATTTCCTGTGTCATGGTGACTCATTATGGGAATATCTCTAGAAGGATCTCGATAGGACCTTTTACGGGATGACTTTGGAAAGAAAATACTCATCCCCAAGAGAGAAATCATGAGTAGTAATTACATCCTACATTGTTGACCATTTTCCGCTCCCCAGCCCAAGAAGCACAAGGCTCCTGACAACCCCTTCCATGGCATTATTTCCAAGTGCTTCGAGTCTCACCTCTATGTCTACATCGAGTCTCAGGACAAGTGAGTTGTGTGTGAGTGATGTAGAGATCTGGCACAGATTTGTGTGCCCAGTACTTTTCCTTTCTCCCTCATCAGCCCTGTCGTTCCCTCTTGTTTCTGTTTCTTTCGGTTTCTCTCTGTTGGGGCTGAAATGGTTCCTATGAGCTGCATGACCACAGACGCTGAGAAAGAGGGATTGAAAAGTGGTGCTGCAGCAGATCGTTCTTCTCCTTCTCTTCCTCCCTCTCTCAACTCCTTATTTTTTTTCTCTCTCACTCTCTTTCCTCTCCCTCACCTCCTTCCACCCTCCCCCTCAGATGTGTGGTCTCCCCAGAAACGAGGCACTTATCTAAGGCTTGTTCGTCTCGCGGCAAACCCTAGTATTGGATCTCTGGAGCATTTAGTGTTTGTCAGTCTGACTGGGACTTACATTATCTGGCTATGGCTTCCTTTCACAACAGACATGGACAGACGATTCTACATTAGGCGTTTCCAAAGCAGCTTGTCTCAATGGAATACAACAGGAGAGAGAATAGTTACCTGATTGTTCATACAAAGTAGATTTCGTTTTTTGTCCTTGGCTTCATTTTACAGTAACAGTGGGGTAAAGTAATAGACCATAACAGCCGTTTAGACATTGATATCAAAGTACAGTGAAGACAGCCGCAATAGAGGGAGAATCTCCTACCCTTTCTGTCTGTCTCTTCCATTTTATCATCACTGAACTGTGTGTGGCAGGTTGGCGTTTGTCATGAGTCTTGCTCTGGAGGCAGCTCTGCAGAGTGGTCACTTGCTGGCACAGCCACAAAGCCATAAAATGTTAAACCTATCCCTAACTACACTGCTAACCCTAATGCTAAACCTTACATTTAGACCAAAAAGCTAATTTGAGTTTTTATGAATATTTATGATGAAGCCCATTTTGAATTTTCAGCTGGCCCATCTAGTGTAAATCGCTCAGTTCTGCCTCCAGGGCAAGATTCATGGCAATAAATGTCAACCTGCGTGTGTGTGCTGGTATCTGGGGCTCATCACTGAACTGTGTGTGTTATTGTTATTGTCAGGAACCTGGGGGAGATGATTGACCGTTTCGTGTCAGACTTCCGGGCACAGGGCCCCCCCAAGGCGGGCACGGAGGACGGTGGAGCGGTGCTGCCCAGCTGTGCTGACCTGTTTGTCTACTATAAGAAGTGCATGGTGCAGTGCTCTCAGCTCAGCACAGGGGAACCTATGATCGCCTTCACCACCATCTTCCAGAAGTACCTCAGAGAGTATGCCTGGAAGATACTGTCTGGAAACCTGCCCAAGTAATTTACTACAGCCTAGCCTAATGATGATCAGATTTATTTGTGTGATGTAGGTCTAGTAATTATTTTTTACGCGCTTTTTAGTCAGGCTGCTCACATACTGTATTGGGCCCTAGAACCAGGATGGCAGGTTGCAGTACTTCCCAGTACGGGTTCTGGAAGACCACCGTGTACTCTGGTTTTCATTCAAACCATTTTTTGGATGGTTTCTGGCTTTGCTAGGTATAGTATAAACTGTGGCTTGCTAGGAGCTGGACTGGCACAAATGCTTCTGTCAAAGCAAGATTAAAATTCTGAAAGATGATATATGCTATCATTTGCTTCAATTCCCTTTTGATTAAGGAATCTGACAAAGTTTGTTCATTCAGAAGAGTGATCCGTCATTCTCCGGGGTTTGTTTGATAGTTCATGTGTTTAGTCGTCACTGTGTTTGATCGTCTGGGTTTGCATGTCATGTGGTGCTGGAGATGTTTACATCGCGGTGAGGACTAATACTTCATGAGCGAAAACATCTTTGGCTCACTGGCCACATTATAAGACCTATTATTCACTGTGGTTGATAGACATGCACACACACAGACCTCTTGTGTGGTGTGTGTGTGTGTATTGGTTTGTGGAGTTTTAAAGGGGGCCATTTGAGGGTTGGAGCTGTGTTGGTTTTCCCAGAAATCTCGGCTGTGGCGTTTATTAATGAGAGGGAGGCGGTTTAGCCATGTTGCCATGGTAACCACACCCCTCTGTCTGTGTGTATGTCTCTGGCTGTCTCAATTATACAAAACTTGCTTTGAATTATAACCTGTAACTAGAGACAGGAGTTTCTGCTTGTCAGTTCACACTAGGTCCCAGAGTTTTCCCTTTAGAGCTCATGTGAGCAGACTTCTGTCCCTAATTCACGAGAGAACTATTGACTCTTTTTCTCAATCTCTCTCTCACACACTCTCTCTCTCTCTCTGTCTCTCAGGACTAGCAGTAACAGTGGAGGACTGACCATCAAGAGTCTACTGCAGGAGAAGGAGGGTTCGGAGGCTGCTAAGTTCACTGTAGAGGAGCTGTGCCTCATCTGTAGCATTCTCAGTACTGCAGAGTACTGTCTGGCCACAACACAGCAGGTTAGAACACACACACACAAACACACTCAAACGGGCCTAGACTTAATATTAACCTATTCTGTGTCAGTTGGAGGAGAAGCTGAAGGAGAAGGTGGATAAGAACCTGGTGGAGAGAATCAACCTGACAGGAGAGATGGACACCTTCAGCAAGTAAGTACCAAATCCTAGGAGCAATTTCTGCCAACTCAAAATTAACAATAGTTTGAGATAAAGTGGAATAATTGGATGTGAAGTCCCATGACGGTCAACTCTGTCTCTTTCTGTGTCTGTCAGTGTGATCTCCAACAGTATCCAGTTGCTTGTTCAGGACCTGGACGCTGCCTGTGACCCTGCTCTCACTGCCATGAGCAAGGTGGGACACCCACTGCATTCCTCTCCTCCTTACACTGTCATATTTTATTTTCACTTTCAACCATTCCCTCACTGTCCCTCTTGGTCTCCTTCCCTCTAGATGCCATGGCAGAGCGTAGAGCATGTAGGTGACCAGAGTCCCTATGTGACGTCAGTCATCATGCACATCAAACAGAACGTCCCCATCATCAGAGATAACCTGGCCTCCACACGAAAATACTTCACCCAGTTCTGCATCAAGTTCACCAAGTGAGTTACTTCCCTCTTCACTGTTCGTCAATGTGTGTGAGGAAGACTTGGTACTCCCATTGACAAGATTCTATCTTGTCTTTTTTTTCCCCTCAGCTCTTTCATTCCTAAATTCATCAACCACTTGTTCAGGTGTAAGACTATCAGCATGGTGGGGGCTGAACAGGTAAACATACTTACCCTTTTATGTCATTAGCCTTTACCTAAGTAGAATTATGCTTATGGTCTCCGTAATGATAACTTTTTGACAATTGTTTGTTTGCTACCTGTAGCTGATAATTCAGCTAGTTTTATTGGTAACATTGTTTCTTCTTCTGCTTTGTTCTTCAGCTCCTCCTGGACACCCACTCCCTGAAGACAGTGTTGTTGGATCTGCCCTCTATAGGCTCTCAGGTGGTCCGCAAGGCCCCAGCCAGCTACACCAAGATAGTCGTGAAGGGGATGACCCGCGCTGAGATGATCCTCAAGGTGAGCCCTGTGACACTAAAGCATAATTCAGAGTCTACAGACGCCGAGACGCGTTAGTCCGACGTCCCATTGTGACTGATTCACGGCTCTAAGACCACCAGCCACACCTCCCCAAAATTTCCAACCAACGCAGCTCCTCTATTATTTGAATGTGTTGACCGTTGGAGAAGTTGCATAAGCCGCACTGAGAATTCGAAAAGTATGAAAGCCAGTGGTCAAATGTTCTAGAACACTGCTGCGTGTATATGTACACGTTTTAGACACTGATAGGTGCTTAACACTACCACGCAACAATGTTTCTCTTCAACCATGCTACAACGTTTCTGTGCAACCACGCAACAACGTTTCATTACAGCCACTTCTATCTAAGCCTAACCTTAACCCACGCTTCTTGGGGAATCCTAACCATTAATCTCTACCCTTTAAATACACTGGCTTGGTTAAACATGACTAGCCACAGTTCATTCCTGTGTTCTGGCATTAAATAATAAGACTAAATACAGGCTGTTGTCTAAGTTTTGTGCAGTTTGACCACTGAGCCAAGTATGAACATTGTCTGACTTGACCAGACTATCGATTTAAGTTGTATTTTCATTGAATAACTGCATGTTTACAGGCTAATTCTTTCTTTTTAACCCGACTAATGAAAGAGTTTTATGCCGAAGTTCCCAGTAGAAGGACACCTCACATTAGGTAGCTGAGGAATAGGAACTGAGCTGTACCCCTGGGTTTTAATGAGAGAGACAGGAGAGGAAGGTAGGCTTTAAAACACATGCGGACGTGCACGCACACACACAGCGTGTCGATCAGCTGAAGCCAAGAGAGGTGTGAATGGTTAGGGAATGGAGGCATCCGCGCATACTCACGCAAGCAAACACACACACACACTTTTTGGGAATGCTCACACGCATCAGACACATGTATCCATGGCTTGTCTCTTCTACAGAGTAAATACAGTCTGATTGGTTGACCTTGCCCCAGGGTTAGCCAATAGAATGCAGAAAGACAATGACACACACCGGTCTTCTCAGACAAACACCACCCTGCCCTAGAGCCTATCCCCTCACCCTGCCCTAGTCCAGTTACATCTGCCCCCAAGGCTTGTGACCCGATCCCAGAGGAAATTTCCCTCACCCCCTTGTCACACACACACACACACACTTAACTGCCTGCCTTAAAGGAATGCAGCCTCGATGTCTGTCTAATGGGCTGTTTTAATGGTCAGCCTTGGACCTGCTCTAATGGTCAGGCTGATCTTTTTTATTGGTCAGCCTGGGACCTGCTCTAATCATGCTACATCAGCCACAGCCATCAGAGCCTAATCTATTCTAATCTATTCTGAGCACAACCGATAGGACTACTGAAGTTACAAGCAAAGCCTCTTCTCCCTTTCTGTGTTTCTTGTCAAGATTATATATCAGATTATTTTATACAAATCAACTTCTAGTTACCAGATATTCAGTATATGTGGCCCTTCTTTTCTGCTTGTATGATAAACATGCCAATCCACAAAGCAATAATTTGCCCTGAATTACACATCTTGCTTCACACATTGCATCTATCAGCCGTTACAGACAACGCTTCAAAATGTCCACCCGCTCGCCCATAGTGCTTTGCAACAACCTTAGACATTCACAACTGGTAAGTGGCCTCTCCTCAGTGTCGTCACCCGGGATGTGTATGGATGATTCCACATGTGAAACACACAAGGCTGTTAGTCCATAGAGGAATGCCTTGAATATGTTTACATACAGTAATGGGCGGCAGACGAAGGGGAATGTTTGGAAGGCCTTGGACAGTCATACAAGGTTTGTAGAGTTGTTCTCTTCAGCCTTTTTTTTTTATTTCACCTTTATTTAACCAGGGAGGCCAGTTGAGAACAAGTTTTCATTTACAATTGCAAAGCACTGTGACAAAAACAACACAGTTACACATAAACAAACATACAATCAATAACACAATAGAAAAGAAAAATAGAAAAATCTATGTACAGTGTGTGCAAATGTAGAAGAGTAGGGAGGTAAGGAAATAAATAGGCCATAGAGGCAAAATAATTACAATTTAGCATCAACACTGGAGTGATAGATGTGCAGATGATGATGTGCAAGTAGAGATACTGGGGTGCAAAAGAGCAACAACAACAAAAAATAACAATATGGGGATGAGGTCGTTGGGTGGGCTATTTACAGATGGACTATGTACAGCTGCAGCGATCGGTTAGCTGCTCAGATAGTTGATATTTAAAGTTGGTGAGGGAAATAGTCTCCAACTTCAGTGATTTTTGGAATTCGTTCCAGTCACTGGCAGCAGAGAACTGGAAGGAAAGGCGGCCAAATGAGGTGTTGGCTTTGGGGGTGATCAGTGAGATTTACCTGCTGGAACGTGTGCTACGGGTGGGTGTTATTGTGACCAGTGAACTGAGATAAGGCAGAGCTTTACCTAGCATAGACTTATAGATGACCTGGAGCCAGTGGGTCTGGCGACAAATATGTGGCAAGGGCCAGCCGACTAGAGCACACAGGTCGCAGTGGTGGGTGGTATAAGGTTCACATTAAGCATCTCCAATCCAAAATTAAATCTAGAATTGTCTTCCTATTTTGCAACAAAGCCTCCTTCACTCATGCTGCCAAACATACCCTAGTAAAACTGACTATCCTACCAATCCTTGACTTCGGCAATGTCATTTACAAAATAGCCTCCAACACTCTACTCAGCAAATTCGATCTAGTCCATCACAGTGTCATCCCTTTTGGCACCAAAGCCCCATATGCTACCCACCACTGCAACCTGTATGCTCTCGTTGGCTGGCCCTCGCTACATATTTGTTGCCAAACCCACTGGCTCTTTATCTCAGCTCATTGGTCAGGTCGCAGTTGTAAATGAGAACTTGTTCTCAACTAGCCTACCTGGTTAAATAAAGGTTAAATAAAAATGTAAAGAAATAAGAGTCATCACTGTGGGCCCATCACCTGAACATGTAATACGGTATCGTCATGCCTAGAATGAAAACCTCCAGGCTTCCATCATAACTGAAAATGTAATTTTTTTTAAAGTAAAAACAATTACAGGGGGCAGTTTGGAAAAAACGAATTAGGTCAGAATAGTTCTCTGTAATAATGGACATTCTGGAGTAATAATTACATAACCAACGTTCTCTACTACTCTCTATACTAGTCCAGTGTGAATGGGGCTTTGGTCACGTGTATGCGATGTGTCACCTAAAGAGAGCAAGGGTGGAGGGAATAGGGAATGTTTTTCCTAATAAAATTAAGGATTTCGGGAAAATAACTTTTCAGTCAGAAATGGCTGTAATTATGTTGCAGCTTCAGCAACACGGGCAGCGTGATGAACACTGTTGATGTTGTGTGGTGGTTACTGCAGCAGAGAGGAGAGTGAGACAATGGGTGCTTGTTTTAGTCACTCGCTATCTTTATAACATAATAATAATACACAGCGCAGCAAGTCTGAGCCCAGCCCGGCACAGTCAAATCAGTTGCTGGTCGGACTCCCTCTAGTCATTTGTGTGTCTTAATTAATTTAATCAAAGAGTGTGCTTAAAGCATCAGTCAAGCTCAGTGAATATAGTTGATTTGTTTAAAACACATAGGATGTGTCATTATATGAAAAAATACACATCTTAATATGTCTACCAATCGGTCCAAAGAGCAGATGACTCTTAGTCAATCAAGGTTTTTTGTTGTTGTCTGGGACAACCCTAGAACAAAGTAAAAGTTATGGTGATGATGTAGTAAAGTAGGTTAGGCTGTCTTGAGTATAATGTGTAGACCTGTTCTGGTTAGTCTGTCTGTAGGTTGTTTCTGTCTCTAGCTCAGTTAGCCCTCGTTGGCTGGTGAGATGTGTTTTTTTCCATGCTCTCCAGCCCTCTATCCACCCACCCCAGCCCTCTTCCCCACCACCAGAGCTTTCTTCTGGGGAGGGAGTGGAAAGGCTTCAACACCCCTCCACCCACCTCCTTTTAGCGTGGATGTTTTTTCCTCTCACTCTCCCCTTCTCCCTCCATTTCTTTCTCTAGTTTTTACGAGCTAACTACAACACAGTTCCTCCAGGCTTTCCCTGGGCCTCCCTCCAGGACAGTTGCTTAATAAATCACTCTGACCAGAGGGGAAGGAACCTCAAAAATTCCAGACAATCCACAGCGTTCCATGTCCTGTCGCTCCTCTCTGTATCTCTCTCTGGTTTCGCTCTCTTATGTATTTTTGCCCACACCCCTTAGGCACAGAGAGAGGGCGGGAGGGCTTGGATGTTGGTGTGTGGGTGAGGGAGAAATGTTTTGGGTGGAGAAAATGAGCTTTTGAAGGGTTACGATTTTTTATTTTTTTTATTCAGTGGGACCTGTTAACCATGTTTTCTGCCCACTCTGTAGCAAGCAACTTCAATCAGTCTCAATGCTAAGCCCATAGGGCTCTTGTCAAAAGTAGTGCACTATGTGGGGAATATAATGCAATTTTGGATGCAATGAGTGTAATTGTGGGGCTTTGTTTGAAGCTTTAACTACTTGCACACTGTCTGGTCTGATAGTGGACTAACTCTTGGGCCTGTTTGTTCTTACAGGCCACACACACACACTTATCACGCACATGCATACACACAGGGTTTATGAATCAGTTTATGAGTCTGCTGGGAGTTGGTCGTCCCATCAAGGCTCTTGTGAACGGGGGATCTACAAAAAACACGCTGCACTTCAGTATTGAGATGTGAATGTTTGAGCAACACTGATGTCTCTACCCCTCCCCCCTCTACAGGTGGTCATGGCCCCCCATGAACCCTCTGTGGTGTTTGTGGATAACTACATCAAGCTCCTTGCTGACGGGAACCCAGAGACCTTCCAGAAAACTCTGGATATGAAGGTAAGGGCCACTTCGATTGGGTCCA
Source organism: Oncorhynchus kisutch (assembly GCF_002021735.2). Lineage (NCBI taxonomy): Eukaryota > Metazoa > Chordata > Actinopteri > Salmoniformes > Salmonidae > Oncorhynchus > Oncorhynchus kisutch. The sequence goes on along the minus strand of NC_034188.2, from coordinate 63,619,333 downwards.
CTTGTTTTGTCTCAATGATGTCACCTGTTTTCAACGGTTATCTCCTACTTCCTCTTGTCTTGTTTCCTCTTGCAATAACTGATGTTCTCGTGTGGTGTGTGTAGGGGTTGAAGCGCAGTGAGCAAAGCAGCATGTTGGAGCTCTTCAGACAGAGGTTACCCACTCCACCCTCAGGGACCGATGGAGGCCCCTCTCTCTCCTTTAGCACCCCCACCCCCGAGCAGGAGAACTCGCGCATACGCAAACTGGAGAAGCTCATCAAGAAGAGACTCTGAGTGGACACACACACTTGCACTCACACATCACCATACCACACACAAATTATTCCAGTAATTAATCTTGAATACTTGTTCCTGCTCTGTTTAATCATAACAGAGAATTGCAGGCAGAGTAAAGACATGATTGTTTCATTTTTGTTAGGAGCATTAATATGAACCTCATGATTTCAAAGTAAACTGTCGGATTATGAAGACATGTCCTCAGCTGCAGAGCTGTTCGCACTTATGACTCATTTACTTCTGTATTTCTTTTCTGCTTCTCTTTTTATGACACTAAATAACCAAGCTTTGTAAATGTCGTTAAATGTGGACTATATCATACACACACTATGCATTTTAGCAAAATGTGTTTGCACTTAAGACAGAATCAAGAGCTACTAATTAAAAATGGCTTTAGGAGCAATTTGTTGCCGCTTTGGCACCTATCCTCCCAGTCCCAGACTGAGAACAAGGAACTTCAATGTGTTTGAAGCTAACATTTTCAGAATGTTCTCCTAATGTTTTCAGAATGTTCTCCTAGTGTTTTCAGAATGTCATTGTTCTCCACCTCTCCAGTCTGTTGTATTTTATTGTTTCTCTTAGTTCCCTGTTCAAGTGGAGGATGCAGTTATTTAGGAGTTTGTATGTTTCTAGTTTCCCTTCACAACGGGAACAGTCTCTGGGTGGATGGACCGCATCTCACCATGCATTGCTGTCTCCAGGTTCTTAAGGCCCCAGGTCTGGGACAGAGGGGATCTTGGGATGTCATGTCTCCTCAATTAGACAGGAGACAGTCTCTGTCAGTACGTTATAAAAAGGAACTCATGTGTTCAATGTTGTGGATATATTGTACAAAATTATATTGTCTAAACATTTTTTATTTTATTTTATGTTATTCCAGGCCACTGTGTTTGACACTGACAGTCCTAGATTGCCTGTCAATCATAATGAAAACTTGCCAGAAGATATGACCCTACTGTTACGCTTGTTTACACTGTGCTGCACTGGGGTTGGAATGCAATCATGGTTACATCAAGACACCGTGGAGCTGGCGCAAGATATGGGTTGGAAAACGTACCTCAATGCAGGGATGGGATATGCCACTGTACACCTCAGACATTTTGGAATGGCAGTACCAGCCAATTAGCTCCTTTGTTGTTCAAGTGACTGCACTGGCTACTGTTATCTAGCATGAGGACAAAAATAGATTTTTTCTGGGAAAACTATTTGCATTTCAATCTTTTCGATGGATCAGTGCAACTAAAGGTACAATTTGGAGTACAGTGGCATATCCCATCCCTGCATTGAGGTATGTTTTCCGACCCATATCTCGTGCCGGCTCCACGGTGTCTTAATGAAACCATGATTGTGTTCAGACCCCAGTGCAGCTCAGTGTAAACCCACATCTCTCTCTAGCCTAGCCCAGAGGTGTATTCATTAGTCCAAACAAAAACAATATTTATTTTGGACAAATTCAGGTAGATTCCTCCCCGTTACGTTCAGTTTGCTCCCGTTTAAGAAACATTTTGCAACAGAATTGGCCTAATGAATAGGCCCAGTTGAGGTTAAACTTTTACAGGGGTATTTTTTTCCAGGGGGAGGTGAAGGGGAGTTCCCATGTTTAGTTTTGTTGCCTTTCATGTTTCCTCTCCAATCAGCTGTGAGGGAGTGTTTCCTTTCCTCTATTTCACTGCAAAACAATGATCCTTTTGAAGGTAGCGAAATTTGAAGACAGGCTGGCGAGACAATCCTCAATCCCTTCTATGTTCTTGTTAGGGTTGGTATCTTCTGGCAAATTTGAATTATGATTGACAGGTAATCTAGGCCTGTCAAACACAGGGTCCTGGAATAACAGAAAATAAAAAGTTTTAGACAATACATCATAAATAGAAAACTATATAATTGTGTGTAATATATCTGTGTTCAACAGTGAACATATAAGTTCCTCTGTTAGACAGGGAATTAAACAGAAGTTAGCACAGTGATGCTAGTGGAGAACAATAATATAATAGGAACACAGTTCCTGATCTAATTATTTCTACTGTTACCTGCTTCAGATAAAGTAGTTATTGCATGTAATAGCAAACACTCTGGATCAGTGGTCTTTTGAATCGGTTCATATATACAGGAACATTTATAATTTGGTGGTGTAGCACGAGAATAAGGATGGGGTTTGAATAATGTGTTTATGGTCAAGTAGCTATTGTAAATAATTGTACCCGGGACTTGAACGATTCGTGTTGGATTTCATCCTTGGAAAGCCTTATTATCCCCTCCCAATAGTCCTGCAAATTGATAAATGTATGTATAATCTATTCATGCTATTATGCTTTTGATGTACACATTCCTGCCTTCAGTTCATAAGAAGAAAAACATGTTACTTTGTATTGTCAGAGTAATAGGCTACTGTAATGGTAACTGGTGAAAAACACTAATGCGAGGGCTCCCGGGGGTGTAAAAAAAACTACATCTTAGTACTAGAGGAGTCACTACAGACACCCTGGTTCGAAACCAAGCTGTATCACAACCAGCTGTGATTGGGAGGCCCATGGGGTGGCGCACAATTGGCTCAGCGTCGTTCGTGTTTCGCCGGTGTAGGCAGTCATTGTAAATACGATTTTTTTCTTAACTCACTTGCCTAGTTATATAAAAAAAATAGTTTGCTATCATGTTTTTCTTGTTTAAAAAAAAATAATGTATCACACGCCTATCTCTATCCTAGTCCAGGGGTGTAATCATTTGTCCAAAGAAAAACAAGAGTTTCTATTGGACAAATTAATGTCGATCACGTTAAAAGAAACGTCTTGCAACAGAATCGGCCCAATGAATAGGTCCAGTTGAGGTTAAACTTCGACAAGGGTATTTTTTTCAAGGGGGAGGCCAGAACGAGAGTTCCCATGTTTTGTTGCCTTTCATGTTTCCTCTCCAATCAGCCGTGAGCGGGCGTTTTAAAAGGCGTTTCCTTTCCTCTAGTTCACTGCAAAAACAATGAAACCCTTTGAAGGGAGAGACATTTTAAGACCGATATAGACATTTGAAGACAGATAGACAGGACAATGCGCTGTGCCTTCTCCTGTGTTCTTTTTTTAACGTCAGTGCCTGTGACACGTAGCTTGAGTTCACTATTTTGTCAACTTCAAAGCCACAACGATGTATGTTGAATCTCTTATTTCGAAGGGCAAAACAGAATGAATTTTAGAAATGTTCGTTGACTGAAGGATTTAAATAGCATGCTGTAAAATAGTAAGATATTTTGTTTAGACGCGCGACAGTCGTAAACCGTAGCCTATTGCCAAGCAATAGAGGTTGATGCAAGCCAATTGCCGTCGGCAGAGTTGATTGGTCATTGGGAAGTTACCCGACGTGGAGGATCGATTACATTCAAGGAAGGACACCTCTATGAGTTGGAAATAAAGTTTAACTACAGTTCTGCAAACTCATCGCGCAGTAGGCTAAAATCTTGTTTGGGAGCGGCTCGTTCATCTTGTTTTTAAGGACTTTTTTGTAAAGCAATGGTGGGCAGACTAAACTTGCTGAATGTATGTGACAACGACCCATTGGATATGAGCTGCAAAGCCGAGCGGGGACTTGACAGCCCGGACTCCGGACTACCCCCCAGCCCCAGTCCGAGCCACTGGCTGTTGCCTGACTGCAGGGATAAAGGTGCCATAAGCCCAGTGTCTGAAGACGAGAGCAGAGGGTCATCCTTGGTACGTAGGCTGTCGCACGTGTTACATTAACTGCGAACATCCTGTTATGAAATTGTAAGGCTAAGTTCAAACATAGTTTCCGAAGTATATAGCCTCTAAATGCGTTTCCCTGCATGGCCCATAGTGAATCTGGGTCATGTCAGTAGTAAATTGGGTCAATAGTCCAAGCCAATCATGTTCACGACGTCTACCAATTATTTGCTCCTTATGTTAGTGCTGACTATTCTTGCAGGTTCCCATTTTATCGATTGGATCTGTACCTCAGCTGCACACCTTGTCCTACGGGGAGGGAATAGAACTTGATCCACTACTGACCAAGGAAATACGGTATGCTGTTTTGAGTTACTGCATGTAGGCTATGAGTGTGATTTTTGAAACTGTCTTAGCACTCCACTGTGTGCTGTCCACTATTTGTATAAATACCATTAAACAAATGTGGTGGACCACAGATCAAACGTTGCCACTTCTAAAACTATATCTAGCTGAACATGAAGTGAATTGACACTTGCCCAAATGTTGTCATTCCTAGATACACATCGTCTGTCCACTATGACTCAGAGCGTCACTTTATCCATGACATGGCCATGCAGCCCAGAGGCCTGGGTCTGGAGAACTGCAGCCAGATGGTCCTGGCTGTCCCTCACAGCACCTGGAGACACTACAAGACCCAGGTGGACTTCCAGCCTCGCCAACGGGCCCAGCGCTTCCAGAGCACCACCATCGTCTACCCCAAGCACGCTCGCACCATCTACACAACCGAGCTGAGCTACGACAGTCGGCGGCTTGCCAGGAGATTCATGTCGCGGGTGGAGCTGGAGGCTGCTGACCGGAGTAGGCTACCCCAGTAGGTTAGGGGAAGACTGAGCACGGCCTGGGGGAAAATTCCCTGGGCCCTATGGGGGCCAACCATCCACCAGGCTGACACCAACAATGGACCCAGGTTACAGACAGTCATCTATTAGTTTAGATTGGAAAGCATGGTACTCAAACGTGGGCTACAAGTCTCAAGAGGAGGGAGGAATCTGATCTGGAGTATCAAACAAATAGCAGGGACATCTGTGTGAGGCTGCCATCTACCAAAGGGTTTATCCATTAGTAGCTAGTAAATATATTTCTCTGGTATGTCAAAGTTGGATACATTTTAATGCAGTGTGTTGAACTGTGGACTGAGACTGGTGATTGTGAATACTATCACCATGGAGGAACTTGTAAAACAGATTTGGAAGTGAAGGATTGTTAGGGAAGTGTAGTCCGGACCATCACTGTGAAAACATTGTGTTTAGGCCTAACCATTGCAGTGGGGCTCAATGAACAATGACCCTACATTATAAGATTCTAAGGCAATAGTGGAGTTTCCATGTGGCTTTTGTAAGTATTCACATTTGTAGACACACAGGGAGTTGTCAAATTACTGTCTATTAACTGGGCTTTAAAATGTCTCTTCAAATCACAGGGTATTATGGGGTATTGGTTGCACTATTACTTACCACAAGCAGAATATCCTAGCCTATATAGTGTAACACCAAACCCCATCTTAGTCTTGCCTTAGTCTTGCCTACACATTTACTGTAAGTATGGTCATGGAGCAGAACCAGTTTTCTTTTTTTTAAGATTTTTTCACAGATCATTGCAAATTGATGAAGTTGATGTTAGTTGGTAATGAGTAGCAAGAGATTATCCAATGTGTCCTTATTGTTCTGTTATACATTTTTAGCATTTTCCTAATAGTGAAGTATTGTTTTTACTAACATCTTGTGAACTGTCCCTCAACAGTTCATTATCTTTGCCTATCACCTTCTGGTTGCTTCCATAGGTTTTGTTTTATGTATTTATTTGATGCTCATCAACTCCTTCTGGTAGCCTAATAGCAATACACGGCTATCTTCCCTCAAGGTCCTACAAGGATGCACATCTAGAGAACTTGAACTGTCTTGAGATAAGTGCCTTTTGAAGTCAAATGGTATTGCTTTTAAGCTCTGTTAGTAGATTTGAGAAGTTACAATTATTTTTTTATGTACTCAATGCGATACATCAATTCAAAATATAATCTTGTCAGTATCAGGATTTTGTTTTGGTTATCAGTTAGGGATGTTCCTAGATGAGTAGAGCTACAATTTTAGTGCAATTACACCAACTCTGATTGAGACAGCAATGTCATCTGCAGGATAGAGAAAGTGCTGCACAGAACCAGAATTATTAGTTTGATAACAGCCCCACCTAGATGTGGTGGTGTGTAATGGCACCACTACTCCAAGTGTCCCTTGAACAGCCCCAAGCAGTCAATCACCCCTTGCTGTGAGGCCAGGTAGCGTTGGCCATGTCAACGGTGTTTCCTCGTATTTCATTGCCTCTCGCTGGGATTTATTGGGGCAGAGGCTGGTCAGACTCCTGGCCTTGGTCTTTTTGCCGTTGTAACCCTTGAATATGGGTTTGGACTGTGTGGAGGTGCCGTTGATGGCCTGTTGCTGCTCAGTGTTAAGTAAGTTAAGCTGCTGTGAGTTCAGGACGGAAAATTGGGTTAAGTTGTTTTGATTTCACAGCACTATCACTCAATACATCGGTGTTAAAAAAAATGAAGCTTTAAGCTAATCATTGTTTTATTAAGAGCTGACAGGTAGCCTAGCGGTTAAGTGTGTTGGACCAGTAACTGAAAGGTCGCTGGTTCGCATCCAAGATGCCCTTGAGCAAAGCACTTAACGCTAATTGCTCTGGATAAGAGCGTCTGCTAAATTACCCAATTTTTCAGTTTTTGATTTGTTAAAAAAGTTTGAATTATCCAATAAATGTCGTTCCACTTCATGATTGTGTCCCACTTGTTGTTGATTCTTCACAAAAAAATACAGTTTTATATCTTTATGTTTGAAGCCTGAAATGTGGCAAAAGGTCGCAAAGTTCGAGGGGGCCGAATAAATTCGCAAGGCACTGTAGCAGCAAAGGGGGGGACCAACTCTATATTAATGCACATGATTTTGTAATGAGATGTTCGACAAGCAGGTGTCCACATACTTTTGGTCATGTAGTGTATCTTTTCAATAACCAAAATTATTGTATTTTCAACTGTTTGAAGCTTCTGTCAAAACCGAAAGTTAAAGATGCAAAGACAAAAATTAATGGGAAACATCGAAATAGGCAGTGGTGACCCGTAATGTTTTGAACACCCTACCTGTTTTGCATGTTATTTTGGAATTAATACGTGTCACATATCAGTTTGCAAACACTGTAAAAACATATTTTATTTTCAAGAAATCAAGTTAATAAAGCTGCATACAAACATGATCTCTTTTTTGCTTTCTTGAGTATAGCAGCTCCAAAATGAAGGTGTTTCAGCCTAGCTCAGTGCTTTCTGTGGTAGTGGGGCAGCCAGCAGAAAATAGGGGTTTGCAGTGTTCTCCCGTTGCACCGTGATTGGCTCAGTGTTCTTTTTTGTTGAATTTTACCTCCTTTTCCTCCCAATTTTAATTATGATCTTGTCTCATCGTATAACTCCCCAACGGGATTGGGAGAGGCGAAGGTCGAGTCATGCGTCCTCCGAAACATGACCCACCAAACTGCACTCCTTAACACCCACCCGCTTAACCCGGAACTAGCTGCACCAATGTGTCAGAGGAAACACCATTCAACTGACGACTGAAAGTCAACCTGCAGCCGCCCGGCCCACCACAAGGAGTCGCTAGAGCACGATGAGCAAAGTAAAGGCCCCTCCCCTAACCCGGACAATGCTGGGCTAATTGTGCGCTGCCCTATGGGACTCCTCACTCATGGGGACACAACGTCACCGTAAAATTTACGGGGAGAGCTCAACAATTCAAGCCCCCTTGGTACTGCCATAGAGTTACATTAGAAGTGCCCATCCAAGAAGGCTCAAGGTCATTGCCCACAGATAAAATGACGTCAAAATACATGATCTACAGTAGCTTTGATTAGACTGATCATGTCAACATCATACTTTCAAAATCTTAGCTAGTCATCATTATGAATCAAGTCAACAATCTACTGGCAAATCCTTGTCATATGAAGAGAAATTATATATAAAACGGATCGGTGCTCATCGGCCATTGGACATAAACATTGCAAGTTGGAAATCACAAATTCAATAATGAGTCGTTTGGAAGGATTCAGGGGTAAACTGCAAGCACTGCAAAGCAATCACTGACTCCGGAGGAGGTCTCTGCCGTGTTACAGTCCCCTAACCAATTGTGATGTGTTTTCACGTTATTTATAACTTATTTTGTACATGATGTTTCTGCCACCATCTCTTATGACCAAAAAGAGCTTCTGGATATCAGAACAGCGATTACTCACCCCGTACTGGAAGAATATTTTTTTTCTTTAATGAGTCGGACACAAAGGAGTTACTTCTGATGCCCGATAAGGCCCTCATCCCTGTCATGCGCAGGAGAAAGAGACCCAGAAGCCAGCTGCACCAATGTGTTGGAGGAAACATCGTGCCCCTAGCGACCTGGTTAGCGCGCACTGCGCCCGGCCCGCCACAGGAGTCGCTAGTGCGCGATGAGACAAGGATATCCCTACCGGCCAAACCCTCCCTAACCCAGACGACGCTAGGCCAATTGTGCGTCGCCCCATGGACCTCCATGTTGCGGCTGGCTGCGACAGAGCCTTGGCTCGAACCCAGAGTCTCTGGTGGCACAGCTAGCACTGAGATGCAGTGCCTTAGAACAATGCAGTTAGGCTGCAGGTACTGTTTAATAAAGCTGCCAATTCAGCACTTGTGAGGCATCTGTTTCTCAAACTAGACACTTTAATGTACTTGTGCTCTTGCTCTGTTGTGTACTGGGGCCTCCCACTCCACTTCTATTCTGGTTAGGGCCAGTTTGCGCTGTTCTGTGAAGGGAGAAGTACACAGCATTGTACGAGATCTTCAGTTTCTCGGCAATTTCTCTCATGTAATAGCCTTCATTTCTCAGAACAAGAAAAGACTGACTAGTTTCAGAAGAAAGCTCTTTGTTTCTGGCCATTTTGAGCCTGTAATCAAACCCACAAATGCTAATACTCCAGATACTCAACTAGTCTAAAGAAGGCCAGTTGTATTGCTTCTTTAATCAGCACAACTGTTTTCAGCTGTGCTAACAATTACAAAAGGGTTTTCTAATGATCAATTAGCCTTTTTTTAATGATAACTTGGATTAACTCACAAAACTTTTAGTTGGAGCACAGGAGTGATGGTTGCTCTGTACGCCTATGTAGATATTCCATAAAAAATCTGCCGTTTCCAGCTTCAATAATCATTTACAACATTAACAATGTCTACACTGTATTTCTGATCAATTTTATGTTATTTTAATGGATTTTTTTTTTTTTTTCTTTCAAAAACAAGGACATTTCTTTTGACCCAACTTTTGAACGGTAGTGTACATTTTACCTCTACTAACCGGTGCCCCTGCACATTGACTCTGTATCGGTACCCCCTGTATATAGCCTCGCTATTGTTATTTTACTGCTGCCCTTTAAATATTTGTTACTTTTATTTTTTACGCATCTATTTTTTACTAAACTTATTTTTCTTAACTGCATTGTTGGTTAAGGACTTGTAAGTAAGCATTTCACTGTAAGATCTTCACCTGTTGTATTTGGCACGTGACAAATAACATTTGATTTGACTAGCCTGATCTTCAGTGGGGTGGATTTGTGGTCCAAGTCTGGTTTTAAGGGTCTCTTTTCCAAGTCTAAAAGGATAAACGTTCAACATTAGCCATCAATCTAGCATGATTTCTGCAGCTTTCAAAACAACTGCAAACTCGGAACTGGGAAATCTCAGACTTCAGTGAGTTGAGGACAACTGGGAACTCAGAAAAAAACAAGCTCTGTGGATGTATTTCAAGGCCTACCTTAAAACTCAGTGCCTCTGCTTGACGTCATGGGAAAATCTAAAGAAATCAGACAGACCTCAGAAAAAAACTGTAGACCTCCACAAGTCTGGTTCATCCTTGGGAACAATTTCCAAACACCTAAAGGTACCACGTTCATCTGTACAAACAATAGTAAGCAAGTATAAACACCATGGGACAACGCAGCCGTCATACCGCTCAGGAAGGAGTGGTGTTCTGTCTCCTAGAGCTGAACTTGCTTTGGTGAGAAAAGTGCAAATCAATCCCAGAACGACAGCAAAGGACCTTGTGAAGATGCTGGAGGATACTGGTACAAAAGTATCTAAAGTATCTAAATCCACAGTAAAATGAGTACTATATCGACAGAACCTGAAAGGGAGCTCAGCAAGGAAGAAGCCACTGCTCCAAAACCCCCATAAACATGCCAGACTAAGGTTTGCAACTGCACATGGGGACAAAGATCGTACTTTTTGGAGAAATGTCCTCTGGTCTGATGAAAAAAAATAGAACTGTTTGGCCATAATGACCATCGCTATGTTTGGAGGAAAAAGGGGGAGGCTTGCAAGCCGAAGAACACCATCCCAACTGTGAAGCACGGGGGTGGCAGCAACATGTTGTGAAGGTAATTTGTTGCAGGAGGGACTGGTGCACTTCACAAAATAGATGGCATCATGAGGGTGGAAAATTATGTGGATATATTGAAGCGACATTTCAAGACATCAGTTAAAGCTTGTTTGCAAATGGGTCTTCCAAATGGACAATGACCCCTGAGCATACTTCCAAAGTTGGGGCAAAATGGCTTAAAACCTCTTGGGACTAGGGGGCAGAATTTTCACTTTTGGATAAATAGCGTGCCCAATTTCAACTTCCTGCTACTCATGCCAAGAATATAAGATATACATACATTCATAGATTTGGATAGAACACTCTGAAGTTTCTAAAACAGTTTGAATCATGTCTGTAAGTATAACATAACTTATGTAGCAAGCAAAACCCAGAGGACTAACTGTTCAGAATTTTTATTTTCCTCTCTCTGTTCCCTGACCTGTCATTGCCAAGGGATATTTCTTAGGAACCTGTTTTCACTTCCTACCGCTTCCACTGGATGTCACCAGTCTTTGGAATTTGTTTGAGGTTATTCCTTTGTGCAATGAAGAAGTAAGCCAACTAGGAACTGGGTACACCTTTGTGAGTTGCGCAAGACGTGAAAAGTGGCGCTGGTTTGTTTTCACAGATTGCCCCGTCTACAATTTGATCGATTATTAACGTTTAAAAATACCTAAAGATGTATTACAAAAGTAGTTTGAAATATTTTGGCAAAGTTTATAGGCAACTTTTGAAATATTTTGTATTTGCGTTTTTTGTAAGCTGTTTTTTTTCTGGATCAAACGTGCTTTATAAATTTTGGATATATATGGACGGAATTAATCGAACAAAAGGACCAATTGTGATGTTTATCGGACATATTGGAGTGCCAACAAAAGAAGCTCGTCAAAGGTAATGCATGTTTTATATTTTATTTCAGCGTTTTGTGTAGCGCCTGCAGGGTTGAAATATGCTAACCCCTTTGTTTACTGCTGGTGCAGATGGTGCAGGCTATCAGATAATAGCTTCTTATGCTTTCGTCGAAAAGCATTTTAAAAATCTGATCATGTTGGCTGGATTCACAACGAGTGTAGCTTTAATTGAGTATCTTACATGTGTGATTTAATGAAAGTTTGAATTTTATAGCATTTTATTTGAATCTGGCGCTCTGCATTTTCCCTGGCTATTGGCCAGTTGAGACATTTGCATCCCGCCTATCCCTAACTTAAGGACAACAAAGTCAAGATACTGGAGTGGCCATCACAAAGCCCTGACCTCAACCCTATAGAAAATGTGTGGGTAGAACTGAAAAGCGTGTACGAGAAAGGAGGCCTACAAACCTGACTCGGTTACACCAGCTCTGTCAGGAGGAATGGGCCAAAATTCACCCAATTTATTGTGGGAAGCTTGTGGAAGGCTACCCAAAACGTTTATCCCAAGTTAAGCAATTTAAAGGCAATGTTACCATACACTCAATTAGTATGTAAACTTCTGACCCACTGGGAATGTGATGAAAGAAATAAAAGCTGAAATGATTCTCTCTACTATTATTCTGACATTTCCCATTCTTAAAATAAAGTGGTGATCCTAACTGACCTAAAACAGGGAATCTTTACTTGGATTAAATGTCAGAAATTGTGAAACTGAGTATTTGTATTTGGTTAAGGTGTATGTAAACTTCCGACTTCAACTGTATGTGTACTGTAGCTAAGAAAGTAATACTAAGTGTATGTTGTGTGGTAAGCTGTTAGTAGCCCATGTGCCTCACCCTAATAATTTGTTCCCTTTAATAATGATAATTTTTCCCCTTTAGAGAATTGTAGCCATCAAAAATTGTAAGCGCTTCCATTGGGGCTTATATGCCCCCTTTATTTATCCTACGGTTCTGACTTTGTGTACAGGGAGAATACTGCAAGAACGGCCCATGTTCTGAATTCTATTGCTGTACATTTCAAAGGTGCTGAACAAATTGTTATATTGACTACGTTCATCCCAGATGTGGCCAGGTCAATAAATTGCAATATCCGTACTGTGAGACGCCTAAGAGAGGGAAACAGGACGGGCAGCTGATCGTCCTCGCAGTGGCAGACCACGTGTAACAACACCTGCACAGGATCGGTACATCCGAATATCACACCTGCGGGACAGGTACATGATGGCAACAACAACTTCCCGAGTTACACCAACAACGCACAATCCCTCCATCAGTCCAGACAGACTGTCCACAATAGGCTGAGAGAGGCTGGACTGAGGGCTTGTAGGCCTTTTGTAAGGCAGGACCTCACCAGACATCACCGGCAACAACGTCGTCTTTGGGCACAAACCCACCGTCGCTGGACCAGACAGGACTGGCAAAAAGTGCTATCCACTGACAAGTCATGGTTTTGTCTCACCGGGGGTGATGGTCGGATTCGCATTTATCGTCGAAGAAATTAGCGTTACACCAAGGCCTGTACTCTGGAGCGGGATCGATTTGGAGGTGGAGGGTCTGGGGCGGTGTGTCACAGCATCATCGGACTGAGCTTGGTGTCATTGCAGGCAATCTCAACGCTGTGCGTTGCAGGGACGACATCCTCCTCCATCATGTGGTACCCTTCCTGCAGGCTCATCCTGACATGACCCTCCAGCATGACAATGCCACCAGCCATACTGCTCGTTCTGTGCGGGATTTCCTGCAAGACAGAAATGTCAGTGTTCTGCCATGGCCAGCGAAGAGCTTGGATCTCAATCCCTTTGAGCACGTCTGGGACCTGTTGGATCGGAGGGTGAGGGCTAGGGCCATTCCCCCCAGAAATGTCCGGGAACTTGCAGGTGCCTTGGTGGAAGAGTGGGGTAACATCTCACAGCAAGAACTGGCAAATCAGGTGCAGACCATGAGGACGTGATGAACTGCAGTACTTAATACAGCTGGTGGCCACACCAGATACTGACTTTTGATTTAGACCCCCCCTTTGTTCAGGGACACATTATTCCATTTCTGTTAGTTACATGTCTGTGGAACTTGTTCAGTTTATGTCTCAGTTGTTGAATCTTGTTATGCTCATGCAAATATTTACACATGTTAAGTTTGCTGAAAATAAACGCAGTTGACAGTAAGATGACATTTCTTTTTTTGCTGAGTTTACATATCAATTGTCAGTAGAAACCACATTTGTTTAAGCAAGTCAGACATATCAGTTATCTGTTTTTAAAATGCATTAAATGAGACTGAATTAACTGTTTTGCTGCCAGACAAGGCTCTTCTGACAGCCATGTGTAGCCGTGGTTAGGTGTTGGGACTTTGCTGTTGGGACTCTTCTGTTGAGACAGCTTTACATTGCCTTGCAAAAGTATACACCCCCTTGGTGTTTTTCATATTTTGTTGCATTACAAACTGAATTTAAATGGATTTGTATTTGTATTTCATGTTATGGACATACACAAAATAGTCCACATTTTGGAAGTGAAATTAAAATAAATAATAATTACTTGTTTTCAAAGAATTCAAAAAAATACAAAACTGAAAAGTGGTGCGTGCATATTCCCCCCCTTTGCAATGAAGCCCCTAAATAAGATCTGATGCAACCAATTACCTTCAGAAGTCACATAATGAATTAAAGTCCACCTGTGTGCAATCTAAGTGTCACATGATCTGTCACATGATCTCAGTATATACACACTTGTTCTGAAAGGCCCCAGTGTCTCCAACGCTAGCAGCGCAACAAAGCAAGCAGCGCAACAAAGCAAGCAGCGCAACAAAGCAAGCAAGCAAGCAAGCAAGCAAGCAAGCAGCGCAACAAAGCAAGCAAGCAGCGCAACAAAGCAAGCAAGCAGCGCAACAAAGCAAGCAAGCAGCGCAACAAAGCAAGCAAGCAGCGCAACAAAGCAAGCAAGCAGCGCAACAAAGCAAGCAAGCAGCGCAACAAAGCAAGCAAGCAGCGCAAGCAAGCAAGCAAGCAGCGGCAGCAGCAGCAGCACCACCAAGCAAGCAAGCGACACCATGAAGACCAATGAGCTCGCCAAACAGGTGAGGGACAAAGTTGTGGAGAAGTACAGATCAGGGTTGGGTTATAGAAAGATATCAGAAACTTTGAACATCTCATGGAGCACCATTAAATCCATTATTACGTTTTTTTTTAAAGAATATGGCACCACAACACACCTGCTCAGAGAGGACTGCCCACCAAAACTAAAAAGATCCCAGTGACTGGCTGTACCAAACTTATAGAGACATACCCCCAAGAGACTTGCAGCTGTAATTGCTGCAAAAGGTGGCTCTACAAAGTATTGCCTTTTGGGGGTGAATAGTTACGCACGCTCAAGTTATGTTTTTTTTGTGTCTTATTTCTTGTTTGTTTCACAATCAAAAAATATTTTGCATCTTCAAAGTGGTAGGCATGTTGTGTAAATCAAATGATACAAAACCCCCAAAATCTATTTTAATTCCAGGTTGTAAGGCAACAAAATAGGAAAAATGCCAAGGGGGGTGAATACTTTCGCAAGGCCCTAACAGTTTGTGCACACCGTTTGTTAATGTTGTAGTCCAATTAATGTATTATTTAGTGTTGGTTAGTGGCTTTGCTGGGTTTGCCCCACTGAGATGTACATGCCACTGGAAATCGTGCACAAAGAACAGATAGATATACAGGTTCTTAGACTTGCTTTCAATGAGTGACAGATCTATAACTGCATTTCTATATTAATTTGGTCAGATCGCCCAAAAAGTTACATATTGCAACTTTAACAAATCTATGACAAACATTAAACAGATCTGTTTTGGGGTTACAATGATAATGTTATGGTAAAACAGTTGTAGGTAGGCCTATAGGCCTACGCTGGGCATTTAAAACTAGATTTTGTGAGCATCAAACCAACCTGGTTCATCGCCAGAGTTTAAATGCGAGCTCTGACAATTTCTCGTAGATCCACGCTTTTTATATTTTGTTTTGTCCTTTCTCTTCTTTCTCTTGCTGTCTGTTTCTTTCAAATAAAAGGTGGTTTAATTGACCCTCGTCAGTCAGTCGACTGCTCTTCCCTCAGCTAAAGGCTGGCAGACTCAACGGTTAACCCGTCAACTTCTAGTGAATCTTTGTTTTCATTTTAACAATTTACTATCTGTGATGTGCTTGCTTAAGATTGATGTAAACATTTTTTTTTTAAACATCCACTGAGGCTATGCTTGATCCATTTCTGCTGCAGCTCTCTGCCCCCCTGATTGCTAAATCATTAACCCATATTTTTAACCTGGCGATTATGTCTGGTACTATCACCAAGGTTTGGAAGGTGGCCCATGTACTCCCCCTTCACAAAGGTGGTGACCCTTGTGACCTTAAAAATTATCATCCTATTTCTAAACTTTCTTGCCTAGCTAAAATATTAAAATCCTTGATTCATTCTCAGCTAAGATCTTAACTTTGAAATGTATTTTAAATGTACAGACCAGATCATAGCACACATCGCAGATCATATCTCTGCTGCATTCCTAGTTATAAATAATGCGGCTTTACTGTATGGCTAAAAGGCAACATTGTGCTGCCCTCTGCATTGACCTGTCAGACTTTCGATACTGTCGATCATTCAGTGCTAATTCAGAGGCCTTCCTCAATTGGCCTAGACAGGATGCATGTAACTGATGGTGTTAAATCAGGTTTCTGGATATTGGCCCTTTTTCATGTCACGTAGGTTGATACATGGCCATGTTTTCATTTATAAAGCTCTTTTACAAAATGCCCCACTGTACCGAACATCTTTACTAAACTTTAAACATAGGAGTTACCACACAGTCTCAGGGATAGTTAACTCTGGAAATCCCTTTGGTCTCTACTGAGTTAGGTAAATCAGCTTTTAGTTTTCTTGCACCTTTTTATTTGTGGAAAAATCTTAAATGTTCTTAAATGTGATGTTTTGGTGCCTTTGGGGCAATTCAGAAGGCTGATTGAGGACCTTGTTACTGATGAAATGATGACTATTGTAATTACTTCGCCACCATGGCCTATTTATTTCCTTAACTTACCGCATTTGCACTCACTGTATATATACTTTTTGTTTTCTTTTGTTCTACTGTATTATTGACTGTATGTTTTGTTTATTCCATGTGTAACTCTGTTGTATGTGTCGAATTGCTACGCTTTATCTTGGCCAGGTCGCAGTTGCAAATGAGAACTTGTTCTCAACTAGCCTACCTGGTTAAATAAAGGTAAAGTGAATGTGTTTGTTTTTTATGACCATGTTCTTTCTCCTTGCATTTTGTATTTATATTGATGTGTGTATTTTCTGTAATTCAGGGCTCATCTGTACATTTAAAAAACAACCCTGGTCTCAGTATGACTCCTTTAAAAAAATAAAGGTTAAACAATTCTATCGCTCGCGTTGGTAGACGTCAACGCTTCCTGACTCCATACCACCGTATCAACGTTTATGCGGTTTCATTCTCTATGGACTCTTTGGGCTAAGTCGATACATCATCAAACTATTGATAGT
Source organism: Oncorhynchus kisutch (assembly GCF_002021735.2). Classification (NCBI taxonomy): domain Eukaryota; kingdom Metazoa; phylum Chordata; class Actinopteri; order Salmoniformes; family Salmonidae; genus Oncorhynchus; species Oncorhynchus kisutch. The sequence continues at coordinate 63,602,476 of NC_034188.2, read as the reverse complement.
TAAATATAGAGTACACTTTCCTTTGATACATTGTTTGTCAACTGCTTTATATCGAAGGATACATAGCACTACACTTTATACAAAGTATAAAACTAGACTCCATATTTTGTTACAATAACCAATCGCTGCAACACTAGTTACTCGCATGTGATCCTCCACAGAAACGAACCAATGAGACACGATCTAAACAATACTGACGTCATTGAGAGGTGTGACTTCATTAACAAGTCTGGGCAAAACAACTGCGTAATACAATTGTCTATTGTCAGGTCCAATAATGAACATTATTTGACTACGCGTAATTATGAGTTAAAGAATCAGTCTTAGTCTAATGTACTTTCACTTTTTACAATGAATTCAAAAACAACTCCAAGGGACGATCCATTAGATGACGGGTGTGATATAAGCAATGCACAACTCATCAGGATACTTTCAGAGCGTCTCGGTGAGTATGACTGCTTATTGAAATGTTTGCTAACAGCATTTCTAGACGAGATGCATGCCCAATGGGATTATTGAATACTATGAACTGTTTTCATGAACCGTATTCTCTGCTCTTCTGTATCCTATGCCTGAATGTACATTACAGCAATACAGTGTCATAGTTTATACACTACATTTTAAACAGTTGTCCATAGGTCAATCTATACAGTTAATAAAATATAGTAACTATTACTTCTCTGAAGTTCCCTTACTACAGTATCTTTCTTATATTTCATCTACTCTAGCCCCTTCTGACCAACCTAGTTTAACTCCCCCTGCTGGTACCAGTCTGACTCCTGCTGGTACCAGTACCAGTTTGAGCGCTGGTGCTGATCAACACAGTCCGACACTGGGGGTGTGTGTGGTCAATGATGGCCAGTCCCTTGCCAAGAAGGAGGAGAGAATTGATGGCCAAATTAAGAAACGGTAAACCCATTCATGTATATTATGCAAAGTTGAACCTTTAACAGTTCTCAACACTGCAGTGCCATACAGAGATATTTGACTCTGGTTCACTTTATATGATGTGTGACGACCTAGAAAAAGGTCAAACTAAGGTCAAACGACCTAGAAAAAGCTCAAACTAAGTTTATTCAATTACTGGGTCATACAGCTGCAAAGACGAAGCATAATTACACAAGCACATATATTTATAACCTACTAATAGGTAGGTTATAAAGAGGGTCAACTCCTTACACTTCTAGACAGCCAATACATCTCTGTAGTGCCATACAGAACTTAATTGGTTCCTCTCACTGGTGAAGTCATGGCTCTGCCTGATGCTTGAACCTGCGTGGAAGTGTATGTATGTGTGAGATAGGACTGTTGTGGTGGGCCCCTCTGGTCCCCCTCCCAGAGGTTGCTTCTCACTTCATATGTTGATTGATGAAGTCCTCTCTCTTCTCCCTAGTTCTGCAGCTGGCCTGCCTTAGTCTCTGATAACTATTAACCCTGCCTCCCTCTTTAGAAACATGGGACAGAATATTAACTTTCTGAACTTCCCCTTGTCTCCCACCCTCCATACACCTAATTCCTATCCACCCTTCATTGACCACATATACATTCCTTATACATGTAATCAATAAGTTATATTAATGGTAACAGGAATAACAATATTTCAAGCTAGAATCCAACAGATGCTTTTGTGCAACCTAGAGGGGGGTAACATAGAGGGGATCAGCAACTTCTGTTCTGTGTGTGTGTGAGAGGGATGATTAACAGCGCATGTCTGTGTGCGTGTACATTAGGGCTGGGAATGGCAAGGGACATCACAATGATATTATCACGATACTTAGGTGCCGATACGATATGTATTGCAATTCTCACAATTCTATATGTATTGCGATATATGTATTGTTCACTATACAGTATGTCTGCTACAGAGAGACGAGAGCCATGATAAAAATTAGTTTTCATCGGTCATGAAAATAAAAGTGCTGAAAACATGTTGGCTCACTATTTAAAAAGATGGAGAACAAGCTACTGTATAGGATGAAAATTACCCTCTTTTTGGCACAGGTACAGCTATCTACCGCTAGCTAACGCTACCTAGCTTAAAATATTTGTTTTACAAATCGATACTTGGAGTCAAAGTATCAATATATCATCCAAAATAATATTGCGATATGTAACTATCAATTTATTTTTTATTCCCCCCATTACCAATGTGTCCGTCCATCAGGGGTCACAAGGTCGTGGCCCCGTTCGAGAGGCTGAGCAACAATAGGAGCACTGTTACCCTGTCAGTCCCAGACCAGAGTCCAATGGAGAGGTTCAGTAAGCATCACCTGAATGTTACTCAGCTGTGTGAGCAGTCATGGTGTGAAATTAAAGTGGTCTATGGGTTCCTCAAGCCTCATATGAAGAGGAGAGAGATGAGAAGGCCTGCAGTGATGACAGGGGCCAGTATTCATCTTGCTAGAGGTAAGCAGCATGTGCCCTAGAATGTAATCATATATTTCCATAACCATAATTAACTATTTCATGAGCCAATCCTGAATGGAAGGTCATTGGCCCATAGACTGCTTTCATGTAACAAGTAATTTTGTAACTTCAACTTTCCCCATAACATAAATCCCTGTGTTTTCATGTGCATGCTTGATCTCTTTATGGATGATGTGGAGGTAGTTAGTGATGATAACCTATTTCCTGTCCTTGTATATATGTGTCTAGAACTGGAGGCAAACCCAGATGCTGTGACTGTTGTTGTTCATACCAGAGAGGACAGGGAAGCCTTGAAACTCATCAACCTGATACAGATGGTCCCAGCTCTGGAGGCAGGTATGGTGGTACTGATCAGGTTTGATAGAGTACACTAAATATGATCATACTGTAATGATGACAAAAGATGATAAACTTTTGCAAATAGCCATCTCAGAATCTGTTTGTGTGTGTTTCCCAGGCCAGCTGGTACGGGAGTTTCCAGTGTTAGGTGTGTTGGATGGGGTGTTTTTCCTGGGTGTGGTTGATGAGCTGTATTGTAGTAAGTCTGGGGATCTGGTCCTGAGTGAACTGAAGACCCGCAGTCACAACTCCCTGCCGCATCCTGCCCAGGCCAAGGGACACTCTCTACAGGTAGGCTCCACAAAGTGCCGGTCCAGCCAATAAATTATATAAGAGGCCGCTAGCGGGACTGTCATACCAAATAATGTCCCCCGGCCAAAAAGTGTCCCCCTCTGCGTCATAATGGGATTTGATCAACTATTAGTGTCCATTGCTATATCAACGGTGTGATGTCCTAATGATTCGAAATTTGGAGATCATTACAGCCTAAATGACGTTCTTTTTATCATCGCTATGCAAACACCCGGCTAGAATTTCTCTGAATGTTGTGCCTCTTGTCGAGATCAGTGGTGCCTTCATAGTACTTCGATCGGTTGGAAAGATAAAATAATCTCATTGAGGGATGCCATTGAAGTGCAAGCTACATACTCAAACTGGACAGAAAGCTACAATAACAGGTACTATAATAGCTAGCTAAATATAACTGGTTAGCTAGCCTGCTATTGTAGCTGGCTAGCTGACTTTTTATTTAACCTATATATATATATATATATATATATACTGCTCAAAAAAATAAAGGGAACACTAAAATAACACATCCTAGATCTGAATGACATTCTTATTAAATACTTTTTTCTTTACATAGTTGAATGTGTTTACAACAAAATCACACAAATTATGAATGGAAATCAAATTTATCAACCCATTGAGGTCTGGATTTGGAGTCACACTCAAAATTAAAGTGGAAAACCACTCTACAGGCTGATCCAACTTGGCTGTAATGTCCTTAAAACAAGTCAAAATGAGGCTCAGTAGTGTGTGTGTGGCCTCCACGTGCCTGTATGACCTCCCTACAACACCTGGGCATGCTCCTGATGAGGTGGCGGATGGTCTCCTGAGGGATCTCCTCCCAGACCTGGACTAAAGCATCCGCCAACTCCTGGACAGTCTGGTGTGGCGTTGGTGGATGGAGCGAGACATGATGTCCCAGATGTGCTCAATTGGATTCAGGTCTGGAGAACGGGTTGGCCAGTCCATAGCATCAATGCCTTCCTCTTGCAGGAACTGCTGACACACTCCAGCCACATGAGGTCTAGCATTGTCTTGCATTAGGAGGAACCCAGGGCCAACCGCACTAGCATATGGTCTCACAAGGGGTCTGAGGATCTCATCTCGGTACCTAATGGCAGTCAGGCTACCTCTGGTGAGCACATGGAGGGCTGTGCGGCCCACCCCAAAGAAATGCCACCCCACAACATGACTGACCCACCGCCAAACCGGTCATGCTGGAGGATGTTGCAGGCAGTAGAACGTTCTCCACGGCATCTCCAGACTGTCACGTCTGTCACGTGCTCAGTGTGAACCTGCTTTCATCTGTGAAGAGCACAGGGCGCCAGTGGCGAATTTGCCAATCTTGGTGTTCTCTGGCAAATGCCAAACATCCTGCACGGTGTTGGGCTGTAAGCACAACCCCCACCTCTGGACGTAGGGCCCTCATACCACCCTCATGGAGTCTGTTTCTGACCGTTTGAGCAGACACATACACATTTGTGGCCTGCTGGAGGTCATTTTGCAGGGCTCTGGTAGTGCTCCTCCTTGCACAAAGGCGGAGGTAGCGGTCCTGCTGCTGGGTTGTTGCCCTCCTACGGCCTCCTCCACGTCTCCTGATGTACTGGCCTGTCTCCTGGTAGCGCCTCCATGCTCTGGACACTACGCTGACAGACACAGCAAACCTTTTTGCCACAGCTCTCATTGATGTACCATCCTGGATGAGCTGCACTACCTGAGCCACTTGTGTGGGTTGTAGACTCATGCTACCACTAGAGTGAAAGCACCGCCAGCATTCAAAAGTGACCAAAACATCAGCCATGAAGCATAGGAACTGAGAAGTGGTCTGTGGTCACCACCTGCAGAACCACTCCTTTATTGGGGGTGTCTTGCTAATTGCCTATAATGTCCACCTGTTGTCTATTCCATTTGCACAACAGCATGTGAAATTTATTGTCAATCAGTGTTGCTTCCTAAGTGAACAGTTTGATTTCACAGAAGTGTGATTGACTTGGAGTTACATTGTTGTTTAAGTGTTCCCTTAATTTTTTGAGCAGTGTGTGTGTAATATATATATATATATATATCTATATCAAAAGACAACACGACAAGAGAGACAACACAACTGCATAAAGAGAGACCAAAGACCACAACCTAGCAAGAAAAACATGACAACACAGCATGGTAGCAACACAACATTGTAGTAGCACAAAACATGGTTCAAGCATTATTGGGCACAGACAACAGCACAAAGGGCAAGAAGGTAGAAGCAAAGCAGCCACAACTGTCAGTAAGAGTGTCCATGATTGAGTCTTTGAATGAAGAGATGGAGATACAACTGTCCAGTTTGAGTGTTTGTTGCAGCTCGTTCCAGTCACTTGCTGCAGTGAACTGAAAAGAGGAGCGACACAGGGATGTGTGTGCTTTGTGGACCTTTAACAGAATGTGACTGGCAGAACGGGTGTTATGTGGAGGATGAGAGCTGCTGTAGATATCTCAGACAGGGGTGAGTGATGCCTAAGAGGGTTTTATAAATAAGTATCAACAAGTGGGTATTGTGACTATACACAGATGACCAATTTACAGAGTAGTATAGAGTGCAGTGATGTGTCCTATAAGGAGCATTGGTGGCAAATCTGATGGCCAAATGGTAAAGAACATCTAGTTGCTCGAGAGTACCCTTACCTGCCGATCCATAAATGAAGTCTCTACCATCCATCCCATGCTAGATTACAATCTGAAACAGGGTTAGTTTGGCAGCTGGGGTGAAAGGGGAGCGATTACGATAGAGGAAACCAAGTCTAGATTTAACTTTAGGCTGCAGCTTTGATATTTGCTGAGAGAAGGACAGTGTACCGTCTAGCCATACTCCAAAGTACTTGTATGAGGTGACTACCTCAAGCTCTAAACCCTCAGAGGTAGTAATCACACCTGTGGGGAGAGGGGCATTCCTCTTACCAAACCACATGACTTGTTTGTTTTTTTAGGTGTTCAGCACAAGGTTATGGGTAGAGAAAGCTTGTTGGACACTAAGAAAGGTTTGTTGTAGAGCATTTAAAACACAATCCGATGGAGGGGCCAGCTGAGTATAAGACTGTATCATCTGCATATAGATGGATGAGAGAGCTTCCTACTACCTGAGCTATGTTGTTGATGTAAATTGAGAAGATTGTGGGGCCTAGGATCGAGCCTTGGGGTATTTCTCTTGGTGATAGGCAGTGGCTGAGACAGCCGATTTTCTGAATTCATGCACTCTTTGAGAGATGTAGTTAGCAATCCAGGCCAAAGACCACTCAGACACCAATACTCCTTAGTCAATACCCACAAGAATGGAATGGTCTACTGTATCAAAAGCTTTGGCCAAGTCAATAAAAATAGCAGTACAACATTGCTTAGAATCAAGGGCAATGGTGACATCATTGAGGACCTATAAGGTTGCAGTGATGCTTCCATAACCTGAGCGGAGACCACATTGCATACCCGAGAGAATACTATAGACATCAAGAAAGCCGGTCAGTTGATTATTGGCAAAATAGAAATAGGCCTGTAAACAGTTCGGACCAGCTTGATCTCACCCTTTTAAATAAAGAACAAATTGGCTGCCTTCCAAGCAATTGGAACCTCACCAGAAAGGTGAGACAGGCTTGGTGATAATAGGGGCAGCAACCTTAAAGAAGGGTCTAAACATCTGACCCAGATGTTTTTTTGGGGTCAAGTTTAAGGAGCTCCTTTAGCTCCTCGGACTCAGTGACTGCTTGTAAGGAGAAACTTTGTAGGGGGGCAGGGGGAAAAGAGGGAGATTAGGAAATGTTGTACGAGCAAGGAAGCATGGCTGAGTCAAATATGAATCCTGACTTAATGAAGTGGTCATTAAAGAGCTCAGCCATGTGCTTCTTGTCAGTGACAACCTCAACATTAAGGGACATGGGCAGCTGTGAGGAGGGTTTATTCTACAGGTCCATTTTCCAGAACATCTTGGTTAGACCCAGAGAGGGAGAACTGCTCCTTAAAGTAACTAACTTTGGCCCTCCGGATAGCCTGAGTGCACATACTTCTCATTTGCTTGAATAAGAGCCAGTCAGCCTGAGTAGGCGTGTGCCGAGCCTTTCGCCAAATGCAATTCTTGAGGTGGAGTAACTCTGCAAGATCACGGTCGAACCAGGGGCTGAACTTGTTTTTAATTCTAGATTTCTTTATGGGGGCATGTTTGTTAACTATACCACTGAAAATGTGAAAAGAGAAGGTCCAAGCATCTTCGACAGAGGGTATCAAGCTGATTTTTATACCATTTTAAAGAGGCCAGTTCATGAAGGAAGGCTTACTCATTATAGTTTTTTAGCAAGCCTTTATGGCAAATCAGGACAGGTCGTTTCACTGAGTAGCCATTACGAACACAGGCTGTAAAACAGTGATCACTAAGGTCATTACAGAAAACACCAGACTGATACCTATCAGGATTATTTGTGAGGATAACATTGAAGAGTAGCCTTTTCTGGGGTTTTGGAGTCAAAAAGATTTAGGACTACCATTGCTTTAGGACTTGGTCAGGTTTTTTAAGCATGTCCCAGTTTAGCAGCCCTAAACTGGGACATGCTTAAAACCACCTGACCAAGTCCTAAGGTACAGGCCGGTGCTGATGGAGGACGTTAGCGCCTAGCAACAGTCAACAATAAGCTATTTGAAAGTTTCATGCTTAAAACCAGCAAATCAAATTGTTTGGGGACAGACTTTGTGGATACAACCGAACACTGAAGGTGATCCTTGGTAAAGGTTGCCCCTCCCCCACTTTAGGAAGATCTGTCTTGCTTGAAAAAGGTTAACCTTTCTGGTTATAACATCAGTATTCAAAACACTCTTTCTTGACCACATGTCAGTAATGACCAACACATCTGGATTGGAGCTGTGAACCCACACTTTCAATTGATCCATTTTAGGTAATAAGCTTCTGGAGTTAACGTGCAGAAAACTCAGTGAATGGTCTTTGAACAGCAGGAGGGGGCTTCAAAGGGTGCTTCAAAGACTCCTGCCACTTGTTGGTCCCAAAGACAACACCTTTTACTTCACACCTCAGTGCTAATTGAAGTTGTATCTGGCATTCAGTCCCCATAAACTCTGTTCCAGGTTGGATGGTGTCCTCAGGTCTCTGCTGTTTGTTTGCTAGAACAAACAGGGGGGAGAAGAGGAGACTCTTTTTGGCAGGGGGACACTATTTGGCATGACAGGCCCCCAACCATCTACATTGTAAACAAACATCAAGTTGTTTCAACTAAATATTATTAAGTAACTGGTTCCACAACCTTTTTTTTAGTTTACTCAACTTTTTGATCAAAGTGTTACCAGAACTTAACATTTTGTAGTAGGCCCAAACTTAGCTCCAACATGAGAGAACTTAGGCAGAAATTTGGTCAACTTAAAATGTGTTTTTCTCAAAACGTCTCGTGTTCATTTAGTTTGAAATTGTTATTAGGGCAGCTTACCTAAAATAAAGAATGTTACACACACAGTGATTTTAACATACAATGTTTTCAACTTACATATTGTACATGATTACATTGCATGTTAATTTATACAGTAATTCATATTCAACATGACCTCACCTGGTATTTGAACTCACAAACATTTGGTTCACAGCATTCCAATCTTCTGGAGCTAAGTTTGGGCCAACACATTTTCTTTTAGTTCAGGTAACACTGGGACCGAAAAGTTGAGTAAACAAAAAAAAAAAGGCTCTGGAACCAGTGTAGCACTTACACTACCGTTCAAAAGTTTGGGGTCACTTATAAATGTCCTTGTTTTTCAAAGAAAAGCTTCTTTTTTTTTTAAATAACATGACGTTTATCAGAAATACAGTGTAGACTTTGTTAATGTTCCAAATGACTATTTTTGCTGGAAACAGCAGATATTTTATGGAATATCTACATAGGCGTACAGAGGCTCATTATCAGCAACCATCACTCTTGTATTCCAATGGCAAGTTGTGTTAGCTAATCCAAGTTTCATTTTCAAAGGCTAATGGATCATTAGAAAACCCTTTTGCAATTATGTTAGCACAGCTTAAAACTGTTGTGCTAATTAAAGATCAATAAAACTGGCCTTCTTTAGAAGAGTTGAGTATCTGGAGCATCAGCATTTGTGGGTTCGATGGGTTCGGCTCAAAATGACCAGAAACAAAGAGCTTTCTTCTGAAACTTGTCGGTCTTTTCCTGTTCTGAGAAATGCAGGCTATTCCATGTGAAAAATTGGCAAGAAACTGAAGATCTCGTACAACGCTGTGTACTACTCCCTTCACAGAACAGCGCAAACTGGCTCTAATCAGAATAGAAAGAGGAGTGTGAGGCCCCGGTGCACAACTGAGCAAGAGGACAAGTACATTAAAGTGTCTAGTTTGAGAAACAGACTCCTCAAATCTTCAAGTGGCAGCTTCATTAAACAGTACCCTCAAAACACCCGTCTCAACATCAACAGTGAAGAGGTGACTCCGGGATGCTGGCCTTCTAGCAAAAACAAGGACATTTCCAAGTGACCCCAAATTTTTGAACGGTAGTGTATATCTCAATGCCTTAGAAATTACAATCTTGCATTCGGGGCTTTCTGGCAGTCTTTGTGGTATTAATATGCAGGGAGCATAAATTGTACAATTGTTAACTAACAAATACTTTTTTCAAGTTAGAACCCATGTATAGAACCCAACTACATGCAATAATATATATTAGGGACCATTATCTGCTACCTGGACTTTATCCATAGTTAGTTGAAACAAACTTTTCTTTAGTGTAGCTTAGTGCCCCCAAAAGGCCCTATGCTACACTACCACACCACACACTGTGTCGCTCTGATGTTTCGCTGACCTCTTTGGTGTCGCTCTCTCTTTGACCTTTCTCTCTCTTTCTGGTCTCTCTCATTTATCTGTCCCTCTGGTCTCTGACTCTTCTCTGATCGCTCTCTCTCTGATCACTTTCTCTCTCTGATCTCTCTGTCAGGTGGGTGTGTATAAGCTGCTGTTTGACTCCATGGTTCAGGGTTCTATGAAGAGGGATCAGCTCCTCCACTTCCTCAAGCTCCGGCCCCACCAGGCCTTTGGGTCAGAGCTCCAGAGGTATGCCCAGAAATTGGACCTCCTGGCAGTCACCTTCGGAGATCTTGTGGACCACTTGTTGGTTGTGCTACATTTCTCTAACCTCCAGCCCATTGACAAGCTATGCCTGGAATACAGACATCAGAGCTCCGGAGTCCTCATAGGAAACAGGGAGGTAGAGTTTGAGGAGACCCAGCTAAGGGCTGAGCTCAGGGACTACCTGGCCTTCTGGAGGGGGGAGAGGGAGCCCCATGGAGTGGATATTGAGGATATAGAAGAGGCTTGGAAGTGTAGGATGTGCCCCTATGAGGAGAGCTGTGAATGGAGGAGGAATAGGTTGCAAGAGGTGATGGTTGATGGCAGTAAGAAAGCCAAATTGGATGTTTCTAAATCCGAGACTCCCAATTCAAGTCGGAGAGTCCCAAATTGATTTTTGTCAGGTCTGAGAATCCAAAATGGGAGACTCCAAGGTTGGACAGTCCAACAGTGGATAGCCTGACATCTGACATTTTATGGGTTTACAATAGGGTTGAATAGCGTGGAGGGGCCTCCCATTCTAGGTTCGAGTCCAGGCTCTGTCGCAGCCGGCCGTGACCAGGAGACCCATGGGGCGGCGCACAATTGGCCCAGCGTTGTCCGGGTTAGGGGAGGGTTTGGTCGGCAGGGATATCCTTGTCCCATCGCGCACTAGAGACTCCTGTGGCGGGGCGCGTCCAACCCCCCCCCCCCCCCCCCCCCCCCCCGGCTAAATAACTGAGAAACCGGTAAATTAGAATACATTATTTCAGTATGACGTAAAATGGAACTGTTAAATTATACAGTTGAAGTCGGAAGTTTACGTACACTTAGGTAGGAGTTGTTAAAACTCATTTTTTTCAACCACTCCACAAATTTCTTGTTAACAAACTATAGTTTTGGCAAGTCTGTTAGGACATCTACTGTGTGCATGACACAAGTAATTTTCCAACAATTTTTTACAGATAGATTATTTAACTTATAATTCACAATTCCAGTGGGTCAGAAGTAGGGGTCGACCGATTAATCGGAATGGCCGATTTCAAGTTTTCATAACAATCGGAAATCGGTTTTTTTGGACACCGATTTGGCCGATAAAAAAAAGAAAATATATATATGTATATATGTTTATATATATATATGTGTGTATATGTTTATATATATATATGTTTATATATATATATGTGTGTATATGTTTATATATATATATTTATATGTGTGTATATGTTTATATATATATATATATATGTGTGTATATGTTTATATATATATATATATATATGTGTGTATATGTTTATGTATATGTTTATATATATATACAAATGTTTATATATATATACAAATGTTTATATATGTATATGTTTATATGTATATGTTTATATATATATATATATATATATATAAACATTTGTGTGTATATATATTTTCTTTTACACTTTTTATTTAAATAGGCAAGTAAGTTAAGAACACATTCTTATTTTCAATGACGGCCTTGGAACGGTGGGTTAACTGCCTTGTTTAGGAGGAGAACGACAGATTTTTACCTTGTCAGCTCGGTGATTCAATCTTGCAACCTTATGGTTAACTAGTCCAACGCGTTAACCACCTGCCTCTCATTGCACTCCACGAGGAGCCTACCTGTTATGCGAATGCAGTAAGAAGCCAAGGTAAGTTGCTAGCTAGCATTAAACTTATCTTATAAAAAACAATCAATCAATCATAATCACTAGTTAACTACACATGGTTGATAATATTACTAGTTTATCTAGCGTGTCCTGCGTTGCATATAATCGATGCGGTGCGCATTCGTGAAAAAGGACTGTCGTTGCTCCAACGTGTACCTAACCATAAACATCAATACCTTTCTTAAAATCAATACACATAAGTATATATTTTTAAACCTGCATATTTAGTTAGCTAAAAGAAATCCAGGTTAGCAGGCAATATTAACCAGGTGATATTGTGTCACTTCTCTTGCGTTCATTGCACGCATAGTCAGGTTATATGCGCTAATAATAAACGTTTTGTTTTCGAATGATAGTTTACGGATTCGTCCATATTAATGACCAAAGCCTCGTATTCCTGTGTGTTATGTTATTATTTGATAGTGCAGTCTGACTGAGCGGTGGTAGGCAGCAGCAGGCTCGTAAGCATTCACTCAAACAGCACTTTCGTGCATTTTGCCAGCAGCACTTCGCTGTGCTTCAAGCATTGAGCTGTTTATGACTTCAAGTCTATCAACTCCCAAGATTAGGCTGGTGTAACCGATGTGAAATGGCTAGCTAGTTAGCGGGGTGCGCACTAATATAGCGTTTCAAACGTCACTCGCTCTGAGACTTGGACTAGTTGTTCCCCTTGCTCTGCATGGGTAACACTGCATCGAGCTCAGTTAGGGGCGAGGAGAGGGACGGAAGCTATACTGTTACACTGGCAATACTAAAGTGCCTATAAGAACATCCAATAGTCAAAGGTATATGGAATACAAATGCTATAGAGTAATAGTCCTATAAATACTATATTAACTACAACTTAAAACTTCTTACCTGGGAATATTGAAGACTCATGTTAAAAGGAACCACCAGCTTTCATATGTTCTCATGTTCTGAGCAAGGAGCTTAAACGTTAGCTTTTTTTACATGGCACATATTGCACTTTTACTTTCTTCTCCAACACTTTGTTTTTGCTTTATTTAAACCAAATTGAACATGTTTCATAATTTATTTGAGGCTAAATTGATTTTTATTGATGTGTTAAAATAAGTGTTCATTCAGTATTGTTGTAATTGTCATTATTACAAATTCATTTAAAAAATTGTCAGATTTAATCGGTATCGGCTTATTTTGGGCCTCCAATAATCGGTATTGGCGTTGAAAAATCATAACCAGTCGACCTCGAGTCAGAAGTTCACATACAAAGTTGACTGTGCCTTTTAAACAGCTTGGAAAATTCCAGGAAATAATGTCATGGCTTTAGAAGCTTCTGATAAATTATGTCAATTAGCCTGAGTCAATTGGAGGTGTACCTGTGGATGTATTTCATGGCCTACCTTCAAACTCCGTGCTTCTTTGCTTGACATGGGAAAATCAAAAGAAATCTGCCAAGACCTCAGGAAAAAAATTGTAGACCTCCACAAGTCTGGTTCATCCTTGGGAGCAATTTCCAAATGCCTGAAGGTACCACATTCATCTGTACAAACAATAATAGTAAGCAAGTATAAACACCATGGGACCACGCAGCCATCATACCGCTCAGGAAGGAGACACGTTCTGTCTGAGGTAGTCACCTGGAATGCATTTCAGATAACAGGAGTGCCTTGTTAAAAGTATATTTGTGGAATTTCTTTCCTTCTTAATGGCGGTAGTGTATACCAGTTATTTATTCAGACCCAATACCATTCAATCTTCGTGAAGAGAAATGATAGCCATCTGCATCTTATTCTAGTCCTATGCTATTCAAGCAGGACATTACAGTTTTGTCATTGCATTTTTTATTTTTTTTTATTTTTTTTATTTAACCTTTTATTTAACCAGGTAGGCTAGTTGAGAACAAGTTCTCATTTGCAACTGCGACCTGGCCAAGATAAAGCATAGCAGTGTGAGCAGACAACAAAGAGTTACACATGGAGTAAACAATTAACAAGTCAATAACACAGTAGAAAACAAAGGGGGAGTCTATATACAATGTGTGCAGAAGGCATGAGGAGGTAGGCAAATAATTACAATTTTGCAGATTAACACTGGAGTGATGAATGATCAGATGGTCATGTACAGGTAGAGATATTGGTGTGTAAAAGAGCAGAAAAGTAAATAAATAAAAACAGTATGGGGATGAGGTAGGTGAAAAAGGGTGGGCTATTTACCAATAGACTATGTACAGCTGCAGCGATCGGTTAGCTGCACAATGTGATACAAAAAGTGGCAACAGTGTGCTTTAGGACCATGTGGACCCGGTGGGCTGGATTTTGGACCATGTGGACACCATAGTGGTCTGTCAGGCTGTGTGGAGGCCAAGTTTCTGGAAGGCTGGATTTTCTTTTCTTGTTCAGTTTGTCCTTTTTTAATTTTTTAAATCTTGTGCTTGTTTATTTTCATATTTTTCCTGCAAAGCACATTGTGTTGCATAAAGCTTGATTTGATTTGACCAGTTTGTCATTAGTTGTTCCATTTGTTATCCTTTTTTTTTTCTTGTTTTTGTAGTAAATATTTCAGCTTATTTTCATTTTTTTCCTGTAAAGCAAATTGTTGCATTCCCATGTCTGAAATGTGCTGTATGAAGATTGATTTGACCAGCATAGTTCAGTGTGTATGTGTTGCCCTCTTTCACGGAGTTGTAAAAGCAAGCCGAGCAGAAACTTGGCTACTCTTTTAGTTGACTAATGTAGCTGGCAAGGTAACTACTGTTTAAAACAACAACAAAAAAAATCCAGTGCTGAGCTAGTATTGTAACTGATGTAAAGTTAGCTAATGTTTCATCCCCTCACGAAGCTAGTAACTACCGCAGACAGGTAAGCTCTAGCCAGCTATCTGTCAGATTGCATTATGAGGTGGCTCCTTCTCACTATCATGCATTAGTTTCGCTTCCCCACCCGCCATTTTTAAAAAGACCCGACGGGGCTCATTGCCTGCTTGAGTTATGCAGAAACGGGCAGCGTTTAGGTCATGTAATTGATTCTGGTGGAAAGGGGAGAAATTGTGCTTTACAATGGTATTGACATTTAAGGACAATTGTACGGACCAAGGTGATGTACTAGTTTACGTTACCTTGAAAGAGTGGGAAGATTTTCAGATGGAGAAATATGGGTGATCAACATTTATTTCTAGGCTATTCTATTTAGGAAATACATTTCCTTGGAAAGATAACTGCCCCGTGCTTCTCCGCCCATTCATAGGCTATATAGCCTACTCTATTTAATTGAGACCAAACGCACACCTCATCTCGCAGGTATGGCTACTGAATTTGAAGCAGCAAGAATGATGACAGCGACTCTTGCTACGTTTTGCTTAGACCTAGAAAATATCCAGTGCTTAATTTGAGCTGCGGGAACAGGATCCAGCACCTCTCAGATTTGACTTAGTTTGTTCTGGCACCTATTTGCCCGGATGCAGTACCTCTCGCGTCAAGATGTATTAATTGTTTCACTGTTCACACTGTAAACATTCTAATAAAAGCAATCAGCTAAATCAAGGTCTGGTCTGCTAGTGAAGGTCCCTACGTAAATCACGGAATGTAGCTAGGCTAGTCGTCTCACTTACTGAATTTGAAATGTGGGAAAGCCAAATAAAAAATGGTTGAGAGAAGGCAATCGAGTTTGATTACATTTTTTTTCAAGTCCGGAAATCCAGAGAAAGATGGTGATTCGAAACCTAAACGACCCAGAAAACTGCCAGTGGAGGAGAAGAGGAGTGAGGGGAAATCCGCTCCTGATGGCGATGCTTTAGCTAGCAGCTAATCCCGCCAGTTCAGCAGTTCTACCTGCACCTACACTAGCTAGTAGCGAGTCATACTCAGCGGGAAGTAGGGTCAGTTTAAGAACAAGCAAATTTTTAACCCTGGCTTTTCGTGCAAAATTCAAAACTGGGCTGTACAATAACAGGCCCGCTAATGGCTTTGAGCAAAAAATTGACTTTGAGCAATAGTTTTACTTTCAAGAGTTAAATTAACTTGACATGAGGAGAGCCATTGTGGGAGGTATTGAAAACTAATGTAGGAAAATAGTTTTTACTTTCCAAACTTATTCTGTACTGTGAAGTTAATAGTTAACCAAATGGTGTCGGAAGAAATGGCAGCAGTTTTACGGGCGCCCAACTAATTCTGCTATTATGTGTTTTTGTTCATGTTATTTGTAACTTATTTTGTACATAATGTTTCTGCAACCGTATCTTAAGACAAAAAAGAGCTGGATATCAGGACAGCGATCACTCACCTCAGATTAGATGAAGATTCTTTCTTCAACAAGCAAGACTCACAGGACATTCATCAAACACCCGACAGGGCCAACATCCCTGTTATTTTCAAGAAGAAGCGACACAGATACAGAGGACAAAGAGCCGGATGCCTGGTCAGGACCCAAAAAAAGGCGAGTGGGAAAGCTGCCGTTACTGTCAATACTATTCGCCAACCTGCAATCATTGGACAATAAACTAGACAAGGTACGAATACCCTACCAATGGGACATCAACTGTAATATCCTATGTTTCACAGTATCGTGGCTGAATGACGACATGGATATTCATCTAGCGGGATATACGCAGCACCGGCAATATAGAACAGCACACTCCAAGACGAGGGGGGGGGCGGTCTGTGCATATTTGTAAACAGCTGGTGCGCGGAATCTAAGGAAGTCTCTAGATTTTGCTCACCTGAAGTAATACTGAAGTATACTGTGATAAATTGCATGCCACACTACTTGCCTAGAGAGTTTTCAGCTATATGTGTGTGTGTGTGTGAAACTTAAATCAGTTCTACCAAATTTCCATCAACATGTTAAATGTGCAACCAGAGGGAAAAAATTATTTGAATCATACTACACCGGCTCCGATGCTCATCTTATGTTGCAGGGCTTGCAAACTATTACAGACTACAAAGGGAAGCACAGCCGCTACCAGACAAGCTAAATCACTTATATGCTCGCCTTGAGGCAAGCAACACTGAGGCATGAATGAGAGCATCAGCTATTCCGGACGACTGTGATCACGCTGACGTGAGTAAGACCTTTAAACAGGTCAACACACACAAGGCTGCGGGGCCAGACAGATTACCAGGACGTGTGCTCCGAGCATGTGCTGACCTACTGGCAGGTGTCTTCACTGACATTTTCAACATGTCCCTGATTTGAGTCTGTAATACCAACATGTTGCAAGCAGACCACCATAGTCCCTGTGCTCAAGAACACAAAGGCAACCTGCCTAAATGACTACAGACCCGTAGCACTCACATCCTAGACCCACTCCAATTTGCATACCACCCAAACAGATCCACAGATGATGCAATCTTTATTGCACTTCACACTGCCCTTTCCCACCTGGTCAAAGGAACACCTATGTGAGAATGCTATTCATTGACTACAGCTCAGCGTTCAACACCATAGTACCCTCAAAGCTCATCACTAAGCTAAGGATCCTGGGACTAAACACCTCCCTCTGCAACTGGTTCCTGGACTTCCTGATGCCTGATGGGCCACCCCCAGGTGGTGAGGGTTGGTAGCAACACATCTGCCACTCTGATCTTCAACACTGGAGCTCCCCAGGGGTGCGTGCTCAGTCCTCTCCTGTACTCCCTGTTCACCCACAACTGCATGGCCAGGCACGACTCCAACACCATCATTAAGTTTGCAAACGACACAACAGTGGTAGGCCTGATCACCGACAACGACAAGACAGCCTATAGGGAGGAGGTCAGAGACCTGGCCGGGTGGTGCCAGAATAAGTAGTAGAATAAGTAGAGTAACCAACACTAAGGAGATGATTGTGGACTACAAGAAAAGGAGCACCGAGCACGCCCCCATTCTCATCGATGGGGCTGTAGTGGAGCAGGTTGAGAGCTTCAAGTTCCTTGGTGTCCACATCAACAACAAACTAAAATGGTCCAAACACACCAAGACAATCGTGAAGAGGGCACAACAAAGCCTATTCCCCCTCAGGAAACTAAAAATATTTGGCATGGGTACTGAGAACCTCAAAAGGTTCTACAGCTGCACCATCAAGAGCATCCTGACCGGTTGCCAATGCATAGTGCCAACTGTAAAGTTTGGTGGAGGAGGAATAATGGTCTGGGACTTTTATGGTTTGGGCTAGGCCACTTAGTTCCAGTGAAGGGAAATCTTAATGCTGCAGAATACAATGACATTTTAGACGATTCTGTGCTTCCAACTTTGTGGCAACAGTTTGGGGAAGACCCTTTCCTGTTTCAGCATGACAATGCCACCGTGCACAAAGCGAGGTGGCATTGTTTGGTATACTCAGTGTATGTCTGTGAAGTGTATGTGAAGTATATCATATCAGGTCATGGAGAGAAAGAACTCCTGGTCTGGCACCTACAATCACTAATGTCCACACAGCCTAATTTAGTCAGATGCATACGTGGTCTGTCCACGAGAGATTATCTGTTTGCTAACGTTCACAATTTATGTATTTAAAAAGAAAAACGTGATTACTTCCTAAAGTGTGAAAAATATCAAACTGAGAAAAGGACATTTTATATTGTGAAAAGAAAATATAATTATGAATACAAAACCTACATGCAATGTTATTTTTTATATATACAGCACCTTGTAGGCTTGGCCCTAATTGATGTGCTCTCTGACACCTGGAGTTGCATGGCAAAGGGGCCAGGAACACAAAGGACAATGCCAAAGGATTAGTCAGCCCTTCCCCCCCTCAGAGGGTCCAAATTGTATCTGTCTGTTACAGTATCCAGAGGACTGACCATTGAATGTGTGATACAGTAGATACCAGACATGAATACCATAGAATAACACTATCTGAAAGTTGTCCCCTAAAGAGGTCTCTGAAGCTATCTATGCATATGTTACACACATTTGGAAAGTATTCATCAATATGCACACAATACCCCATAATAACAAAGTGAAAACAGTTTTTATAAATGTTTATAAATGTTTGCAAATTTATAAAAACAATAATAATAATACCTTATTTACATAAGTATTCAGACCCTTTGCTATTAGACTTCAAATTAAGCTCAGGTGCATCCTGTTTCCATTGGGGCGGCAGGGTAGCCTAGTGGTTAGAGTGTTGCACTAGTAACCGGAAGGTTCCAAGTTCAAATCCCCGAGCTGACAAGGTACAAATCTGTTGTTCTGCCCCTGAACAGGCAGTTAACCCACAGTTCCTAGGCCGTCATTGAAAATAAGAATTAGTTCTTAACTGACTTGCCTGGTTAAATAAAGGTAAAATAAATAAAACATCGACCATAAACACAGAGCCAAGACAATACAGAAGTGGCTTCGGGACAAGTCTCTGAATTTCCTTGAGTGGCCCAACCAGAGCCCGAACTTGAACTCGATAAAACATCTCTGGAGAGACCGAAAAGAGCTGTGCAGCGATGCTCCCCGTCCAACCTGACAGAGCTTGAGAGGATCTGCAGAGAAGAATGGGAGAAATTCCCCAAATACAGGTGTGCCAAGCTTGTAGCGTCATACCCAAGAAGACTTGAGGCTGTAGTAGCTGCCAAAGGTGCTTCAACAATTTACTGAGTAAAGGGTCTGAATGTTTATGTAAATGTGATGTTTCAGTTTTTTTTATATACATTTGCATACATTTCTAAATACCTATTTTTGCTTTGTCATTATGGGTAATTGTGTGTAGATTGATGAGGGGGAAAAAATATTTCATCCATTTTAGAATAAGGCTGTAATGTAACAAAATGTGGAAAAAGGAGTGCACTGTATGTATGATCTCTGTGGTAACTTGTGAACTCTAAATTACTGTTTAGAAAGGGGTTTTATGGTTCATTTCTGGGATCTTTTATTTCAGCTCATGAAACATGGAACCAACACTTTGTGTTGCATTTATATTTTTGTTTAGTGTATCTTTATGGAGTGAGAAACATTTTAGTAGGTTAATTGCTTAGTCTTATTATGAGTCGCATGTGAGGTACAGTGTATACGTATAATATGCATATATCAAATATTGCCCCACCACAACCTCAGGCGGCTGAAGAAATTCGGCATGGCCCTTATGTCCCTCTACTTGAAAATCAGAGACAAAGTTGGAATATTGCTGTCCATCAATGACTCCCACCCACATTTACTGAGCTTGAGCAATTTTAACAAAAACAGTGGACAAATGTTGTCCTAAGAGTTGTGCAAAGTTGGTAGAATCATATTCAAAATGATTCCCAGCTGTAATGGCCACCAAAGGTGATCCACCAAAGGGTTTAAAGACATACTCAATCAAGACATCTTTGTTTTTTATTTATTTGGAAAATGTTCAAAAATTATTCTTTAAATTTGATCATGTGGAACAGATTGTGTAGATTGGTAGGGGGAAAAAAAAATCATATTTTTTTTTTTTTTAAATGTAATTTTAATTTTAAGTCAGCAAAATGTGAAGACTAAGCAAACTTTCACTAGCTTCTCTATTATGTTAGAGGTAGGAAAGCACAGAATAAGGTCTTGCATGTGAAGTATCAACAAAACCCCTTATTTCTCCCACCAGGTGGTGCTAGTGTATAAGACCCTGGGTGTTTTTTTTACTAATGCTTATAATTATGAATGATTCTTTTATCTTTATTTAACTAGGCAAGTCAGTTAAGAACAAATTCTTAATTACAATGATGGCCTACCCTGGCCAAATCCGGACGATGCAGGGCCAATTGTGCGCCACCCTCTGGGACTCCCAATCATGGCCGGATGTGATTCAGCCTGGATTCAGACCAGGGACTGTAAGGTCACCTCTTGCACTGAGATGCAGTGCCTTAGACCGCTGCGCCACTCGGGAGCCCAAATGTTCCCAATCAGTAATTTTGTATGCCAGTTTTCATTATTCATAATCAATCAATCAAATGTATTTATAAAGCCCTTTTTTACATCAGCTGATGTCACAATGTGCTATACAGACATCCTGCCTAAAACCCCAAACAGTAAACAATGAAGATGTAGAAGCATGGTGGCTCCCTAGAAATGCAGGAACCTAGAGAGCAACCAGGTTCTGAAGGGTGGCCAGTCCTCTTCTGGCTGTGCCGGATTGAGATTATAACTGTACATGGCCAAGATGTTCAAACGTTCATAGGAGGCACCTAGGATTTGATTGCCATATTACCTGGCTCTGTACTATGCAATTCGCTTCTCTTTAATATCCTGAAAGTGAGTTTCCTAAAACAAATCTTAATTAGAATATAAATGTATAATTATTAAATGAATAAAGCCTGTTTCTCTCTCTTTTATTGGCAGTCAGAACACAGCATATTATGCAGAGTTCATTCCAGGTTAATTTTAGCCTGGTCCCAGATCTGTTTTGTACATGATGGTGACCATAGGAGTTCACAGATCTGTGACCAGGCTAGATTAGTGTATCAGTGTATTGTTATTGAGTCAAGATTGGGCAGTGGGGTTGGTTGATTTTATATTTGGCTGTCAGAGACACGGAATGCGACTCAAATGGAACCCTATGCACTATGTTGTGCACTACTTTTGACCAGAGCCTATGGTAGTACACCATATAGTCACTAGGGAGCCATTTGGGACACAGACAAGGGCACCTGGTGTCTGGACTGCATCCTCGTTATCGGCTATGACACATTAGCGGGCTAACGCTTCACACGTCTGGCATCATAATCAGACACATTAGAGACTTCACATCTCTGAGACACAAAAACATCTACACAAGAGCTCGAACAAAACATGTTGCCAAATGTGTTTAGGAAATGTCCCTGGTATTGAGGACTATGTGATCAAATGGTATTAGAGCCTGAGTTTTACTATGACTTGTATAAGCTACTAATATCCCCCCAGGGATGAATAAAGATATTATATTCTGTACAAGAACTCTCCTCTCTTGCTGCTGGATAAGCTTGTTGTTGCAAGCTTTTTTGGGGGGCTTGAATCTGTGACCAGATGGCTTGTTAAAAATATATATTTCTCTGTATTGTTACTCAAAAATGAGTGATTTTTAAAGACACGGCTGGTTTAGGTGCAGGCTTTCAGTGAAGTGTATGGTCAGTAGTGATGCAGTACAAATAGAGTACTACTGTATGCTTATGTGTTTACCTCTGAAGTATTTCCTTATTTTTTTCTCCATCGGATCTGTCCATTCTGATTATCTATTAGATGAGAAATGGCAAGCTCTGGTATGAAGGCTGCCTGTCTGCCATTTGTTAGATATTGTATTTTTACCAAAGCAATCACTGCAGGATTTTAGTATAGCATCGTAACACTGCCATACAAAGTAGAGTACTCTTTGTGTACATGTTTTTACCTCCAGATAATTACTTTTCCTGGCAATCAAAAGACCCTCTTAAATCAGATTAAATCTGTCTGCCATCTGTAAATTCTTCTTACCAAACCAATTGCTGCCTGTGGAAAATAAATTATCTCTGATTGACTCCATCAGAATACATGGCCTCTAGTTTCTCTGATGGACCATCAGAATACATGACCTCTAGTTTATCTGATTGACTCCATCAGAATACATGGCCTCTAGTTTCTCTGATGGACTCCATTAGAATACATGGCCTCTAGTTTCTCTGATTGACTCCACTTCAGCCCTCTGTCTGTAGATCAATGGGGACATCCTTTACATCCATATTGACTGTTTAGAGCTGAAGAGTCAACAGTTTAATGTGTCTGTCTAGCGCCGGTCCTTTACTATGCCGACAATGAGGCCACAGTATGTGTCTGTCACACACACACACACACATGCCCCAAATGGAATGGGTAAGGCATCCATCCAGCTGTAATTCAGAAAGGCAGTAGTCAAGTGAAGGTCTGCTCTACTCTATGTTCCTATATAACCACCAGAGCAGGGCAGTGGCTAATGGCCATCTCTGTGAAGTGTTTGTTCTTCTCTGATGTAAATAGGGTGGTTTTACCTCCCCCTCTTTTCCCCCCAATTCCTTTCTCTCTGCCCTCTGCCCTCTGCCCTCCCCCCCACTCCCCACCTGCCACTGGTCTGCCCTGCAGTTAACGGGTGGTTTAAAAAAGATATACAGTACCAGTCAAAGGTTTGGACACACGTACTAATTCCAGGGTTTTTCTTTCTTTTTTCTTTTTTCCACATTGTAGAATAATATTGAAGACTTAAACTATGACATATGGAATCATGTAGTAACCAAATAAGTGTTAAACAAATCAAAATATATTTCTTATTTGAGATTCTAGCCACCTTTTGCCTTGATGACAGCTTTGCACACTCTTGGCATTCTCTCAACCAGCTTCATGAGAAAGACACCTGGAATGTATTTCAATTTAAAAGGTGTGCTTTATTAAAAGTACATCTGTGGAATTTCTTTCCTTCTTAATGTGTTTGAGCCAATCAGTTGTGTTGTGACAAGGTAGGGGTGATATACAGAAGATAGCCATATTTGGTAAAATACCAAGTCCAAATTATGGCAAGAACAGCTCAAATAAGCAGAGAGAAATGACAGTCCATCATTACTTTAAGACATGAAGGTCAGTCAATCCCGAAAATGTCAAGAACTGAAAGTTTCTTCAAGTGCAGTCGCAAACACCATCAAGCGCTATGATGAAACTGGCTCTCACGAGGACCGCCACAGAAAAGGAAGACCCAGAGTTACCTCTGCTGAAGAGGATAAGTTAATTAGAGTTAACTGCACCTCAGGTTGCAGCCCAAATAAATGCTTCACATTTAGTCCAAATTTGGACACACGTACTAATTCCAGGGTTTTTCTTTCTTTTTTCTTTTTTCCACATTGTAGAATAATATTGAAGACTTAAACTATGACATATGGAATCATGTAGTAACCAAATAAGTGTTAAACAAATCAAAATATATTTCTTATTTGAGATTCTAGCCACCTTTTGCCTTGATGACAGCTTTGCACACTCTTGGCATTCTCTCAACCAGCTTCATGAGAAAGACACCTGGAATGTATTTCAATTTAAAAGGTGTGCTTTATTAAAAGTACATCTGTGGAATTTCTTTCCTTCTTAATGTGTTTGAGCCAATCAGTTGTGTTGTGACAAGGTAGGGGTGATATACAGAAGATAGCCATATTTGGTAAAATACCAAGTCCAAATTATGGCAAGAACAGCTCAAATAAGCAGAGAGAAATGACAGTCCATCATTACTTTAAGACATGAAGGTCAGTCAATCCCGAAAATGTCAAGAACTGAAAGTTTCTTCAAGTGCAGTCGCAAACACCATCAAGCGCTATGATGAAACTGGCTCTCACGAGGACCGCCACAGAAAAGGAAGACCCAGAGTTACCTCTGCTGAAGAGGATAAGTTAATTAGAGTTAACTGCACCTCAGGTTGCAGCCCAAATAAATGCTTCACATTTAGTCCAAATTTGGACACACGTACTAATTCCAGGGTTTTTCTTTCTTTTTTCTTTTTTCCACATTGTAGAATAATATTGAAGACTTAAACTATGACATATGGAATCATGTAGTAACCAAATAAGTGTTAAACAAATCAAAATATATTTCTTATTTGAGATTCTAGCCACCTTTTGCCTTGATGACAGCTTTGCACACTCTTGGCATTCTCTCAACCAGCTTCATGAGAAAGACACCTGGAATGTATTTCAATTTAAAAGGTGTGCTTTATTAAAAGTACATCTGTGGAATTTCTTTCCTTCTTAATGTGTTTGAGCCAATCAGTTGTGTTGTGACAAGGTAGGGGTGATATACAGAAGATAGCCATATTTGGTAAAATACCAAGTCCAAATTATGGCAAGAACAGCTCAAATAAGCAGAGAGAAATGACAGTCCATCATTACTTTAAGACATGAAGGTCAGTCAATCCCGAAAATGTCAAGAACTGAAAGTTTCTTCAAGTGCAGTCGCAAACACCATCAAGCGCTATGATGAAACTGGCTCTCACGAGGACCGCCACAGAAAAGGAAGACCCAGAGTTACCTCTGCTGAAGAGGATAAGTTAATTAGAGTTAACTGCACCTCAGGTTGCAGCCCAAATAAATGCTTCACATTTAGTCCAAATTTTAGATTTTTGGTTCCAAACAGTAGGTGAACAGATGATATCCGCATGTGTGGTTCCCACTGTGAAGCTTGGAGGAGGTGGTGTAATGATGTGAAGGTGCTTTGCTGGTGATACTGTCTGTGATTTATTTAGAATTCAAGGTACATTTGACCGGCATTGCTACCACAACATTCTTTAAAAAAACATTTTTTACCCCTCTTTCTCCCCAATTTCGTGGTATCCAATTGTTTTTTTTAGTAGCTACTATCTTGTCTCATCGCTACAACTCCCGTACGGGCTTGAGAGAGACGAAGGTTGAAAGTCATGCGTCCTCCGATACACATCCCAACCAAGCCACACTGCTTCTTAATACAGCGCGCATCCAACCCGGAAGCCAAACGCACCAATGTGTCGGATGAAACACCATGCACCTGGCAACCTTGGTTAGCGCGCACTGCGCCCGACCCGCCACAGGAGTCGCTGGTGCGCAATGGACATCCCTACCGACCAAGCCCTCCCTAACCCGGACGACGCTAGGCCAATTGTGCGTCGCCCCACGGACCTCCCGGTCGCGGCCGGTTACGACAGAGCCTGGGCGCGAACCCAGAGTCTCTGATGGCACAGCTGGCGCTGCAGTACAACACCCTTAACCACTGCGCCACCCGGGAGGCCCCGCTACCACAACATTCTGCATTGATACGCCATCCCATCTGGTTTGCACTTAGTGGGACTATCATTTGTTTTTCAACAGGACAATGACCCAAAACACACCTCCAGGCTGTGTAAGGGCTATTTGACCAAGAAGGAGAGTGATGGAGTGCTGCATCAGATGACCTGGCCTCCACAATCACCAGACCTCAACCCAATTGAGATGGTTTGGGTTGAGTTGGACCACGGAGTGAAGGAAAAGCACCCAACAATTGCTCAGCATATGTGGGAAGTCCTTCAAGACTGTTGGAAAGGCATTCCACAGTAAGCTGGTTGAGAAAATGCCAAGAGTGTTCAAAGCTGTCATCAAGGCAAAGGGTGGCTACTTTGAAGAAGCTTTTTTGGTTACTACATGATTCCATGTGTTATTTCATAGTTTTGATGTCTTTGATGTCTAAAAATAAAGAAAAACCCTTGAATGAGTAGGTGTGTCCAAACTTTTGACGGGTACTGTATATATATATATGTGTATATATATGTCTTATTGTAATATATACCGGATAGGTGCAGTGAAATGTTTATTTTACCTCACCCTCTCCCCCCACCAGGGGTAGAGGGCACTAATGAAGTTACTCCGGCCCTAACGACTCTCCAGGGGACACTAATGAAGTTACTCCGACCCTAACGACACTCCAGGGGCCTCTAATGAAGTTACTCCAGCCCTAATAGTGCTCATTGAGGCCCTTAAAAGCCCTGCCACAGCCTGAGATGATGGTGCTAGCCACTGCAAAGTGCTCCCTGCCACTCGCCCTTCACCCTCATTCACCTCAGCAAACACCCCTTCACCTGGAATTAGACTGCACTCACCACTAATGTGCCAATTCTGGCTGGGGCTTCTGGTCTTTCTCGCTTTCGCTCTTTTTTTTCTCTCTCGTGATCTTTTAAAGTTTGTCTGTCTCACTATCTCTCCCAGTCTGTCTCTCTATAATGTTTTCTCTCTCCCTCTTTCTCTCTCTCTCTTTGTCCATCTGTCTCAGCAGATAGCACAGCTCAGTCCCTGGTCAGTCTGATTATAAACCTGTTGAAGAGACATGATGAGACACTTGCTTACACAGCAAGTGACAAACAAGCCCATTAACAGAGAGATAAAATATGTCTTAAACACATTCTCTTTGAAATATGTCTATAAAGAGATAAAAGAGAGAGATAAAAGAACAAGGTTTGTGTTCACTATGGATCTATGGAGAGTGGAGTAAAGAGTCAATATTTCTGCTAGCTTCCTTTTTGAAAACCAGAGTGTTTCATTCTGAGGGTATCCCAAAATAATTTGGACTAAGGGTACATATTATACCCACTCGACATTTAGGGGCCCTAGCGTGCCTGTGTGCGTCCTGTACACCAGCCACCCCCATCCCACCCTACCCTGAAACGGATCCCTGTACTGTAAATACAGTAAGCTTTTACACACTTCCCTTCTCATCTGTGTACCTTTTATCAATAACTACATTTAACAAGGATAAACTGCTTGACTGGCAACCGAGGAGTAATACAGTATAACTAAACTAACAACCGTAAGCTCTGTGTTGCTAGTGGGGACCAATAGGAATTTACAGCTGCCAGCTGGAACTGGGCCCAGATTCACAAAACACTTCGTACGTAGAAACCTTCTTAGGACAATATAAAAGCTCATGAGATTGTTTGTGAGTGCAATTCCTTGATCATTTCTTAAAAATTCATGATTTTCTTACGAACTATCTAGCTAGCAAGGGAAATCGTGTTTGCATATTTCTTACATTAGCTGTGTCTAGACTTGACAGTTCATGCAGATTTTGTATTAGGAATGGCAACTTTACGTAGGTTTCTTTGTAAGTATAACGTTAAGGAAAAAATGGCACTTAAGAAGAAATCTCTTCTTAAGATGGTTTTGTGAATCCAGACCCTGGGCCCAGGGGCTGGATTCACAAAACATTACTTACGAAAAAACTTCAGAAGCTGCTTAAAACTTCTTCGGGCTAGGGGGCAGTATTGGGAAGTTTGGATGAATGAGGTGCCCAAAGTAAACTGCCTGTTACTCAGGCCCAGAAGCTAGGGTATGCATATAATTGGTAGTATTGGATAGAAAACACTCTAATTTCCAAATACTTTAGTTTCCAAAACTGTTAAAATAATGTCTGTGAGTATAAAAGAACTGATATAGCAGGCAAAAACTTTAGGAGAATCCATCCGGGAATTTTTTTTTCCAGCTCACCACTCATTTTAACGGCTGTCTATCAAATCAAACCAAATCAAATGTATTTATATAGCCCTTCTTACATCAGCTGATATCTCAAAGTACTGTACAGAAACCCAGCCTAAAACCCCAAACAGCAAGCAATGCAGGTGTAGAAGCACGGTGGCTAAGAAAAACTCCCTAGAAAGGCCAAAACCTAGGAAGAAACCTAGAGAGTAACTAGGCTATGAGGGGTGGCCAGTCCTCTTCTGGCTGTGCCAGGTGGAGATTATAACAGAACATGGCCAAGATGTTCAAATGTTCATAAATGACCAGCATGGTCAAATAATAATAATCACAGTAGTGGTCGAGGGTGCAACAGGTCAGCACCTCAGGAGTAAATGTCAGTTGGCTTTTCATAGCAAATCATTGAGAGTATCTCTACTGCTCCTGCTGTCTCTAGAGAGTTGAAAACAGCAGGTCTGGGACAGACCAGGGTCAGTGTTCCATAGCCGCAGGCAGAACCGTTGAAACTGGAGCAGCAGCACGGCCAGGTGAACTGGGGACAGCAAGGAGTCATCATTCCAGGTAGTCCTGAGGCATTGTCCTAAGGCTCTGATCCCCCGAGAGAGAGAAAGAAAGAAAGAAAGAGAGAATTAGAGAGAGCATACTTAAATTCACACAGGACACTGGAGAAATACTCCAGATATAACAGATTGACCCTAGCCCCCGACACATAAACTACTGCATCATAAATACTAGAGGCTGAGACAGGAGGGGTCAGGAGACACTGTGGCCCCATCTGATGATACCCCCGGACAGGGCCAAACAGGCAGGATATAACCCCACCCACTTTGCCAAAGCACAGCCCCCACACCACACACAACCCAAGTGCCAACCCATACAAGACCACGTCAGTGACTCAACCCACTCAAGTGACGCACCCCTCATAGGGACGGCATGGAAGAGCACCAGTAAGCCAGTGACTCGGCCCCTGTAATAGGGTTAGAGGCAGAGAATCCCAGTGCAGAGAGGGGAACCGGCTAGGCAGAGACAGCAAGGGCGGTTCGTTGCTCCAGTGCCTTTCTGTTCACCTTCACACTCCTGGGCCAGACTACACTCAATCATAGGACCTACCGAAGAGATGAGTCTTCAATAAAGACTTAAAGGTTGAGACCGAGTCTGAATCTCTCACATGGGTAGTTAGACCATTCCATAAAAATTGATCTCTATAGGAGAAAGCCCTGCCTCCAGCTGTTTGCTTAGAAATTCTAGGGACAATTAGGAGGCCTGCGTCTTGTGACCGTATAGTACGTGTAGGCATGTACGGCAGGACCAAATCGGAAAGATAGGTAGGAGCAAGCCCATGTAATGCTTTGTAGGTTAGCAATAAAACCTTGAAATCAGCCCTTGCCTTAACAGGAAAGTAGTGTAGGGAGTCTAGCACTGGAGTAATATGATCAAATTTTTGGGTTCTAATCAGGATTCTAGCAGCTGTATTTAACACTAATTGAAGTTTATTTAGTGCTTTATCCGGGTAGCCGGAAAGTAGAGAATTGCAGTAGTCTAACCTAGAAGTAACAAAAGTATGGATGATTTTTTCTGCATCAACTTTGGAGAGAAAATGTCTGATCTTTGCAATGTTCCGCAGATGGAAAAAGCTGTACTTGAAACAATGGGAATATAAAAGGAAAGTCTATGGGAATATAAAAGGAATACCTCCCAGATTGCAGTTCCTAGGGCTTCCAGCAGATGTCAAAAGTCTTTAGAAAGAGTTTCAGGCTTGTCTTTTGAAAAATTAGCTAAAATTTGTAGTTTTTGTAAGTGGCTCCCATTTTGGCTGTAGTGTTGTGGTGCGCATCGGTGAGGGTGCGCACTTCGTTATTTATCTCCGGTAATGAACATACTATTATCCGTCTTAAATTTGATCGTTTATTTACATATTAGGGTACCTGAGGATTGATTAGAAACGTTGTTTGACTTGTTTGGACGAAGTTTATTGGTAACTTACGGGATTCATTTGAATGCATTTTAAACGAGGGAAACCGGTGGATTACTGAGTCAAGTGTGCCAACTAAACTGACTTTTTTGGGATATAAAGAAGGACTTTATCGAACAAAAGGACCATTTGTGATGTAGCTGGGACCCTTTGGATTTATTTTATTGCTATTTCTGACTTTCGTGATGCCTCTACTTGGTTGGAAAATGTTTGTAATGCGTTTGTATGCGGGGCGCTGTCCTCAGATAATCACATGGTGTGCTTTCGCCGTAAAGCCTTTTTGAAAACGGACAAAGCGGCTGGATTAACAAGAAGTTAAGCTTTTAAACTATGTAAGACACTTGTATTTATATTAATGTTTAATATTACGAATTTTGTATTTTGAATTTCGCGCTCTGCAATTTCACCGGATGTTGTCGCGGTGTGCCGCTAGTGGCACGCCTTTCCCAAAGAGGATGGATAACCAAGGAAAGCCCCATTTAAAAACTTCAGCAAACAAGAGCTTGAAGTGATAGTGGAGGAAATAGCAGCCAGTAAAAGGTTGCTGTTGGGTGACTTGATAACTGCGAGGTCACTGCAGACAAAAAAGAGAGGATGGGCCGAGTCTGGGCCGAGTCTGTCTCTGCCGTCGGGGTTATGGCAAAGGACAGTGAGAAGTGGTTCGATATGGTTCGATATCAAGTCGGCTGCTAAGAAGAATGGAGCTGACAGACCATTAATGTGGACCAGCTGGAGGAGAAGGTGTTGGAGAGATGTTGTTAGAGGGACTGTGCAACCGGTAAGTTAGATAGCTACCTTAGCTAGCCAACCCGTCCCGACATTATAGCCAACTACATAGCTAATGACGTTAATGTTAGCTAAGTTAGCCAAGTTCTTCTTTGCAAATTGATGAGTTAACGCTAGCCATTTAACACTTCTAGAATGTTGTAATATATTGTTGATTACTAGCTAGCTAGATAATGCACATTTAATTTGTTATCTTGCTGTAGTTAAATATCCGGTTGCCTGTGGTGTCTGTGGTGCAAGAAAACGTTCATGTTTACAAAAGTATCCATTCGTCTCAAGACAAGGGTTTAGCTGTCCTAAAGTTAAGTACATTTCCTAGAAGAAATCCTAAAGCCATTATTTTCAAGAATCCCATTTCTTCTTAACTTTTTTCTTAGGAAGAAACTTAGGAAAAACCTTAAGAACATTTTCTATAACTTTATTGAGGAATAGCAACTTTGCTTAGCTTTCTTCGTAAGTCTATAGTGCAGGAAAAGATGGCAGTTAAGAAGAAATTTCTTCTTAAGAAGGTTTTGTGAATCCAGCCCCAGATTCACAAAACACTTCTTACGCAAAAACTTAAGAAGCTTCTTAAGAAAAAAATAGTTCATAAAATAGTTCCTAAGTGCAATTCCTCAACAATATCTTATTAAGGATTTTCTTACAAACTTCTCAAATATCTTCTTACAAATCTTCTTAAGATGTTTGTTGCTAAGCATCTGTTTTAGCTAGCTATATAGCTAGCAATGGCAATCATGTTAGCATATTTATTACCAAGATTACCGTTCTAAAACATGTTCTTGGCTTTAAAATAATCAATACTGAAACTTCCAGATGAAGTTTGTGAGTGAATTAAAAATGTTCAATTGCTTTCATGAGTTTTTTCTCTCACTGCCCTGAGTTTATTAAAACGGTTTAGCAAATCTTGGAATTAAGAACATTTCCAATAACTTTATTTTCAAGAATCGAATTTCTTCTTAACTTTTTGCTTAAGGAGAAACATAAGAAAAAGCGCAAGAACATTTCCAATAAACTTTTTGAATAATAGAAACTTTGCTTAACTTAAGTATATTTTAGCAATTACATTTACTTTTGATACTTAAGTATATTTAAAACGTGATAAAAGTGATATTTTACTGGGTGACTTTCACTTTTACTTGAGTCATTTTCTATTAAGGTATCTTTACTTTTACTCAAGTAGGACAGTTAGGTACTTTTCCCACCACTATCCATAGCCTTAAACTGTATGACGACAGCATCTGCAGTATATCAACCCGTAACGTGCAGTAGTTATTTGCAAGCTGACAAGGCACACCTCTCCACCAAGATCCTGTAAGTATAAATCTTCTACAGTATATGTAATGCAATGCCCAGCCCATTTAATTTGCAGGGGTACCCAGAGCTAAAAAAACAAGGCTTGGTAAGTAAGGTACACCCTCAGCCCAACCCTCCTCTTTCTCCTTCTTTATTATTCAATTCCCATAGGATACCTAGTGCTGAGCTGAGTGTGAGTGAATAAACTTAATGCATTTCTTTTTAGGTATTTATATGTGAAGTGGTGAGAGAGAATAGATAGTTCCTCAGTTCAGAATCCGACACTGCCAGCCAGCCATTCCAGAACCCAAGAACCACAGTATGGGACTGAGTGTGCCAGTGGAGTCAGCTAGATAGTAAAAACATATTTACCCTGCTGCTTGCCCCAGGCTTCTGTCCCTCCCCATTCCCTCCCTGGCCTCAGCAATCCCTAAAAGCTGGGACCCAATTTTGGGAACAAATGTGAAACTGTCTGTACCAACTAGGAAACCCTGGGAAATCCTAGGTCGTCCAATCTCATCCTTTTTTGTCAAAAAAAGTCATCCCCTTTAGAGCCTGGATGAAATTAAATGCAATGGCCTATCTCTAAGCCTCATGCTTAGTTTGCACTCACAGTCAGCATAAGAAGAGAACCTCCGTAGACTACCTATTTATCTTGCTAATGCGGATGCACTTATGGTGTATTTCTCGGAACATAGTCAGGATGTCTGGGCCATTGCCTCTGGCTAATAGGCCTTTTACAGTAGTCCATTTGCTAGACACCACAATCAGTTACAGTCCATTTAGTCACTTTTGCTACAGGCATCTTTTCAGTGCTCATTCACTCATCCATGTGCTGTGGTTGTAGATCTAACAAGAAGAGTTGGAGAGAGTATTACACATTTATGTTTAGGACAATGATCAGTGGTGTAAAGTACTTAAGTAAAAATACTTTAAGGTACTACTTAAGTAGTTTGAAGTTATGTACTTTACTATTTATATTTTTGACAATTTTAACTTCACTACATTCTTGAAGAAAATGTACTTATTACAACTAATTTTCCCCGAAACCCAAAAGTTCTCATTACATTTTGAATGCTTAGCAGGACAGGAAAATGGTCAAATTCACTCACGTATCAAGAGAACATCCCTTGTCTTCCCTATTGCCTCTGATCTGGCTGACTCACAAAACACAAATGCTTTGTTTGTAAATGATGGAGTGTTTGAGTATTGGAATGTGCCCCTGGGTAGCAATCTGGTTTGCTTAATATATGGAATTTGAAATTATTTATACTTTTACTTTTGATACTTAATTATATTTCAAAAGAAACTTTTAGACTTTTACTCAAGTAGTATTTTAATGGATGTATGACATGATGAGGTTGGACCCAGGTGCTGAGAAGAGACCAGACGAGGAATCAGTGGTTAAGAATAAACATAATACTTTACTGTGATACTTCCGATACCTTTTCTGAGTAACAAGCTTCAGGAAAGGACAACAGAAAACACACCTCTTTTAACAGGGAAATCACAATGAGTATATAGGACACACCTAAGTGTCGTCAATGTCTCTAGGACGGTCTCTGCCGCCCTCTGGTGACAGGTGGAACCATGACAGTAGGAGCGGCTCCAGCCAAGGGGGGCAGGGTGACCACCATGTAGTTGGTTGAAGTACCCAATGAGTCTCGGATCCAGGATGTCCCGGGCTGGCATCCACACACATTCCTCGGGACCGTAGCCCTCCAGGTACTGCAGGGGGGGCTTTGGACCCGACGAGCCGAAACAGACCCGACACTGGACAGTGCAGACTGGGCAACCATCGACAAGTCGAGGGGGCGGAGGGGCAGGTGTGGGGGAGAGAAAAGACTGGTCCTTGCCAACGTGAGACAGGAGACAGAAGGATGGACTGTGGGTGGAACCCCGAGTAGAGACTCACCGACGCCCCCAACAGGGAGCAGAAGGGATTCCAATACCGTGTGACGAACTGTGGCCCACGATCCGAGACCATGTCCTGGCAAAGTCTGTGTAGTCGAAAGACATGGGTAATCATGAGATCAGCAGTCTCCTTCGACTGAGGGCAACTTGGGTAAGGCAATTAAATGGGCTGCCTTGGAGAACCGATCAATGACCTCCAAGATAATAGTAAGCCCTTGGGTAACCCTGTGATAAAGTCTATGGACAGGTGGGACCAGGGCCGGCTGGGGATGGGCAGAGGTTGGAGCAACCCAGCCGGTCCCTGTCGTGAGGACTTGCTTTGGGCACAGGTGGAACAAGCCGCAACCAAGGATTTCACATCCTCAATCATGTTGGGCCACCAGAATATCTGCCTCAGGAACTCCAATGTCCGATTAACCCCCGGATGCCCGGTTAATTTAGAGGAGTGTCCCGATTGTAGTCGAGAACGGGCTGATCGCGGAACCTAAAGTCTGTTAGTGGGACCCCTGCCGGGGTCTGGGCTTGTCATACCGTGGTCTCTATACTCCATAACACGAGGGCCACAATGCGGGAGCTGGGGATGATGGGCTCGGAGTCCCTCTCCTCGTTAGAGACATCGTGTTGGTCGTGACAGGGCATCTGCTATCTGATTATTGTATCCCGGGTGATTAAAGTAGAACCTTTTGAAAAAAACAGAACACACCTAGCCTGGGGAGCGTTCAACCTCCTGGCTTCTTGAATAGAGACCAAGTTCTTATGGTCCGTCCAGATAATGAAAGGATGAGGTGCCCCCTCTAACCAGTGTCTCCACTCCTCAAGGGCCCACTTGACTGCCAAAAGCTCCCGATTGCCTGCATCGTAGTTGCGATCCGCTGGCGAAAATTGCTTGGAAAGAAAGGCACCTGTGCATTCTCTTGTCCCCCTCGTTCCACTGCGCCAGTGTCCGAGGCATTCCCACCTCTACCACGATGGACGAGTAGGATCAGGATGAATGAGGATGCGTCCGGAGCTGAAACATCCCTTGAGCTCCATGACAGCCCTGCCTCAAGAGTCCAGCCAAAACAGGCCTGGGACTTGCAGGTTAGGGCCTTGAGAGGCACTGCCACCTCACAAAAGATCTGTATAAAACACCTGTAAAAATTGGTAAACCCGAGGAACCGCTCGACTTGTTTGAGTGTAACGGGACGGGTCCAGTCAGTGACCGCCCTAACCTTAACAGGGTCCTTTTGGATGCCGGCAGTAGAGATAACGTGGTCCAGGAAAGAGACTTGGGATACATGGAACTCACTTTTCAATCTTGACGTAGAGTTGACTTTGCAGGAGGCATCTCAGGACTTGGCGGTCGTGCAGGATGTGTTCCAGAAGGGTCTTGGAGAAGATCAGGATGTTATTGAGATAAATAAAGATGAACCGATTCAACATATCACTAAGTGTCATTGACCAATGCTTGGAAGACTGCCAGTGAGTTCAATAATCCGAATGGCATGACTAAATACACTGGGGGGGTTAAAGGCAGTTTTCCCTTCATCTCCCTCCCTGATTCTCACCAGATTGTAAGCGTTGCGGAGTTCCAGTTTGGTGAAGAATTGTGCCCCCTGGGCCAGCTCCAAGGCGGTGGACATCCAATCAAATGTATTTATATAGCCCTTCTTACATCAGCTAATATCTCAAAGTGCTGTACAGAAACCCAGCCTAAAACCCCAGACAGCAAGCAATGCAGGTGTAGAAGCACGGTGGCTCGGAAAAACTCCCTAGAAAGGCCAAAACCTAGGAATAAACCTAGAGAGTAACCAGACTATGAGGGGTGGCCAGTCCTCTTCTGGCTGTGCCGGGTGGAGATTATAACAGAACATGGCCAAGATGTTCAAATGTTCATAAATGACCAGCATGGTCAAATAATAATAATCACAGTAGTGGTCGAGGGTGCAGCAAGTCAGCACCTCAGTAGTAAATGTCAGTTGGCTTTTCATAGCCGATCATTAAGAGTATCTCTACCGCTCCTGCTGTCTCTAAAGTGTTGAAAACAGCAGGTCTGGGACAGGTAGCACATCCGGTGAACAGGTCAGGGTTCCATAGCCGCAGGCAGAACAGTTGAAACTGGAGCAGCAGCACGGCCAGGTGGACTGGG
Organism: Oncorhynchus kisutch; assembly: GCF_002021735.2. Lineage (NCBI taxonomy): Eukaryota > Metazoa > Chordata > Actinopteri > Salmoniformes > Salmonidae > Oncorhynchus > Oncorhynchus kisutch. Next base: position 63,566,758 of record NC_034188.2, on the reverse strand, counting down.
GAGAGCAAGGAGTCATCATGCCAGGTAGTCCTGAGGCATGGTCCTAGGGCTCAGGTCCTCCGAGAGAGAAAGAGAGAATTAGAGAGACCATACTTAAATTCACACAGGACACCGGATAAGACAGGAGAAGTACTCCAGATATAACAGACTGACCCTAGCCCCACGACACAAACTACTGCATCATAAATACTGGAGGCTGAGACAGGAGGGGTCAGGAGACACTGTGGCCCCATCCGATGATACCCCCGGACAGGGCCAAACAGGCAGGATATAACCCCACCCACTTTTCCAAAGCACAGCCCCCACACCACTAGAGAGATATCTTAAACCACCAACTTACCATCCTGAGACAAGGCCGAGTATAGCCCACAAAGATCTCCGCCACGGCACAACCCAAGGGGAACCTTTAGGCTTTATTACTGCCACTTTTAGTGAGTTTGGTACACATCCGGTGGATAGAGAGCCGTTTATTATGTTCAACATAGGAGGGCCAAGCACAGGAAGCAGCTCTTTCAGTAGGTTAGTTGGAATAGGGTCCAATATGCAGCTTGAAGGTTTAGAGGCCATGATTATTTTCATCATTGTGTCAAGAGATATAGTACTAAAACACTTGAGTGTCTCTCTTGATCCTAGGTCCTGGCAGAGTTGTGCAGACTGGGGACAACAGATTTAAAGAGGAGTCTGTAATTTGCTTTATATTTTTTTTGAATATTTTATTTTTGCATTTTCAAGTTCAGAACATTCAAAACAAAAGTGAAAAGATATTAGATAACGATAGGACAAAGTGACAGTAACAGACGAGCGTGACAAAAAAAAGAAAATAATTATAATTATATATACAAACATACAATAAGAAAAAATAGATAAATAACGAGACATTGGATCACCTGCCGTAGGCTACATATTATACATTACGTGTGAAACATTATGTGAGGATTATATATAGATTCAATCAATGAGATGTGCGGGGAGATTCTCCATATAGTCAATAAAAGGTTGCCAAATTCTGTAAAATGTCTTTAACTTATTCCTCAAGCAGTAAGTGATTTTCTCTAAAGGGATACAACTATTAACTTCCGATATCCACATTGCAACTGGCAGGGAGGAATCCAATTTCCATTTCAAGGCAATACATTTCTTGGCAATCGCTAGCAATATTTCTGTTACCTTTATAGTATGGCTTTGCCTAAGATTGGTGTTAGTAAAGTTACCCAGTAGACAGACCTCCGGGTCTAAAGGGAATGGAACCCCGTGAATTGAGGATATGGTATCGCATACCCCCTGCCAGAAACCGTGTAGTTTTGAACACTGCCAAGTGGAATAGAGGAATGTTCCTTCATCTGAGCCACATCTAAAACATAGGGAGGAGATATCTGGGTTTAACTTGTGCAGTCTAGATGGGGTGATATAGAGCTGATGGAGGAAATTAAACTGGATCAGTCTGTATCTGGAGTTCAATGTGGATGTAACACCATCCCTGCATAGGTCACTCCATAGACCATCATCAAGATCAATACCCAGATCTTTTCCCCATCTAAGTCGGGGTTTATCTAGCCCAGGCAGTGTTAGTCCTGACATAAGAGCATCGTATACACGGGAAATGGTCTTGAACAGTGGTTGGTCTGCGTGGCAGAGTTGTTCAATAGGTGACATCTTAGGTAGGTTCCATTGTCCCTTGAGAGTCACCCTAATAAAGTTTCGTAGTTGTAGGTAGCTAAAGAAGTCCCTGTTAGGCAAGTGGTATTTCTGTTTCAGCTGATCAAAAGACATAAGAACTCCCTCCTCGTAACAATGTTCCAGAAGAGTGATCCCCCTTATCAGACCATGGTCTAAAGTTACTATTCTGGAAAAACATAGGGATCAATCTATTGTTCCATAAAGGGGTTTTTAGGGGAAAGGAATCCCTCTCGTCCGAACAGCTCATGCAGTTTGCACCATGCCAGGACAGAATGTATGATTAAAGGGTTGTCTGTGATGGTTTTTATAGATTTTCTGTCCCATTTGTAAAACAATTCTGCCCCAGTGTCATCATTTACCTCAAGCTTTTCAATGTTCAACCATGAGGGAGAGGGACCATTGTCAAACCTCTGAGCCAGAAACCTAGACTGTGCAGCCCAGTAGTACATTCTACAATTGGGGAGGTTTAAGCCCCCTTGACTGTAATCAAGGGTCAGTTTATCCAGGCCAACCCTAGGGGTTTTGCCGTGCCAGATAAACCGTCTGGTCAGCTTGTCGAGAGAGGAAAAAAATGCTGCGGGAACAGGGATAGGGAGAGATTGAAACAGATATAGAAATCTGGGCAGGACATTCATTTTAATTACATTGATTCTACCCAGTAGAGTGAGAGGTAAGTCCATCCATTTACAAAGGTCAACCTCCACCTTTTGCAACAAACTGGCCAGATTGAGTTTATAGAGGTTGTTCAGATTACCATCCACCATTATGCCCAAATATGTGAAGCCCATAGGCGACCATCTATTAGGAAACTTGTGCTTGATGGTAAGATTTCGCTTTTATCAAAATTGACCTTATATCCAGAGAATGAACTATAACACTGTAGTAGGATCTGCAAGTGAGAGAGAGAGTGTTCTGGGTTTGTTAGAAATAAGATAAGGTCATCTGCAAAGAGTGATAATTTATGGGTATGGGGGCCCACCTCAAACCCATGTATGTCAGGGCCCGTTCTAATAGCCTCAGCCAACGGTTCAATGGCGAGGGCAAAGAGGTGGGGGCTAATTGGGCAACCTTGTCTGTTCCCCCTATGAAGAGGGAAAGAGGAGGAAGTAATCCCATTGGTAGCAATCCTAGCTTTAGGAGATCTGTAGAGTGATTTTATCAAATTTACAAACACGGTACCTAAACCGAACTTTTCCAAGACGCGAAAGAGGTATGGCCATTCAACCCTATCAAAGGCCTTTTCAGCGTCGAGGGAGACTGCGACACTAGGTATTTTGTTTTTGTTAGCAAGGTGAATTATATCAAAGAACCTTCTGAGATTATTGGAGGACAATCTATTAATTATGAAGCTAGTCTGATCTGGGTTGATCAACAAGGGAAGACATGACTCCAGTCTCTTAGATAGCATCTTGGTGACCAGTTTACAATCTGTGTTAAGGAGAGAGATTGGTCTATAGAAGGCGCACTTTAGCGGGTTTTTCCCTTTCTTGTGGATTATAGTAATCACTGCTTGAGAGAAGGACTCTGGAAAGCAGTTGTCTTCTCTGGCTTTTTTAAGTACCTCCATAAGGTAGGGGAACAACAGCTCCCTAAATTCTTTATAGAACTCTGGAGGGAAGCCATCCTCCCCAGGAGATTTATTAGAAGGTAAGGATTTAATGGCCTCCAACAGTTCAGGAACTGAGAAGTGTTCACTCAGGCGCTCGCTGTCTTCCCCTGACAGGCATGGGAGGTTGAGAGAGGAGAGGAAGGAGTCGATCTCTGATAGATCGTCGCTTGATTGGGAAGTGTAGAGGTCTTCATAGTATTTCTTAAAAGTATTATTAATTTCAGTAGGGTCGAAAGATATCTCATTAGTAAGTGTTTCTATGGCATTAATTGTCCTCTTACTCTCCTCTGCTTTCAGTTGCCATGCCAATACTTTGTGAGCTTTCTCTCCAAGCTCGTAATAATGCTGTTTTGATTTTGTGATGGCCCTCTCAGCTTGATATGTGTTCAGAATATTATATTTAAGTTTTTTATTTACCAAAAGCCTGTATAGATCTTTAGTCGGGCCTCTTTGGTAGGTTTTCTCTAGCTTGGAGATTTCAGATTCAAGGGCACTCAGTTCCGCACCGTGTTTTCTCTTCAGCCCTTTAGTATAGGAAATAATCTGTCCCCTCAGATAGGCCTTCAATGTGTCCCAAAGAATGAAGCTGTCAAGAGCAGAGGGTTTGTTTGTCAAAGTAAAAAATATTGATCTGCTCTTTGATGAATGCACAACATTCAGGTTGCTTTAGGAGTGTAGAATTTAGTCTCCATCTATATGCTCCATTTACCTTGGTAGGAATGGAGATTGATAATACCAGAGGAGAATGGTCACTAAGCAATCTGGGGAGATACTCGACATCTAACACTCTATGAAACAGTTGTGTCAAAAGTAAAAAGTTATCTATGCGTGTGTGTGTCTTGTGTGGGTGTGAATAAAAAGAGTAGTCCCTATCCTGTGGGTGCAACTGTCTCCAGATGTCTAGTAAATTGAGATCTTTCATGAATGACATGGTGAGCTTGCCGGCTTTGGTAAGAAGTGAGGGTTTATCAGAAGACCTATCAAGAACTGTATCTAAGCAAAAATTTAAATCTCCTCCAACCAGTAGCCATCCTGGTGGTGCTTGAGCAACCTGAAGGAAGACATTCTGAATAAACATATGGTCATCGAAGTTAGGAGCATAAATATTCAATAGGCTCCAAGACTCTGAAAACATATGCCCCTGCACCAAAGCAAACCTGCCAGAGGGATCAGAGATGGTGTTGTTGATGCAGAAGGGGATGTTTCTACTTATCAAAACAAACCTGCCAGAGGGATCAGAGATGGTGTTGTTGATGCAGAAGGGGATGTGTCTACTTATCAAAACAAACCTGCCAGAGGGATCAGAGATGGTGTTGTTGATGCAGAAGGGGATGTTTCTACTTATCAAAACAAACCTGCCAGAGGGATCAGAGATGGTGTTGTTGATGCAGAAGGGGATGTGTCTACTTATCAAAACAAACCTGCCAGAGGGATCAGAGATGGTGTTGTTGACGCAGAAGGGGATGTGTCTACTTATCAAATTTGCAGTTCCTCTTGCTTTGGAGTTAAAAGAGGATGCAAAAACTTGTCCTACCCATTCCCTCTTCAAGTTCTTGTGTTCACTGGCTGTAAGATGTGTTTCTTGTAGATACACAATGTCAGCCTTTAATTTCTTAAGGTATGTATAGACTCTTTTCCTTTTAATCGGGCTGTTAAGACCTTTTACGTTGAATGTGACATATTTTAGTGGATTAAGCATAAATTGGGTTTCAAATATGTAACTGAATAGAAATCTATCATATGCAGATAATTAGGAAATGTTTCAACTTTGGTTTGAGCACAAAAGTGACCTGTGTGTCTCTTTAGGAAGGAAACAATAAACATAGAAAAAAATAAGAAAATAAGAATAAAAATCCCACCCACCCCGATTAGACTAAAACAACAATCCCAACAATCAAACATGAATACACTTGTAGAGATACGTTGCTGCTCACTTTCCATCTTGCTCTTACTAGCTAAACCTTGGCGTAAACTAAAACCTGCGAGCTCTCTAAGTTGAAAACAAACGTAGTGAATAGATATTTATGGCTGAATATTTACTGCCCACGGTAAGGGATGCTTGAGTCTCTTTTCGAAAGATTAACATAAATGAGGGGGAAAGCAGTGGGCCTAAGCCCACTTATTGCTTCGCCCAGTAGATATGGACTAAACCAAAATATACTCTCCTGTAAATGTAATAGAACTCACCCCGGAAAGATACGGTTAGTTGAAAATGTACAAATCAATTATAGTGACCGGGAGATACCAGCTGTTCAATCCGGATAAGAGAAAACAAACAAACTGCATTTTATCCCCCAGAGAGACCGTCCTGGCTCAGACGTTGCTCAGTTCTTTGAGAAAAGTGTGCACTTCTCCCGGTGTGTTGAAGAGATGGCTTCGGCCTTTGTACTGAACTTTCATCCGCGCAGGGTGGATGAGGTAGCTGGTGATGTTCTTCTCCTTCAGTGCTTTGGTGGCAGGTCTGAACTGCTTGCGACGTCTGGCGAGATCCGCGCTCATATCCGGGAAAAGGCTGACCCTCTTTCCATCGATGGTGATGTCCCCTTTGGCTCTTGCAAGTTGCAGTATCTTCTCTCTGTCTTGGAAACGGAGGAACCTGTTCAGGACGGCTCGTGGAGGCTCATCTGGCCGGGGTTTCGGCGCTGATGTTCTGTGGGCGCGTTCGATTTCCAGCGGCTTGCTGAAGTTGATTATGCCTAGGACCTCCGGGATCCATTGAGTGAAGAAACGGACCGGGTCACGGCCCTCGCTGTCCTCTTTCAATCCCACCACACGGATATTACTACGTTTACTCTGGTTCTCCATCTGATCTACCTTGTTTTTGAGGTAGGCATTGTCCTTTTGCAGTTGTATCAAGACCTGGTCATGTCTAGCGATGGTATCTTCAACTGTGCTAATGCACAACTCTGCCTCAGTCGTTCTCAAAAGGAGATCATTCATGGAGGATTTCAGGTCGTCAATGGAAGAATGGAGTTTAGCCGATTTCTTATCAATTTTCATAGAAAGACCTCTGTTACCATCCTGAATTTCCCGGAGGAGAGTAGCCAGCATGTCGGCAGGCTCTCAAGAGGCTGCTGAGAGTAACAGTCTGGAACTGTCGTCTGAGTTATGAGGGCTAATGCTAATCTTGCTAGCTGTAGTGTTATCGTTATCTTGGGAATCAACAATGTTTTGGTTGTCCTTCTTGCCTCTCGGTCGGAGGTCCATGGCTCTTTGGGAAGGTAAGTACTTGACAATTTATCAGCCGATGTTAGAATATTGTTTCAACATTGTTATTTAGGTAAAAATAGAATAACTTTGAAGAGCTCGGTTTGTCAACGTCTACTCAGCTCCGCGGCATCACGTGCTCCCTGTAATTTGCTTTCTAACGATCATGATCTTTTCCTCAAAGAAGTTCATGAATTTATTACTGCTGAAGTGAAAGCCATCCTCTCTTGGGGAATGCTGCTTTTTAGTTAGCTTTGCGACAGTATCAAAAATACATTTCGGATTGTTCTTATTTTCCTCAATTAAGTTGGAAAAACAGGATGATCGAGCAGCAGTGAGGGCTCTTCGATACTGCACGGTACTGTCTTTCCAAGCTAGTCGGAAGACTTCCAGTTTGGTGTGGCGCCATTTCCATTCCAATTTTCTGGAAGCTTGCTTCAGAGCTCGGGTATTTTCTGTATACCAGGGAGCTAGTTTCTTATGACAAATGTTTTTAGTTTTTAGGGGTGCAACTGCATCTAGGGTATTGCGCAAGGTTAAATTGATTTCCTCAGTTAGTTGGTTAACTGATTTTTGTCCTCTGACATCCTTGGGTAGGCAAAGGGAGTCTGGAATGGCATCAAGGAATCTTTGGGTTGTCTGAGAATTTATAGTACGACTTTTGATGCTCCTTGGTTGGCGTCTGAGCAGATTATTTGTTGCAATTGCAAACATTATAAAATGGTGGTCCGATAGTCCAGGATTATGAGGAGTAGGGGGTAACGGGGTAACGGTTCTTAACCGTGATCCTGTTTTGCCCTCAGTAGTTGATGTAGGGAAGCAGACCTCTATAATTCTTTCCCACGAAGAAGAAACCTGCTCCAGCTGGGGATGTTGAGGTGCGAAGGAAACCTGCCTCCAGCGACTCCCGGATGTAATTGTCCATGACTGCAGCTTCAGGGATCGAGAGGGAGTAAAGACAGCCCCGGCGAGGGGTGGAGCCGGGTAGGAGTTATATGATGCAGTCGTATGGACAATAAGGTGGGAGGGTGGTGGCTTGACTCTTACTGACGGCCTCCCAGAGGTCGAAGTATTCGGGATGGAGAGTGGAGAAGTCTTGGTCTTCCATGGATGGATGCAGGGGGATGCTTCGAGACTCTAGGTGGGGGTCTTAGACATCTAGTCTGGCAGTTCTTACCCCAGTCTAGAAGGTGTCCCGTGGACCAGGAGAGTAGTGGGTTATTTAGTGCTAGCCAGGGGTACCCTAGGATTAGGGGGTCCTCGGGAGCCGTGATCAAAAGAAAACTAAGAGTCTGAGTGATTCACCACAACCTGTAATGGAATAGGCTTGTTCTGATATTCCACCTGGCAGGAGCAAATGGGGCATCCATCGAGGTCTTGAATCTGCAGATTGATGGGACATTTCACTCAGGGGATTTGTAATTCTCTGGCGAAGTCTTGATCAATGAAGTTCTCTGCGACCCCGGAGTCCATGAAGGATTGAATCTGGTGCTGACGGTTGTCCCAGTGAAGGGTTGCATTTAGTGACAGACGGTGACTGTGTATCCTGGAGGTAACTGCACAGCTTGTCAGGGTCTCCCCTTGTCCTGGTGAGCCCTGGCATTTCCCGTCAGCTCTGGGCATGTAGCACGGATATGACCGAGACCTTCGCAGTAGAGGAGGCAGCCTTCGTGCATGCGCCTGTCACGCTCTTCTGGGTTGGGCTCCACAATACTGGGTTCGGGGGGCTTGGGGTGCTGAGGAAACTGGGATGGTGAAAAGCGCTGTCTTACCCGTTCTCGAAGGCGGTTTTCGATCCTGATTGCCAGCATTATCAGAGAGTCGAGGTCCACTCCCAGTTCCAGAGAGGCCAGTTCATCCTTGATGGAGTTGGACAACCCCTGGTGGAAAGAGGTGACCATTGCCTCCGTATTCCACCCAGTCTCGGCGGCAAGGGTACGGAACTCAATGGCAAAGTCAGCCACTGGTCTGGCCCCTTGGCGGATGTTGAACAGTCGGGTGGCTGCTTCTCATCCGCCTAATGGGTGGTTGAAGACTCGTCGCAGCTCGGCAGTGAAGGCTAATATGGAGTTGCAGGATGGTAGCTGCTGTTCCCACACCGCCGTTTCCCACATCAGGGCCTTCCCCGAGAATAGAAAGATTATATAGGTGATCATGGCCCGATTGGTGTGGAACGAGGAGGGCTGTAGCTCGAACACCAGAGAAAACTGGGTGAGGAAACCCTTGCATCCTCCCGGGTGGCCGTCAAACCGCTCGGGGCCTGGGATCTTGGGATTCCGGTGCAGGTTCCCTGGAGGAGCTACGGCAACACCTGTAGCACTGGGTAATGAGACTTGGGCATTTGTTCCACTTTGGTTGGGGTTGGATTGTGGTTGGAGGGAGTCGGTAATTGCCCAGAGGGTTTCTGATATCTGGAAGAGTTGTTTTTGCTGCTGCCCCAGCAGTGCTCCTTGATGTGTTGCAACATTCTAGATCTGGGTGATCTCTGCTGGGTCCATGTTGTGAGCTGAAGCTTCTTGTGACAAGAGAGAGAGAGAGAAGAGACCAGACGAGGAATCAGCGGTTGAGGATAAACATAATACTTTACTGAGGAATGGTAACATATGGATCACAGTAACACTGGGAAAACAACAAATACTCAGTCTCAAAAACTAGCGCAGGAGACAAACGCACACATCACATAATTCAAGCTTCACAAAGGACAGCAGAAAACACAGCTCTTTTAACAGGGAAATCATAATGATTAAATAGGACACACCTGGGTGTCGTCAATGTCTCTAGGACGGTCTCTGCCGCCCTCTGGTGACAGGTGGAGCCATGCCAGGGTGACTCACTTTTACTTGAGAAATGTTCTATTAAGGTATCTTAATAGATATCTATGATATCATAGTCGTGTCTAATATCTTGTTCTATGTTTGAGTGACACAGAGGTCAAATCTGAAATGTCTCCCTACCCTATTCCCTAGCAATAAAGGGAATAGGCTGACATTTTGGACCCAGCCAGAACCTTGGATAGGCTTTTAGGCTGGCTGCAGTGAGAGAGACGTCACGCTACATGGCTGCTTACTGAAGTGGGAAAGGAGTGAGAGTGTGTGAGTGTTAATATTATTTGCATGTGTGCACTCATGTATGCCCGAAAAGGAAGTACGGTTAATTGGGTCGTTGATTCAGTATGTTGGCCAATTAATATAATTTAATGTCAGCAGTGTGTCTGGAACTATGACAACCAGAAAGTTTTCATCTGGCGCCCATCGCCAACACACCTATAATCCTCTGGGAGTGTGGTTTGACGCCATGCTCTGAATATTATCACCTGCCTAAGTAGTTCTTACACCACTCTGGGTGTCTTCCACATGCAAAACAGCAGTGACCTGTGTAAAAACTTCTAGTGTTGTTCCCAGCAGTGAACAGGGAACAAAGGTCTATGAATATGAAGTCGATTATCATGTGATGGTTATGTAGATGTTCCACAATCATCATGTATCAAGTGAGTTCTTTTCAGCTGTGGTGTCAACAGGGTGTGTGTGATATGTTATGGTGGGCCAATTGGGACATATTCTCTGGCAATCAATAGATGACAGGTTTTGTGGCTATCAATGTAAGGATGATCTCTGTCTGGACTTCACTTCAGCTCTCAACAAATCAATAAAGCCTCATTTACCAAACATTGATTTGCTACAGCATGAATGACTATGAGTCATGTAATCATTATATGATTTCTATCCTTGTCTATTCTGTATCTATGATATCTTCCCCATCTCTCTCTCTAACCCCCCTCCCCCTCTCTTTCTCTCTCTGTCTCACACACACAGCCTCTTGATACTGTTTTACTTATTCCCTCAGAGGCTAGAGGGCTGAATTAATGAGCTATTTTTGGAAAGTTGAGCTTGCCAGCCAGCCAGCCATCTCTCCAAGACATTAGAGAGAACATCAGGCCATTTAGAACCGTTCGCATGGCATTAGGTGATGGATTAAACTGGATATATAGCCTCTGTAAAAGAGGGAATTCAGAGTGAATATAATTAGAACAGAACAGGTCATGACAGTTTCTGTGATGACAGTCTCTTCTTCCTTTCATTTTCCATTTTATTTGTGCTAACTCTGGAGTTCATCACCAAAACACGTCATTTAATTAAGGTCATTCTGTTTTCCTTTTTCAATTTATTTTCCCTGACCATCACCTTTTCCTAGTGTGTTCACTGGCAGATAGAAACCTAATGAAAAAAAGCTCTATGTTTGTCATTAAACTGGGATTCGTCTTGTGTGAATCAATGCTTTCCCCCTGTATGCTATGTGTATACAAATTAATTAGAAAAATTATTAGTGACACTATTCCCTTTCCCGTTAGTTTGGCAAATGTTATCCATCTTATTTCAGCGTCCAGTTTATCTTAATTTCACGCCAGGTTAGGCTGCTGCTAGACTCCAAGAATACAGCTGGCACTTTGACCACAAAAACAAGACCCAGAGTGTCTGTTTCCTGGACAACACAGTGTTTTTAAATCATTCATTAATGGTAGTGTGTGGATCAAGTGACATGCAGTCTTTGTACTATTTATTAGGACTTTAGTGTTGGGACCTCAACTCTATCCTGTACTTGTCATTTTTGTAAAGTGCTTATTGTTAATGTGACTGACATATCTATTGTGATTTATAGAACTGTGGTATGTGTTTGGTGACATTAGCATTATTTATATTCACTTTCAACAGACCTGAGATCAAATACTATTTTTATTTGCTTTAGCCTGCCTGGAGTGGCAAAGGGGTGGCTTTTTCACTTTTGTGACCACTCTATTGGATCCATTGCTCCAGGCAAGCTAAATCAAGCCAAGCTTAAGTATTTGAAATTATTTCAAATAATATTTGAACCCTGGAAGCCAGTATATTTGAAGAAAACAGAGTAATAAAATGTGGCCTAGACCTTGTCATTATTCATAACATTCGTCAAATATCCTGACTGTTCTCACTGTTTATAAACAAGAGAGGATACATGGTACATTTTTGGGCTCGCTATCCTGACCTCAACCGAGGATTCGCTAGTCCAAATAAGGCTATATTTCTTTATTTTTCTGTCCTTTCACATTCTCTGTGTGTCCCTTTCTCCTATATCTGTTTCCTTCTATCTCTTCATCTCTCCCTTTCTGTCTCTATTTCTCTTAATCACTCTCCTTTTTTCACTGTCTCACTTTCTCTCCCTTTCTCCAGCCCTCGCCTTCCTTCCCTCCACACTGCCAGTTCTTGCCCTTGGGTGAGTCATATGAACATTGAGAGCAGCTCAATTCCAATTCCATTACCCGGTGTGTGTCTGCTAGCGTTCAGGGTGCTCTGTGCTCGATGTCACAATGGCCTCTGCTGATAATCTTGAATGTTCCTATGAAATTACTTACCTGTTAAATTAGTATTCTAATTACTATTTCTATGGTTCCAATCACATATTGACTCCTCTCCACATCATCATAGTCACAGAGATCCTGAAAAATACACTAACAGGAACAAAACAACCAGAGATGCTTTCTGGTCTCATCATCACCATTATTCCTGATGATGCCATTGCCTGGCTGGTTGGCTGGCTCACGTCATTCTCATTATCCCCAATGTTCTTTCCTACAATGTTGCAATTAAAAAAACAAACCATAACATCATCAATTTGGTGCATTTCTCAGTATTTCTCAGTATATATTCAGTAGCTGGGGCTCAGTCTCAGTTGTTTACGTAGCTAGGAACATTGTGAACCAGATAACCTGATCTTGATGAGCCTCATATTCCCATGCCAACCTAACATATATACCAGTGAAATGGAGTCTGACACAGCAGGGGTTGGTGGTGGGTGGCAGGCTGGCATTTAAAGGTAGACAAAGGCAGATGGATCGGCAGAGGTGTTGTGCTGATGGTGTACCATGGTGGGCAGCAGCGTTGATCACATGTGGAGGTGTGTGACTGTGAAATGACTAAGGATAACTATTGGCTTATTGTGTGTGTGTAACGGCGTTCTTCGTTTGTTGAAAGAGAGTCGGACCGAAATGCAGCGTGGTGGTTACTCATGTCTTTAATGAAAATAAGTGCGATACATGAAATAACTATAAATACGAAAACAACAAACGGAACGTGAAACCTAATACAGCCTATCTGGTGAACACTACACAAAGACAGGAACAATCACCCACGAAAGACAAAGCGAAACTCAGGCTACCTAAATACAGTTCCCAATCAGAGGCAACGAGAATCACCTGACTGCTGATTGAGAACCGCCTCAGGCAGCCAAGCCTATACAACACCCCTAATCAGCCGCGATCCCAAATACTACAAGCCCCAATACGAAAATACAATAACATAAACCCCTGTCACACCCTGGCCTGACCAAATATATAACGAAAACACAAAAATACCAAGACCAAGGCGTGACAGAACCCCCCCCCCCCCCCCCCCCCCCAATGTGCGGACTCCCGGACGCACCTCAAAACCATAGGGAGGGTCCGGGTGGGCATCTGTCCATGGTGGCGGCTCCGGCTCGGGACGTGGACCCCACTCCATAAATGTCATAGTTCCTCCCCTTCGCGTCCTGGGATAATCCACCCTCGCCGCCGACCATGGCCTAATAGTCCTCACCCAGAACCCCACAGAACTGAGGAGCAGCACGTGACTGAGGGGCATCTCGGGACTGAGGGACAGCACGGGACTGAGGGGCAGCTCGGGACTGAGAGGCAGCTCGGGACTGAGGGGCAGCTCGGGACTGAGGGGCAGCCCGGAACTGAGGGGCAGCCCGGAACTGAGGGGCAGCCCGGAACTGAGGGGAAGCCCAGTACTGAGAGGAAGCCCAGTACTGAGAGGAAGCCCAGTACTGAGATGAAGCTCAGGTAGGTAGTAGGCTCCGGTAGATCCTGGCTGGCTGGCGGATCTGGAAGATTCAGGTTGACTAGCAGATCTGGAAGATTCTGGTTGACTGGCGGATCTAGCTGCTCTATGCAGACTGACAGCTCTGACTGCTCCATGCAGGCTGACAGCTCCTTGCAGACTGACAGCTCCTTGCAGACTGACCGCTCCTTGCAGACTGACAGCTCCCTGCAGACTGACAGCTCTGACTGCTCCATGCAGGCTGACAGCTCCTTGCAGACTGATAGCTCCTTGCAGACTGGCAGCTCCTTGCAGACTGGCAGCTCCTTGCAGACTGGCAGCTCCTTGCAGACTGGCAGCTCCTTGCAGACTGACAGCTCCCTGCAGACTGGCAGCTCCTTGCAGACTGGCAGCTCCTTGCAGACTGGCAGCTCCTTGCAGACTGACAGCTCTGACTGCTCCATGCAGACTGACAGCTCCTTGCAGACTGGCAGCTCCTTGCAGACTGGCAGCTCCTTGCAGACTGGCAGCTCCTTGCAGACTGACAGCTCTGGCTGCTTCATGCAGACTGACAGCTCTGACTGCTCCATGCAGGCTGACAGCACCCTGCAGACTGGCAGCTCCTTGCAGACTGGCAGCTCCGTGCAGACTGGCAGCTCCTTGCAGACTGGCAGCTCCTTGCAGACTGGCAGCTCCTTGCAGACTGACAGCTCCTTGCAGACTGGCAGCTCAGGCTGCTTCAAACAGGCAGGAGGCTCCGGCAGTGCTGTAGAGAAGAAAGGCTCTGATAGCGCTGAACAGGCGGGAGACTCCGACAGCGCAGGAGAGGAGGAAAACGCTGGCTGCGCTGAACAGGCGGGAGACTCCGACAGCGCAGGAGAGGAGGAAAACGCTGGCTGTGCTGAACAGGCGGGAGACTCCGACAGAGCAGGAGAGGCGAGGCGCACTGTAGGCCTGATGCGTGGTGCGGGCACTGGTGATACTGGAGCGAGGACACGCACAGGAAGCCTGGTGCGGGGAGCTGCTACCGGAGGACTGGTGTGTGGAGGTGGCTCTGGATAGACCGGACCGTGCAGGCGCACTGGAGCTCTTGAGCACCGAGCCTGCCCAAGCTTACCTGGCTCGATGCCCACTCTAGCACGGCCAATACGAAGGGCTGGTATGAACCGTACCGGGCTATGCACCCGCACTGGAGACACCGTGCGCTCACTAGCATAACACGGTGCCTGCCCGGTCTCTTTAGCCCACCGGAAAGCACAGGGAGTTTGCGCAGGTCTCCTACCTGGCATAGCCACACTCCCTGTAAGCCTCCCCCCCAATAATTTTTTGGGGTTGCTTCTCGGGCTTCCTTGCCAACCGTGTTCCCTCGTATCGTCGGCTCCTATCTCCTGCTGCCTCTGCTTCCTCCTTGGGGCGGCGATATTCACCAGGCTGAGCCCAGGGTCCTCTTCCGTCTAATATCATCTCCCAAGACCAGAAGTCCTTATATCGCTGCTCCTCACGATTAACAGGGAGAGTTGGCTCAGGTCTGACTCCTGACTCATCCACTCTCCCTCTGAGCCCCCCCCCCAATACATTTTTGGGGCTGCTTTTCGGGTTTCCTTGCCAACCGTGTTCCCTCGTATCGTCGGCTCTTATCTCCGGCTGCCTCTGCTCTCCTCAGTGCCTCCACCTGTTCCCATGGGAGGCGATCTCTTCCAGCCAGTATCTCCTCCCAAGTGTAACAACCTTTGCCATCCAATACGTCTTCCCATGTCCATTCCTCCTTTCGCTTTTCCTGCCTGTTACCACGCCGCTCGGTCCGTGTGTGGTGGGTGATTCTGTAACGGCGTTCTTCGTTTGTAGAAAGAGAGTCGGACCGAAATGCAGCGTGGTGGTTACTCATGTCTTTAATGAAGAAAAGTGACGATACATGAAATAACTATAATAAATACAAAACAACAAACGGAACGTGAAACTTATTACAGCCTATCTGGTGAAACTACACAAAGACAGGAACAATCACCCACGAAATACAAAGCGAAACTCGGGCTACCTAAATACGGTTCCCAATCAGAGGCAACGAGAATCACCTGACTGCTGATTGAGAACCGCCTCAGGCAGCCAAGCCTATACAACACCCCTAATCAGCCACGATCCCAAATACTACAAACCCCAATACGAAAATACAATAACATAAACCCCTGTCACACCCTGGCCTGACCAAATATATAACGAAAACACAAAAATACAATGACCAAGGCGTGACAGTGTGTGTGCGTGTGTGCAAGTTTGTGTGCATGTCTGTGTATGAATTTGATAAACCATAAAGTATAAACCAGTATGTAAATTGTGTTGGAGTCACGTTATCAGGGTTGCTGTGTTTCCACTGCTTCAGGAGTGACAGCAGAACATACAACACACACAAACACACATACACACACCTCAGGGGCTCTTCTACAGACCTTTATTTCTAGACCTTCTCGGTAGTCAGTCTTTACGATGACAGGAGAGCAGAGTGGTGGCAGAAAGCCAGAGAGATGGATAGATTTGGTATCCGACTGGAAGCCCTGTGCCCATTGGAGAAGTTCAAACACCTCTGTGCAGGAACACTGTTGTTGTTGTCCTGTCTGGTCTTGGGACTTATAGGAACTGTCTGTGTGGACTTAAATTGAGACCGGCTGAAACTACACCAGATGATGTGTGTTGTGTTTGTGTGCGTGTGTTTACATCTTTCCAAGGAGTCCACCCTTTATTGTTAAGTTAAACAAACCCCCGAATGAGAGCAGCTGTCTGAATGCATATAGTTCTGTATATTTATGTACCAGGTTCAACTGGGAGTCATATGGTGCACCCTCATACTGTAGCAGTATTTCCTAGAGGGCAGAATCTGTGTGTGTGCGTGTGCATGCTTGTCTGTTTGTGATGTCCCAGGAAGTGGTGATCACTGAGGTAAGAAGCAGCACGAACCACCAGTGCGTCACACACACCGTGTGTAGCCACCGTCAGACAGTCCCTATTCAGACCTTGGATGTTCTGTAAAACCATGTGTGAAAATGCTTTAGACAGGAGACATGATTCCTTTCCCATTTTCATGAACCTTTATTCATCTATGTTATACTCACTGAGATCAAATGTTTTTGACACCCTGGGTTAACTCCTCCTGCTCAGCATCGTTCTGTTTCTCCAGACATCACATTTTTAAGATAAGGTCTTGGATAGGGTTCAAACTTGAAGGGCTCTATTCAATCAGGTCTGCTTTAGCTGACATCTGCATAGCGGGTGTTTTGGTGGTGGATCTGCGTTGGAGCCGCTATGCGGGGTCTGCTATCCACGGTTAACGCTTGATCTGATTTGAGTCTAGGCTTATGTTTAGGCATTCATTCCGAATGGTTAAGTTAAGGGTTAAGGTTTGGGATAGGGTTCAAATAAAAAATAGTCTACCACTGGGATTTCTCTAGTGAAGCATGGCATAGTGGCGGATAGAATGAGAGTGCTTAAACAGAAAAGTGCATTTAGGAGAGAGAAGCTATGTCTTTCCTCTTTAGCCTCAAGGTTTCCGAGGCTCATTCTCTCCATCCAGTTCAAACCAGGTTAAACAGGTTCAACAAAATAAAGTTCCTGAGGAAACCTCATTATTTACTGAAATAATATTTCTGGGGAAATATCAATGTTCAATTATTTTTGCTGTAAAAAATGGTGGCCATGGTCTTTTATTATTCTTTATAATGTTGTTATAATGATGTTATCTATGGCGTTGTGTGTCTGTAGAATGGGCTTGTGCAGGTCTATTCTTTCCAGAGGAGAGACTGTTAAGAGCACCAAGGATGCCTTTTTTCTCATACTTCCTGTCATTCACTGTTGTGATCCACTTTATTTTGAGAACTCACTAAAGCTCTTGGGGATAGATTTGTCTATCCCCTGGCTGGCGAAAGCAAGACAGGAACAATGACAGCTCTAGATGCAAGGTTCACATAGTGTAGTTTGCACTCAGAAATAAGCCACTGAACTAGCATAGAGTACATGCTGGAGAGTGTCTATCTTGTTGTAACAGGTTTTGTGCATACCCTCTATATACATAGCATGACTGCCTGACGCTTCTTACAACACGTCAGTATCAGCACGTAAGGATCATAGGTTCTGTCACTGACCCAGCCTCCATGGAAGAAACAGAGAACCTAGATGATCTCCAAGAGGTCAGAACAACACAACATATTTTGTAGCGGGACATATGAGAAGTAGGTAATTCCAATGATATGGGTAATACTCATATCCAGTGGTGATTTTAGCATGTAAATCTTGTTGGGGCAAAAAAATGTAAAAGTGGGATGCATGCCAGCAAAGCCGCTACACAACACTACACTAAACAATACATTAATTGCACTATAACGGTGACAAACGGTTACCACAAACTGTTGGAGCCTACATAAAGCTGTCCCAACAGCAGTCCCAACATCTTACCACTGCTACACCTGGCTATCAGCTGAGCCTTGTCTGGCAGCGAACCAGTTCATTCAGAATCATTTACTGCCTTTAAAAAAACATAGCTGACATGGCTGACTTGCTTAAACAAATGTGGTTTCTAATGACAATTGAGATGTACAAACTATGTCATAAGGGGACAACAAGCGGATAAGAGGCAATCCGAAATTTAGATTAAGACATTAATGAGCGAGCTAGGATGGACGTAGTCAATATAACTATTTGTTTAACACTTTTGAAATGTACAGTGACAGAATTCAGAACATGGGCCATCTTACAGTGTTCTCCCTGTACACTAAGTCAGAACTGTAGTATAAATATAGGGGGCATACTGTATAAGCAGACAATGAAAGCTCTTACAATATTTGATTATTGCATTTCTTTTAAACTTGTTACAGGCTACATGTGCAACACCAAGTCAGAACTTTAGGCGAAATTAAGAGGGATAAATAGACTGAATTATTAGGGTGAGGCAGATGGGCTACGAACATCTTACTAAACAACTTACACTTAGTATTACTTTCTTAGCTACAGTATACATTTCTCCCTGGCATATTACATCATGTATGCATTAGCATACAATACATTTTTGGACTCACCTTGTTGTGCTGCGCTCATTTGAACAAGAAGATGGCGCGGCGGTCCTTCGTGGGCAAATTTTGTCATCAAAGTCTGGCATTCTCTGGATTTATGGTGCTTTAAAAACAACTGGGAACTCGGAAGAAAAACAAGGTTGAATCATGATGACATCATTGATCTTCACGTCGTAGCTCTAGAAAGAGGCCGGATTTATAATTCCGAGTTGGATGACCGTTCAAAACGTATTTTCCCAGTCGGAGCTCATTTATTCCCGATTTCCCAGTTGTCTTAAACTCACTGAAGTCAAGTTTTCGCAGTTCCGAGTTAACAGTTGTTTTGAGCGTGGCACAAATCATGTTTCAATGACAGCATGGGGTGAGGCGAAGGTCGAGAACCATGCGTTCTCCAAAACACAACCCTGCCAAGCCACACTGCTCCTTGACACACTGCTTGCTTAACCCGGAAGCCATCCGCACCAATGTGTTGGAAGAAACACCATACAACTGGCAACCGAAGTCAGCGTGCATGCTGACTTCGGTCGCTAGTACTCACCCAAGTACGTACGGGAGTTCCAGCGATGGGACAAGACTGTAACTACCAATTGGATATCACATGCTCTGACATGCATTGTCATCTGTGGACCCTTATATAGACAGGTGTGTTGACAAATCATGACAAATCATGTCCAATCAATTGAATTTACCACAGTTGGAATCCAATCAAGTTGTAGAAACATTTTCAAGGATGATCAATAGGATCATCCTTGATCCTCAGGATACACCTGAGCTCAATTTCGAGTCTCATAGCAAAGGGTCTGAATAATATGTAAATAAGGTATTTCTGTATTTTATATTTAATAAATATGCAAACATTTCCAAAAACCTGTTTTTGCTTTGTCATTGTGGGGTATTGTGTATGAAATTGGTTAAAAAAATTATTTATTGTTTGCATATTGTTGTTTATTATTAAGGCTGTAAAAGTCAAGGGCTCTGAATACTTTCCGAAGGCACTGTAAATGCAGAGAAGGCCAACAGAAAGAAGCAGTAGGGCCATCTCTGTAGGGCCATCTCTGTCTTTATTTGAAGAATCTTGTTTTCTTTTTTACTCAAATCTATTGATTTTGTGGGTCTCGTGAACAACAGATCTGGTTAATAACTCAAGGTTGTTACCAAACCCACTGGGCAAAAACTGGTTAAATCAACGTTGTTTCCAGGTCATTTCAACAAAAACATCATGATGATGTCAGATCAATGTGGAAACTGATTGGATTTTCAAAAAGTCATCAATATAAGGGAATTTCATATTTTTTCACCCAACTTTTAACCAAAATTCAATGACATGGTGACATGTTTTGTTGATTTCATGTTGAATTCACATTAATTGACAACACAACCAAATGTAAATCAAAAATAGATGTTGAAATGATGTCTGTGCTCAATTGTAAGCTCAGATCACTTTGTTTAGGGGAGCATTTGAGGTTTTCAGCATACTTGAAGAAATCTATTGGTACTGTGAAATGTACTCCAGCTATCTATAAAACAAAGTAAAAGTTTATTGTAAAAGTCTACACTTCAACTATGACAGACAAAATTAGAAAAAAAATCCAGAAAATCACATTGTAGGATTTTTAATGAATTTATTAGCAAATTTTCACTCCAATCTATTGATGATAGTGTAAATTAAGAGAACGGGAACAGGGTGTTTGAGCGGAGTGCAGTACGCAGGACCCTGGGATCCAAAAAATCTCTAACTCTTTTCATTCTCAGAAGAACTGAAGAACATCTCTAATCAACAGACTAGTCCACATCTCCAACTAACACATTCCAACTGTGAGTTCCTCTATGCTTGATTGGTAGGTAAAATATTATTGAAATGTTTTATTTTGCACACATGTACAACAGCATATTTATAGTTTGTGTGTATGTTTCTGAGAGAGAGAGTGAGTAAGAGTTTGTGTGTGTCAGAGCGTGTGTGTGTGGTTAATTCCTGCCATTACTCATCTCTCTAACCTGCTTGTTAATACGCTGTTTCACACAGACGCTAGGCAATTACTCACTACACAAAGTCCTGCCCCACCCCAAAGACCCAACCACAACCTTGTCGACAGCCAGTGTGCCTGAAAAGAAAACTATCGGGCCTTTCACGTTGACTTTTTTATGTGCTATCTGTCTCTCTGCAGTGTACATACTGTATGTACAGGTAACTGTCAAAATAAAGGAAACACCAACATAAAGTGTCTTAATTGGTCCTTGGTCCACCACGAGCCAGAACAGCTTCAATGCACCTTGCCATAGATTCTACAAGTCTACTGTTGGCCAACTAATAGCCTAACCACCGATTAGGCAACATTATGGACTAAATGTTCAAATCTTATTGACAAATTGTTTTGCTGTGACAATATAGGTCAAATTAATATCCTACATACAGCGCATTCGGGAAAGTATTCAGACCCCTTGACTGTTTAAAAAACCCAGAAATACCTTATTTACATAATTATTCAGATCCTTTGCTGTGATACTCAAAATTGAGCTCAGGTGCACCTTTTTCCATTGATCATCCTTGAGATATTTCTACAACTTGACTGGAGTCCACTTGTAGTAAATTAAATTGATTGGACATGATTTGGAAAGGCACACACCTTTCTATATAAGGTCCCACAGTTGACAGTGCATGTCAGAGCAAAAACCAAGCCATGAGGTTGATGGAATTATCCGTAGAGCTCTGAGACAGGATTGTGTCGAGGCACAGATCTGGTGAAGGGTACCAAAAGATGTCTACATCATTGAAGGTCCCCAAGAACACAGTGGCCTCCATCATTCTTAAATGGAAGAAGTTTGGAACCACCAAGACTCTTCCTAGAGCTGTCTGCCCGACCAAACTGAGCAATCGGGGGAGAAGGGCCTTGATTAGGGAGGTGAGCAAGAACCCGATGGTCACTCTGACAGAGCTCCTGAGTTCCTCTGTGGAGATGAGAGAACCTTCCAGAGGAACAACCATCTCTGCAGCACTCCACCAATCTGGCCTTTATGGTAGAGTGGCCAGACAGAGGCCACTCCTCAGTAAAAGGCACGACAGGCCGTTTGGAGTTTACCCAAAAGGCACCTAAGGGACTTAGACAATGAGAAACAAGATTCTCTAGTCTGATGAAACCAAGATTTAACTTTTTGTCCTGGAGGAAACCTGGCACAATCCGCATGGTGAAGCATGGTGGTGGCAGAATCATGCTGTGAGGATGTTATTTAGCGGCAGGGACTGGAAGACTTGGCAGGATCAAGGGAAAGATGAACAGAGCCAAGTACAGAGGGATCCTTGATGAAAACCTGCTCTAGATCGCTCAGAACCTCAGACTGGGGCGAAGGTTCACCTTCCAACAGGACAACGGCCCTAAGCACACAGCCAAGACAACGCAGGAGTGGCTTTGGGACAAGTCTCTGAATATCTCTGGAGAGACCTGAAAGTATCAGTGTAGTGTCGTGGAAATGTCCTGTATTACCAAATCATGAGGGAGCAAACCACACACAAGTCAGAGTTATCATAAAGTCAATTTTTAATTATATGAGCTTCACCATAGCCCTGTGACTCTCAGATCAATTCAGTGTCTATAAATAAATTATCTGAGAGTGCTTACAAAACAGTCCTTAGTATCATTTATAGCCAAGACCCATCAAAACTCACATGACGAATAACAGATCGTAGAACATTACACAAAGAAATACTTTACTTCAGAGAGGAGTATCCCATAGCCAGACAGCATTGGCTATAAATTATCGTTCAGTTTGGTCTCCTAAACGAAGCTCTTAACTCGTTCTTGGTACCACTTAGAATCAAAAACATTACCTCATCCAATGGCATATATCAAATACAGTGGGGCAAAAAAGTATTTAGTCAGCCACCTATTGTGCAAGTTCTCCCACTTAAAAAGATGAGAGAGGCCTGTAATTTTCATCATAGGTACACTTCAACTATGACAGACAAAATTTGAAAAAAAATCCAGAAAATCACATTGTAGGATTTATGAATTTATTTGCAAATTATGGTGGAAAATAAGTATTTGGTCACCTACAAACAAGCAAGATTTCTGGATCTCACAGACCTGTAACTTCTTCTTTAAGAGGCTCCTCTTTCCTCCACTCGTTACCTGTATTAATGGCACCTGTTTGAACTTGTTGTCAGTATAAAAGACACCTGTCCACAACCTCAAACAGTCATACTCCAAACTCCACTATGGCCAAGACCAAAGAGCTGTCAAAGGACACCAGAAACAAAATTGTAGACCTGCATCAGGCTGGGAAGACTGAATCTGCAATAGGTAAGCAGATTGGTTTGAAGAAATCAACTGTGGGAGCAATTATTAGGAAATGGAAGACATACAAGACCACTGATAATCTCCCTCGATCTGGGGCTCCACGCAAGAACTCACCCCGTGGGGTCAAAATGATCACAAGAACGGTGAGCAAAACTCCCAGAACCACACGGGGGGACCTAGTGAATGACTTGCAGAGAGCTGGGACCAAAGTAACAAAGCCTACCATCAGTAACACACTACGCTGCAGTGCCAGACGTGTCCCCCTGCTTAAGCCAGTACATGTTTGCTAGAGAGCATTTGGATGATCCAGAAGAAGATTGGGAGAATGTCATATGGTCAGATGAAACCAAAATAGAACTTTTTGGTAAAAACTCAACTCGTCGTGTTTGGAGGACAAAGAATGCTGAGTTGCATCCAAAGAACACCATACCTACTGTGAAGCATGGGGGTGGAATCATCATGCTTTGGGGCTGTTTTTCTACAAAGGGACCAGGACGATAGATCCGTGTAAAGGAAAGAATGAATGGGGCCATGTATCGTGAGATTTTGAGTGAAAACCTTCTTCCATCAGCAATGGCATTGAAGATGAAACGTGGCTGGGTCTTTCAGCATGACAATGATCCCAAACACACCGCCCGGGCAACGAAGGAGTGGCTTCGTAAGAAGCATTTCAAGGTCCTGGAGTGGCCTAGCCAGTCTCCAGATCTCAACCCCATAGAAAATCTTTGGAGGGAGTTGAAAGTCTGTGTTGCCCAGCAACAGCCCCAAAACATCACTGCTCTAGAGGAGATCTGCATGAAGGAATGGGCCAAAATACCAGCAACAGTGTGTGAAAACATTGTGAAGACTTACAGAAAATGTTTGACCTCTGTCATTGCCATCAAAGGGTATATAACAAAGTATTGAGATAAACTTTTGTTATTGAGCAAATACTTATTTTCCACCATAATTTGCAAATAAATTCATAAAAAATCCTACAATGAATTTCTGGATTTTCTTTCTCATTTTGTCTGTCATAGTTGAAGTGTACCTATGATGAAAATCACAGGCCTCTCTCATCTTTTTAAGTGGGAGAACTTGCACAATTGGTGGCTGACTAAATACTTTTTTGCCCCACTGTACACCCCCTCCTGGACAAGCTTACAGAGAGACTTGACTGGCACACAGACATTGTGGAGCCACCTAGCTGGTTCCCCATTAATCACACCATCCCTTCACATGGTTTAGGAATAGTTTACAGACACATTCACAGATAAGACTAACCCGACCTCTCCCCTCTCTGGGTCCAAGTAACTTTTTCCCACATAAGCATGCTTATGAAAATTAATAAAACATCTTATTTATAAATGTTACCTAAAGAATTCTGATTCTGCCACGACAGTAGTGAAGCTCCCCATCTATCCTGACAGAGCTTGAGAGGATCTGCAGAGAAGAATGGGAGAAACTCCCCAAATACAGTTGTGCCAAGCTTGTAGCGTGATACCCATAAATACTCTAGGATGTAATCGCTGCCAAAGGTGCTTCAATAAAGTACTGAATAAAGGGTCTGAATACTTATGTAAATGTGTTATCTAATCCATTTTAGAATAAGGCTGCAACGTAACAAAATGTGGAATAAGTCAAGGGGTCGGAATCCTTTCCGAATGCACTGCATGTATAGTCTAAAGTGTATGTGTGTCTCTCTGTTGGGGAGAGAGAGAGCTTTAACAGAAGCTGGGTGCATGAGAAACAAAGTGCACCGTGGGAACATAGATTTTTGAGCATTGCCCGCTCTGGAACCTTCCATCTCCCATGGCAACCCTTCCCTTGGGTCCTCAGCACTGAGAGACCTGCTTCCCAGAGGTCATCATAGAAAAGTATCATATAAATAGAATAACCAGAACCAACAACAACAACAGGTTCTCAACTCAAGTCACTTTACATAGACCAAATGTATTTTGCTGAACAGTACTTCACTGCTGTTTCATGCTCATTTCCCACAGATTCATGATCTGACTGGCTAGTCTTTCCCCTCTGATTCTAGTTCTAGCTTTCAGCCCCCACCCCAACCCCCCTTTCCTCCGGCCCCACCACACACAAACATGCACACTCCTCTCTCTCTCTCTCTCTCTCTCTCTCTCTCTCTCTTTTGCCAGGGTTGCTCCCTCTGTCACCACACAGCATCATAGTTTGATCCCCGTGGCCTTGCAGATAGGCAGGCCTCTCTCTGAGGAGTGTAGGGCCACAAGGTTGTGTTCTGTTTACCCTACATTCAACACACACACTAAGCACCGCGACAGTGCCAGAACACACACACATTCTCAGAACATTATGCCCTCAATGGTGACCCGCTTAGCTACATTGTCTGTAAGTGAGTGGTCAACCGAGAAGAACGTACACAAAGAGGGTCTGTGTGTGTGCGTGTGCATGTGTGTGTGTTAACAAAGCAGGTCGCCTAGCTTCATGTGTCTGTATGGATTTGGCAGAAGTTCAGCATCTTAACATATGGGTGGGTGCTGTAAATGCTCCTCTGACAACAGTCGTCCATGATTAAGCCAACATTGTTATGGCTGCCTACACTGAGATTATCCATAGGCTGATGTGCATCATGGTGGATATAAACTGTCACAGAACACTGATATCGATGAATTAAAGGGCCGAAATATAACGTATCAGAAACTGTTACTCTACTCAAGATGTCTGACATTACCCTTGATCACATTACATCCATCATGACAATGTAATGGTTTGGTTTGTCTTTAACCAGTCATGATCAGTTATGTCATTTATATAACAGTGTTATGACAAGACACACAGAGATCCTAAAGAATACACCCCCTGTGGTAGTATATCCATAGGGGTCTCTCTCTCTAGAGATACTGTTTGAACAGTTAAGATCTACCCTCTCCCTGGTTGAAGATCGAATCTACTTCTAACACACCTCTCTATTCAGATCACCCAGGAGCAGGGTGGGAGGTCTAACAACATCTTCATTACTCTCCCTCTCTTTTTTCCTGACTCTTTAACTCTGTCACTCTCGTTCTCTTCTTTCTCTAACTCCCTCCCCCTCTCTATCATTATCTTCTTACCTCTCTCGTCTCTCTTCTCCCTCCTCCTCTCTATCATTATCCTCTTACCTCTCTCGTCTCTCAAGCGTGAACCACTGCACCAGGGCAAGGTGACCGGAAACATGACCGAATACAAACAGTGTAGCTACCTCCGCAAGGCAATCAAACAAGCTAAGCGTCAGTATAGAGACAAAGTAGAATAGCAATTCAACAGGCTCAGACACGAGAGGTATGTGGCAGGGTCTACAGTCAATCATGGATTACAAAAAAAAAACATCCCCGTTGCGGACCAGGATGTCTTGCTCCCAGACAGACTAAATAACTTCTTTGCTCACTTTGAGGACAATACAGTGCCACTGACACGGCCCGCTACCAAAACCTGCGGATTCTCCTTAACCGCAGCCGACGTGAGTGAAACATTAAAACGTGTTATCCCTCACAAGGCTGCAGGCCCAGATGTTATCCCCAGCCGCGTCCTCAGAGCATGCGCAGACCAGCTGGCTGGTGTGTTTACGGACATATTCAATCAATCCTTATCCCAGTCTGCTGTCCCCTCATGCTTCAAGAGGTCCACCATTGTTCCTGTTCCCAAGAAAGCTAAGGTAACTGAGCTAAACGACTACCGCCCCATAGCACTCACTTCCGTCACCATGAAGTGCTTTGAGAGACAAGTCAAGGACCATATCACCTCCACCCTACCTGACACGCTAGACCCACTCCAATTTGTTTACCGCCCCAATAGGTCCACAGACGACGCAATCGCAACCATACTGCACACTGCCCTAACCCATCTGGACAAGAGGAATACCTATGTGAGAATGCTGTTCATCAACTAAAGCTCAGCATTTAACATCATAGTACCCTCCAAACTCGTCATCAAGCTTGAGACCCTGGGTCTCGACCCCGCCCTGTGCAACTGGGTACTGGACTTCCTGACGGGCCTCCCCCAGGTGGTGAGAGCATCTATCAACCAGAAGGCGAGGTCAGTACAGGTGCATCAAAGCAGGGACCGAGAGACTGAAAATAGCTTCTATCTCAAGGCCATCAGACTGTTAAACAGCCACCACTAACATTGAGTGGCTGCTGCCAACATACTGACTCAACTCCAGCCACTTTAATAATGGAAATTGATGTAAAGAATGTATCACTAGCCACTTTAAACAATGCCACTTAATATAATGTTTACATACCCTACATTACTCATCTCATATGTATACACTGTACTCGATACCATCTACTGCATCTTGCCTATGCCGTTTGTACCATCACTCATTCATATATCTTTATGTCCATATTCTTCATCCCTTTACACTTGTGTGTATAAGGTAGTAGTTGTGGAATTGTTAGGATAGATTACTCGTTGGTTACTACTGCATTGTCGGAACTAGAAGCACAAGCATTTTGCTGAAAAATAATGGCACAGCATCCCTGCTGTTGTCCTTTTGTATGTCTCTAAATGAGTATTAGAAAATATTTTCTCTTTTATAAACACTCGCTGACTGACTGACTGTACAGCTTATCCTCAACCTGCCTGTAATGAATAACTGAATAACGTGTCAATCAATAGTACTGTACTTTAGCATTTCAGTTGAGGTCAGGACCATCATGGACATTGCTATCGAGGCTGTCAGTCAGTGGAGCAAATAACTCCTCATTAAAGTGCTGTGGTACAGTATACAGTCTGGAAGGAGTTGCGAGAGATTGTCTGATATACAGTCGGAAGTTTACATACACTTTTACATACAGGTCATTAAAACTAGTTTTTCAACCACTCCATAAATTTCTTGTTAACAAACTATAGTTTTGGCAAGTTGGTTAGGACATCTACTGTGAACATGACACAAGCATATTTTCCAAAAATTGTTTACAGACAGATTATTTGACTTATAATTCACTGTATCACAATTCCAGTGTGTCAGAAGTTTACATACTGTACACTAAGTTGACTGTGCCTTTAAACAGCTTGAAAAATTCCCGAAAATGATGTCATGACTTTAGAAGGTTCCGATAGGCTAATTGACATCATTTGAGTCAATTGGAGGTGTACCTGTGGATGTATTTCAAGGCCTACCTTCAAACTCAGTGCCTCTTTGCTTGATATCATGGGGAAATCAAAAGAAATCAGCCAAGACCTCAGAAATAAAATGGTAGACCTTCACAAGTCTGGTTCATCCTTGGGAGCAATTTCCAAATGCCTGAAGGTACAACGTTCATTTGTGCAAACAATACTATGCAAGTATAAACACCATGGACCACGCAGCCGTCATACCGCTCAGGACAGAGACGCGTTCTGTCTCCTAGAGATGAACGTACTTTGGTGCGAAAAGTGCAAATCAATCCCAGAACAACAGCAAAGGACCTTGTGAAGATACTGGAGGAAACAGGTACAAAAGTATCTATATCCACAGTAAAACTAGTCCTATATCGACATAACCTGAAAGGCCGCTCGGCAAGGAAGAAGCCAGTGAACACCATCCCAATCATGAAGCACAGGGGTGGCAGCATCATGTTGTGGGGGTGCTTTGCTGCAGGAGGGACTGGTGCGCTTTACAAAATAGATAGCATCATGAGGGTGGAAAATGACGTGGTATGTTGAAGCAACATCTCAAGACATCAGTCAGAAAGTTAAAGCTTGGTTGCAAATGGGTCTTCCAAATGGGCAATGACCCCGAGCATACTTCCAAAGTTGTGGCAAGATGGCTTCAGGACAACAAAGTCAAGGTATTGGAGTGGCCATCACAAATCCCTGACCTCCATCCTATAGAAAATGTGTGGGCAGAACTGAAAAAGTGTGTGCGAGCAAGGAGGCCTACAACCCTGACTCAGTTACACCAACTCTGTCAGGAGGAATGGGCCAAAATTCACCCGACTTATTGTGGGAAGCTTGTGGAAGGCTCTGCAAAACGTTTGACGCAAGTTAAACAATTTAAAGGCAATGCTACCAAATACTAATTGAGTGTATGTAAACTTCTGACCCACTGGGAATGTGAAGAAGGAAATAAAAGCTGAAATAAATAATTCTCTCTACTATTATTCTGACATTTCACATTCTTAAAAAAAGTTGTGATCCTAACTGTGTCACGCCCTGGCCATAGAGAGGTTTTTATTCTCTATTTTGGTTAGGCCAGGGTGTGACTAGGGTGGGCATTCTATGTTCATTTTCTACGTTTTGGATTCTGTGTTTGGCCGGTTGTGTCTCTGATTGAGAACCATACTTAGGTAGCCTGTTTTCCCACTGTTAGTTGTGGGTGGTTATTTCCTGTTTAGTGTTTGTTGCACCTGTCAGAACTATTTTGTATTCAGTGTTCAGTCAGAATAAATCATATGAACATGTACCACGCTGCACCCTGGTCTTCACCTTCTTCCACCAACAGCCGTTACAGAGGAGCAGCGCTATCTGGAGAAATTAACATGGGAGGAGATACTGGAAGGCAAGGGACCCTGGGCACAGGCTGGTTAATATCGTTGTCCGCAGGAGGAACTGGAGGCAGCTAAGGCTGAGTGGCAACACTATGAGAAGTTAGCACGGCAGCGCAGCAGGCACGGGGTGGGGGCACACGGGGAGATTGGCGGAGTCAGCCGAGAGACCTGAGCCAACTCCCTGTGCTTACCGGAAGCAGCATGATACTGGTCAGACACCGTGTTATGCGATGAAGCGCACGGTGTCTCCAGTGCGTGCTCATAGCCCAGAGTGCCTGTCTGGTGCTGCCAGAGTCTCCCGCCTGTCCGGAGCTGCTAGAGTCTCTCGCCTGTCCGGTGCGGCCAGGGTCTCCCGCCTGTCCGGTGCGGCCAGGGTCTCCCGCCTGTCCTGGCCCTCCCAGGGTCTTCCGCCTGTCCTGGCGCTCCCAGGGTCTCCCGCCTGTCTGGCGCTGCCAGGGTCTCCCGTCTGTCCGGCGCTGCCAGGGTCTCCCGCGCTGCCAGGGTCTCCCGTCTGTCCGGCGCTGCCAGGGTCTCCCGCGCTGCCAGGATCTCCCGCCTGTCCGGCGCTGCCAGGGTCTCCCGCCTGTCCGGCGCTGCCAGAGTCTCCCGCCTGTCCGGCGCTGCCAGAGTCTCCTGCCTGTCCGGCGCTGCCAGAGTCTCCCGCCTGTCCGGCGCTGCCAGAGTCTCCCGCCTGTCTGGCGGTGCCAGAGTCTCCCGCCTGTCCAGAGCTGCTAGAGTCTCTCGCCTGTCCGGCGCGGCCAGGGTCTCCCGCCTGTCCTGGCCCTCCCAGGGTCTTCCGCCTGTCCTGGCGCTCCCAGGGTCTCCCGCCTGTCCGGCGCTGCCAGGGTCTCCCTTGCTGCCAGGATCTCCCGCCTGTCCGGCGCTGCCAGGGTCACCCGCCTGTCCGGCGCTGCCAGAGTCTCCCGCCTGTCCGGCGCTGCCAGAGTCTCCCGCCTGTCCGGCGCTGCCAGAGTCTCCCGCCTGTCCGGCGCTGCCAGAGTCTCCCGCCTGTCCGGCGCTGCTTGAGTCGCCCGCCTACCAGGGGCCCGCTGCGAGGGTCCCCAGTCCGGGGTCAGGGGCGAGGGTCCCCGCTCCAAAAGCGCCACCTAAGTGGGCCAAGCCTAAGGTGGAGCTGGGTCCACGTCCCGCACCAGAGCCACCGCCGTAAAGAAGGCCCACCCGGACGCTCCCCTTTAGAGTCCGGTTTTGTGGCCGGAGTCCGCACCTATATATGTAATAATAATCAATAATTTAGCTCTTTATTTAGCCATCTTATATATAAAGCCTTATTTGTTCATCAAAAATTGTGAAAAACTCACCACAGGTTAATGAGAAGAGTATGCTTGAAAGCATGCACATAACTCTGCAATGTTGGGTTGTATTGGAGAGAGTCTCAGTCTTAAATAATTTTCCACACACACTCTGTGCCTGTATTTAGTTTTCATGCTACTGAGGGCCGAGAATCCACTCTCACATAGGTACGTGGTTGCAAAGGCCATCAGTGTCTTAACAGCGTGATTTGCCAAGGCAAGAACCTTGATCCCTGGATAAAGTGCAGACTTTATCCAGGGATCGGGCAGTGGCTTCTGATTCAATTACATTTTCACAGAACCGCTTGTTCGCAATTTCGATGAGACTCTCATTCAAATATCGGTAAGTGGACTGGAGGCAGGGCATGAAAGGGATAACGAATCCAGTTGTTTGTGTCGTCCGTTTTGGGAAAGTACATGCGTAATTGCACACCCAGCTCACTCAGGTGCTTCGCTATATCACATTTGACATTGTCCGTAAGCTTGAGTTCATTTGCTCATAAAAAAAGCATACAATGATGGAAAGACCTGTGTGTTGCCCTTGTTAATGCAGACAGAGAAGAGCTCCAACTTCTTAATCATTGCCTCAATTTTGTCCCGCACATTGAATATAGTTACGAAGAGTCCCTGTAAACCTAGATTCAGATCATCCAGGCGAGAAAAAACATCACCCAGATAGGCCAGTCGTGTGAGAAACTCGTCATCATGCATGTGGTCAGACAAGTGAAAATTGTGGTCAGTAAAGAAAACTTTAAGCTCGTCTCTCAATTTAAAAAAAAATATGTCAATACTTTGCCCCCTTTATAACCAGCACACTTCTGTATGTTGTAAAAGTGTTACATGGTCACTGCCCATATCATTACGTAATACAGAAAATACATGAGAGTTCAGGGGCCTTGCTTTAACAAAGTTAGCCATTTTCACTGTAGTGTCCAAAACGTATTTCAAGCTGTCAGGCATTCCCTTGGCAGCAAGAGCCTCTCGGGGGATGCTGCAGTGTACCCAAGTCGCGTCATGAGCCACTGCTTGCACGCGCGTTACCACTCCATGGCTTTTGCGCCATCAGTACAGATACCAAAGCTGTCCAGTACTTTAAAAACATCCTCCCATGTCCTGGTTTCCAGTGGTTTGTAGAAGAGGATGTCTTCCTTAATTGACCCCCCCCCATAACCGTAACGGACATATACAGTGCCTTGCGAAAGTATTCGGCCCCCTTGAACTTTGCGAACTTTTGCCACATTTCAGGCTTCAAACATAAAGATATAAAACTGTATTTATTTGTGAAGAATCAACAACAAGTGGGACACAATCATGAAGTGGAACGACATTTATTGGATATTTCAAACTTTTTTAACAAATCAAAAACTGAAAAATTGGGCGTGCAACATTATTCAGCCCCCTTAAGTTAATACTTAGTAGCGCCACCTTTTGCTGCGATTACAGCTGTAAGTCGCTTGGGGTATGTCTCTATCAGTTTTGCACATTGAGAGACTGACATTTTTTCCCATTCCTCCTTGCAAAACAGCTCGAGCTCAGTGAGGTTGGATGGAGAGCATTTGTGAACAGCAGTTTTCAGTTCTTTCCACAGATTCTCGATTGGATTCAGGTCTGGACTTTGACTTGGCCATTCTAACACCTGGATATGTTTATTTTTGAACCATTCCATTGTAGATTTTGCTTTATGTTTTGGATCATTGTCTTGTTGGAAGACAAATCTCCGTCCCAGTCTCAGGTCTTTTGCAGACTCCATCAGGTTTTCTTCCAGAATGGTCCTGTATTTGGCTCCATCCATCTTCCCATCAATTTGAACCATCTTCCCTGTCCCTGCTGAAGAAAAGCAGGCCCAAATCATGATGCTGCCACCACCATGTTTGACAGTGGGGATGGTGTGTTCAGGGTGATGAACTGTGTTGCTTTTACGCCAAACATAACGTTTTGCATTGTTGCCAAAAAGTTCAATTTTGGTTTCATCTGACCAGAGCACCTTCTTCCACATGTTTGGTGTGTCTCCCAGGTGGCTTGTGGCAAACTTTAAACGACACTTTTTATGGATATCTTTAAGAAATGGCTTTCTTCTTGCCACTCTTCCATAAAGGCCAGATTTGTGCAATATACGACTGATTGTTGTCCTATGGACAGAGTCTCCCACCTCAGCTGTAGATCTCTGCAGTTCATCCAGAGTGATCATGGGCCTCTTGGCTGCATCTCTGATCAGTCTTCTCCTTGTATGAGCTGAAAGTTTAGAGGGACGGCCAGGTCTTGGTAGATTTGCAGTGGTCTGATACTCCTTCCATTTCAATATTATCACTTGCACAGTGCTCCTTGGGATGTTTAAAGCTTGGGAAATCTTTTTGCATCCAAATCCGGCTTTAAACTTCTTCACAACAGTATCTCGGACCTGCCTGGTGTGTTCCTTGTTCTTCATGATGCTCTCTGCGCTTTTAACGGACCTCTGAGACTATCACAGTGCAGGTGCATTTATACGGAGACTTGATTACACACAGGTGGATTGTATTTATCATCATTAGTCATTTAGGTCAACATTGGATCATTCAGAGATCCTCACTGAACTTCTGGAGAGAGTTTGCTGCACTGAAAGTAAAGGGGCTGAATAATTTTGCACGCCCAATTTTTCAGTTTTTGATTTGTTAAAAAGGTTTGAAATATCCAATAAATGTCGTTCCACTTCATGGATTGTGTCCCACTTGTTGTTGATTCTTCACAAAAAAATAGAGTTTTATATCTTTATGTTTGAAGCCTGAAATGGCAAAAGGTCGCAAAGTTCAAGGGGGCCGAATACTTTCGCAAGGCACTGTACCAGGAGCTGTGCCAGGCCCGCCACGTCTGTTGACTCATCCAGCTGTAACGCATATAATTCACTGGCTTGTATGCAAAGCAGTTATTGTTTCAAAACATCTCCTGCCATGTCACTGATGCATTGTGAAACAGTGTTGTTTGATGGAGGCATTGTCTGTATAGTTTATGTTGGCATTTCCCCCAGCATTGTCCCAGGTATATCCGCAGCAGTAGGAAGAATTAAGTCCGCCACAATAGTACGGGGCTTGCCTGTCCTAGCCACTCGGTAGCTCACCATATAAGATGCTTCTAGCCCCTTCTTATTAATGGTATTGGTTGAGGTTATACATGTCTTACTACTCAAAAGTCGTCTTTATTCTCGCTCCAAAAACTCCTGTGGCTTATTTTTCAAATTGTCATGTTTCTTTTCTAAATGTCCGCGAAAGAGTGAAGGTTTCCCACAAGAGAGTAACGGTTAATGTGATTGAATGTTAATTATTTGACTAGGTTACCTGTATTTGACATTGTGTTGTTATTTGACTGAACACTAGATGGTTTCATTTTGTTTTTGGCAGTGAAACGATTCTACTCAGGAGAGAGAAAGAGAAAAACCTCACCCAAATGTATAGCCCCGTTGGAAAATATAAATGGACTGTTTGAAAATGTGAATAAAAAATCTATAAAAAAAATGTGAATCACATTTTTATTTGGCGTACTCCCGACGGCATTGCGCGTACCCCAGTTTGCGAATACATGCATTAGAGAATAACAGTTGAGGCTGAGGGGAGCGTGGGAGGGATAAGGGTAAGATGGGATGAGGGGAGGGTGGGAGGGTGGGAGGGATGAGGAGAGGGTGGAAAAGATGAGGGGAGGGTGAGAGGGCTGAGGGGAGAGTGGGAGGGATGAGGAGAGGGTGGCAGGAATGAGGAGAGGGTGGGAGGAATGAGGAGAGGGTGGGAGGGATAAGGGTAAGATGGGATGAGGGGAGGATGGGATGAGGGGAGGGTGGGAGGGTGGGAGGGATGAGGAGAGGGTGGAAAAGATGAGGGGAGGGTGAGAGGGCTGAGCGGAGGGTGGGAGGGCTGAGGGGAGAGTGGGAGGGATGAGGAGAGGGTGGGAGGGATGAGGAGAGGGTGGCAGGAATGAGGAGAGGGTGGGAGGGATGAGGAGAGGGTGGGAGGGATGAGGAGAGGATGGGAGGGCTGAGGGGTGGGAAGCGTACACAAGGGCAGGCAGTGTTGAGATGATAGTTTCCAGATGCAGGAGGGAGAACACACAAGGACGGCACAACACACAGTCCTGTTGGACAGCCTCTGACAGTACTATAATTTCAGTCTTCCACACTACAGCTGGTTTCCATCCCAATCAGGGAGGCAATGAGATTTAGAGAGTGGGGGACATTTGTTTAACCAAAGCCCCACAATTGGTTCTCTACACATAAACTATGACTATGACTGAGACATGAGGGAGGCCTCCCACAGTTGTTTCTCTCCTCACTCCACCTCTCTCCCTCTTTATCCAGCTCACCCTCTCCTTGGTGACGTCATACTGTATCTGTGGCTGGAGATTCATCTTTTTCCAATTAAACCAATTAAAAGATCAACATCAGTTGATCATGTAGAGTAGACTATAGAGATCAGCTGTAAAAATCTGTCTTTTAGTGCACCATCATCAAGCACTAAATACTTCATCATAAATTTACCATAAATCTATTAATAGCGTTTGATTTCTCATTCCCAGTTTAAACACACCGTATATAAATGAGTATGACCTCTGCTGAACAATCAACGCTCCCTGCTAGATTCTGCCCGTCAGGGCTCTTCTTATGTCAGTCAGAGTGAATCGGGTCATGTTCTCTATGGCACCGTTTCTCTTATCGATATCCTTTGGTGTGTGCTTCTGTTCCCAGACCTCTCAAGGACCACAGCCCCTGTGTGTGTGTGTGTGTGTGTGTGTGTGTGTGTGTGTGTGTGTGTGTGTGTGTGTGTGTGTGTGTGTGTGTGTGTGTGTGTGTGTGTGTGTGTGTGTGTGTGTGTGTGTGTGTGTGTGTGTGTGTGTGTGTGTGTGTGTGTGACGTGGGTGACTGCGCGTGTTTCCAAAACCTTGGGTCATGCGGAACAATTTGTCATCCCTAAACAAAACAATAAAGGGTGTGTGCTTGTTTTTCGATATCCTGTGACGTTCCTAGAAGGAGTGTGTGTGTGATGGGCCATAACGTGTCCTGAGAAGCAGGTGTGTTGAACTGTATATCACGATGACCTCCAGGCTTAAATAACCTCTATTCTTACTCTACATCAACTCTCTCTCTCTCTAGATTAACTATCCTCCATCTCACTCATTTTGGTCTCTTCCTCCCTTTCACAATTTTCCCTTTCTTTTGAATGAGCATCCCTTGCTCCACAGACTTAGAATATAATATATTTTCATGGCTATTAAAAAGATGAGTGAGGCCATGTTCATTTCTTATTTCTCTTCTTTGGTTCAGCCTCATGAATATCATTAGCTGTTGGCTTCTTGTATCTCACTAAAATAAATCGTCTCATCATAGGTTCAAAGATAAACGGTTGAACCACATGCACCAACAACAGACTGGAGGTTGGTTAATATCTAAGCACACACACACACACACACACACACACACACACACACACACACACACACACACACACACACACACACACACACACACACACCAGAATACAACACA
Organism: Oncorhynchus kisutch; assembly: GCF_002021735.2. NCBI lineage: Eukaryota > Metazoa > Chordata > Actinopteri > Salmoniformes > Salmonidae > Oncorhynchus > Oncorhynchus kisutch. Next base: position 63,530,809 of record NC_034188.2, on the reverse strand, counting down.
CACACACATACCACAATACAACACACACACCACAATACAACACACACACACCACAATACAACACACACACACCACAATACAACACACACACCACAATACAACACACACCACAATACAACACACACACACCACAATACAACACAACACAGCACACATAACACAATACAACACAACACACACACATACACACAATACAACACACACACACACAACAGAACACAATACAACACACACAACACAAGTAGATTCAAGCCATGTATATGCTACGTGTATTACCTTACAACAGTGCCATTGATTCAACACATTCTCTAGGAATCCCAAAAGATGATGGGCGGAAACCTTTTATGAAAGTCGATGACTAAACTCCTCTAGAGAAGGAAGCAACAATGACAGACAGTTACACGTTACTCTTTGTGGACTTTACAAAAACCCAACTAGGTGTTGAATAAAGCTAAATAAATTGCCTCTTCCTCTCCAAGTATTCAATTTGCTTGGTAGGTGACATCAGAGATTTCCAGGTAAGAGTTTATAGCCAATCCTTAATCATAATGGCCATATCATCGCAATGGCATCTGCCATTCTGCCATTTGATTGGTCTTCCACTCCCAAATCACAGGACCGGAAGGGTGTTACTGTGAACGGTGTGTGTGTTTGTGGGAGTGTGTGTGTGTGTGTGTGTGTGGGGGTGGGTGTGTGTGTGTGTGAGTGAAACAAGGTGACAAACACAATGTTCTTCTGTCTTGTCTATTGCCATCTGAATAGTTAATTACACTGACTCATCCACCACAGGTCCTCATCATCAGTCCTCCCTGACAGGCTACAGCTCTCTGTCAGTCTGGTCCTCACCATCAGTCCTCCCTGGCAGGCTACAGCTCTCTGTTAGTCTGGTCCTCACCATCAGTCCTCCCTGGCAGGCTACAGCACTCTGTTAGTCTGGTCCTCACCATCAGTCCTCCCTGGCAGGCTACAGCTCTCTGTTAGTCTGGTCCTCACCATCAGTCCTCCCTGGCAGGCTACAGCACTCTGTTAGTCTGGTCCTCACCATCAGTCCTCCCTGGCAGGCTACAGCACTCTGTTAGTCTGGTCCTCACCATCAGTCCTCCCTGGCAGGCTACAGCTCTCTGTCAGTCTGGTCCTCACCATCAGTCCTCCCTGGCAGGCTACATCTCTCTGTTAGTCTGGTCCTCACCATCAGTCCTCCCTGACAGGCTACAGCTCTCTGTCAGTCTGGTCCTCACCATCAGTCCTCCCTGACAGGCTACAGCTCTCTGTTAGTCTGCCATCATCTTCAGATGGGTCCAAAACAACAACAACAACATCACCATCACTCCTAAAAGCAGCAGTTTAGGAGCACAACCTAATATAGATTGCTTCCCAAATGGTGCCCTATTCCCTATAGTCCACTACTTTTGATCAGAGCTATATGGCCCCTGTTCAGATGTAGTGCACTATAATGAATAGTGTGCCATTTCGGACGCAGACATAATATAAACATGTTATGTATCCACCTAATATGAGGTATAGCACTTAGCCCCATATATCACCAATCAAGGGAGTCAGCGACAAGCTACCTGGAAATGTTCTGAGTAAAATTCCAATTGAAGGTCATCCAATCCCCATGGAGAATACGTTAGGAAAAAACATTCAGGTGATACAATTATTACTGAACTCGTCCACTGCCCTGTCTTCCCTTTCTGTTCTTGGACAACGCTCAGTAATTTACCATAAATCCAGCTGTATATCTTCTGCCTCCTGTTCTGTCTGCACTTTCTAGATTGTTAATGCATCAGTGGATGGGCAACATTATGTTTAGACTGCCTCTGTAAGAGTTTTATTTGAGGGCCATTTAGTACATGTGGAGCTTACATCCACTTAATGAAATGTATACATTGTAATTATCACAATATGGCCCTAATGCATACACTGCAGTCTCTTCTTATACATTCATTATGCTTTCAATCCTCTGCCAGCAGGCTTTTAGTGGTACAGACATTGTAGTTGCTATTGCTATCCTATCTATATTACCTTTGTGAAATACATTACTGGTGTTGCTTGGATTCAAGATGTTCTATAATATAGAATCTATATGATCTTTGATGGAAGAACAATTGATTCTATAGTTTCAACTACCCTGGGTACAAATACAAATCTAGCCATAGTATTTCACAAATAAAGACTACATTGAAAGAGAAAATGTAACTGTACATCCATAACAGAATTGTATAGGAGATGTTTACGCCTGTGACAGTCTGACACCGAGGGTTTCTGTATGGGAGCTGGGAGGCTCCATTCTGAAGTTTCTCTTGCTCACACTGCTGTTGAGATTGAGCAGCGAAGCGTTCACAGCTCTGCATTATATTACTGACAATTCAAAGGCGCGCGCCGAGAACACCATGTATCCCGATTTGGAACGACTTGGAGAGGGGGTGTCCATGCCTTTCATGTGGTGAAGGAGAAAACACTTTGCTTAATTTACCCAGGAATAGACGTAGAGGAAGGCAGTCCTTCTGGAGTGGAGTGCTTTGTATTGAAACACTGTAGAGGCGACGGTGGGTATTCTCCAGTGTACAGTTACGATCAGCCATCGAAACTTCTGCTTCAAGAATCTGTTTTCAATAAGGATTGCTTCTGAACTGAAAACGTAATGAACCATATAAGGCTGGAGATGTCACAGTTGAAATGTTACTGTAGGAAAGAAAGTGGAGACCCTGTTGTGCGCATTCTGGTTTATCCCAAAGAAAGCAAGTAGCCTATATGGTTACGCGCACGTTGTGCTTTGTGAGAAGAGGATTTCAACCAAACGAAAATGGCCCGGATTATTCTTTGCGCTTTGACATTAGTTTTGGCTGACTTTAATTAAACATAACTGTAGGTCTATTGAACATCCGTGGAATTGACCCCACAGTCCAAATGATGGAATGGCTCGTTGCTTTGTGTATTGGGATTCTGGTGGCCGTCATTTGGTCAGCTTCGAAATATTTTGGTACCCAGGGCGAGCCAGACGCACTCCTACAGGGGCTCGGAATTTCACGGCGGCAGACGAAGGAGATGGTCTCGGAGAGGTGCGTCTCAGACCGGGGGATCCCGGTGGACGGTGCTAATGCCCAGACATCCGACAGGGCAGGTGAGAATAAAGTCCCCGATGTTGCGCTGATATGCAAACCCTCGGCGCTGGCCAACTATCTCTTCAAACACTGCAGGACTTTCAGCAATTTCACAGCGTGCACTGGATGGACATGGCGGGCGAGTGCGTTTCTTCAGACAGTTTACGGCGCGTGCTGGCCGTACGAGAGCCCGGCGTATTTCGTGCGGGACTACCTGCAGTTGAACGACGACGGTCTGGTGTCGCTAGACTGGGCAGTGTCGATGGCCGGTGCGTCGTACCAGAAACGGAGGAGAACCTCGAGTAATTCCACGAGCCCAATCCTCCTCATCATACCCAACTCTTTTGGGAAAATCACTAGAAATGTGCTGAAGGTAGCCTAATGATTTAATGAATGATGAAATGTAATGCAATATTTGATCATAACCAGGCTTGTTCTTGTTCATCAAGTGAAAACACCCTCAGCCACAATGTGCCCAGTGCCCACTTGGGCCCTATTTGTCTTATGGTCTTAATGAAGGATACATTATGCTAGTTGTCTTGCTCCTTTTGACCTTTACTCTGACATCATAACTGTTACTAAGAACATAGCGTACCGTTCTATGGATGTCTATTAGGGACTGTTGTGGACAGTCTCTCGGGCAGAAATAAGTTTGACATAAACTCTAGACATCAGCTCTACACTGTAAAGGGGCACCTGTGAATTTGACAGCAGTTTACAGGCAGCTTGGTGGCAAGTAAAATGCAGTATTTCATATAACATTACACCTACTGTAATAATATGGTATCAAATCAAGTACTGTATAATGACATACAGTACAATACAGTAAAATTGACTGTATTATACTGTAAAAAGTACAATGCTACCATAATCTGAATGAATGGATGTATGGATGTATGACATTCATTGAGGGGAGGGTTCAATCTAGGAAGATTCTTGTAATGGTGAAATTACATAACAGTGAAATTATGTCTAATTCATCACTGCAGTGGTGTAACAAAAGGAGGTTGAACGAGATATGAGAAATGACCAGTGCCAATGCGTATTCCCATTGAGCATGGGGGGAATCTTGATTCAACTCAGTCTTGGCAAGCTGAGGAGGAGAGCAAGAAAGTGAACAACAAGAGCACAGTGCCATGCGATAAAACCAGGGCTTCAGAACAGTGATTGTTGTAATTGAGAAAGGCTTTAAGAAGGCTTTGCTCTGACTGGGCAGACTATGAGGGAAAGGATCACATCACTGCAGCTGCACTCCCAATAGCATAGTCCCGGATCATTTTGTGCTGTCTGCCAACTCATACATTATCACCCCCTACTAAATAAATACAAATCAGCAAGACAGCACAAACAGATCTGGGACAAGACTACACTCCAATGCCTGTTAGCCTTATAATGAGTCACTGTACCCTGCAGTCCAGACAATGTTGACACATTCTTCTGACACTTTCTATCCAAACCAGATCAAAAGCACCTGCCAATCCACTATAAAGTAGCCCAATTGAATGTACAACCGGACAATCTGGCTTGCATTGTTCCAAGCCTGATTTATGTACTCTGTTACTTTTGAGAGCAACAATCAAATCAAATCAAATCAAATTTATTTATATAGCCCTTCGTACATCAGCTGATATCTCAAAGTGCTGTACAGAAACCCAGCCTAAAACCCCAAACAGCAAGCAATGCAGGTGGAGAAGCACGGTGGCTAGGAAAAACTCCCTAGAAAGGCCAATACCTAGGAAGAAACCTAGAGAGGAACCAGGCTATGTGGGGTGGCCAGTCCTCTTCTGGCTGTGCCGGGTGGAGATTATAACAGAACATGGTCAAGATGTTCAATGTTCATAAATGACCAGCATGGTCGAATAATAATAAGGCAGAACAGTTGAAACTAGAGCAGCAGCACAGTCAGGTGGAAGTTGAAACTGGAGCAGCAGCATGGCCAGGTAGACTGGGGACAGCAAGGAGTCATCATGTCAGGTAGTCCTGGGGCATGGTCCTAGGGCTCAGGTCAGTTGAAACTGGAACAGCAGCATGGCCAGGTGGACTGGGGACAGCAAGGAGTCATCATGTCAGGTAGTCCTGGGGCATGGTCCTAGGGCTCAGGTCCTCCGAGAGAGAGAAAGAAAGAGAGAAGGAGAGAATTAGAGAACGCACACTTAGATTCACACAGGACACCGAATAGGACAGGAGAAGTACTCCAGATATAACAAACTGACCCCAGCCCCCCGACACATAAACTACTGCAGCATAAATACTGGAGGCTGAGACAGGAGGGGTCAGCAATAAGTCACTACCTTGACTGCTTGCACCCCCTACTAGCCTAGTCTGTCAACAATAAGTCACTACCTTGACTGCCAGCACCCCCTACTAGCCTAGTCTGTCAACAATAAGTCACTACCTTGACTCCCAGCACCCCCTACTAGCCTAGTCTGTCAACAATAAGTCACTACCTTGACTGCCAGCACCCCCTACTAGCCTAGTCTGTCAACAATAAGTCACTACCTTGACTCCCAGCACCCCCTACTAGCCTAGTCTGTCAACAATAAGTCACTACCTTGACTCCCAGCACCCCCTACTAGCCTAGTCTGTCAACAATAAGTCACTACCTTGACTCCCAGCACCCCCTACTAGCCTAGTCTGTCAACAATAAGTCACTACCTTGACTCCCAGCACCCCCTACTAGCCTAGTCTGTCAACAATAAGTCACTACCTTGACTCCCAGCACCCCCTACTAGCCTAGTCTGTCAACAATAAGTCACTACCTTGACTCCCAGCACCCCCTACTAGCCTAGTCTGTCAACAATAAGTCACTACCTTGACTGCCAGCACCCCCTACTAGCCTAGTCTGTCAACAATAAGTCACTACCTTGACTGCCAGCACCCCCTACTAGCCTAGTCTGTCAACAATAAGTCACTACCTTGACTCCCAGCACCCCCTACTAGCCTAGTCTGTCAACAATAAGTCACTACCTTGACTACCAGCACCCCCTACTAGCCTAGTCTGTCAACAATAAGTCACTACCTTGACTCCCAGCACCCCCTACTAGCCTAGTCTGTCAACAATAAGTCACTACCTTGACCGCCAGTAACCCCTACTAGCCTAGTCTGTCAACAATAAGTCACTACCTTGACTGCTTGCACCCCCTACTAGCCTAGTCTGTCAACAATAAGTCACTACCTTGACTGCCAGCACCCCCTACTAGCCTAGTCTGTCAACAATAAGTCACTACCTTGACTCCCAGCACCCCCTACTAGCCTAGTCTGTCAACAATAAGTCACTACCTTGACCGCCAGTAACCCCTACTAGCCTAGTCTGTCAACAATAAGTCACTACCTTGACTGCCAGCACCCCCTACTAGCCTAGTCTGTCAACAATAAGTCACTACCTTGACTGCCAGCACCCCCTACTAGCCTAGTCTGTCAACAATAAGTCACTACCTTGACTCCCAGCACCCCCTACTAGCCTAGTCTGTCAACAATAAGTCACTACCTTGACTGCCAGCACCCCCTACTAGCCTAGTCTGTCAACAATAAGTCACTACCTTGACTCCCAGCACCCCCTACTAGCCTAGTCTGTCAACAATAAGTCACTACCTTGACTCCCAGCACCCCCTACTAGCCTAGTCTGTCAACAATAAGTCACTACCTTGACTCCCAGCACCCCCTACTAGCCTAGTCTGTCAACAATAAGTCACTACCTTGACTCCCAGCACCCCCTACTAGCCTAGTCTGTCAACAATAAGTCACTACCTTGACTCCCAGCACCCCCTACTAGCCTAGTCTGTCAACAATAAGTCACTACCTTGACTCCCAGCACCCCCGACCAGCCTAGTCTGTCAACAATAAGTCACTACCTTGACTCCCAGCACCCCCTACTAGCCTAGTCTGTCAACAATAAGTCACTACATTGACTGCCAGCACCCCCTACTAGCCTAGTCTGTCAACAATAAGTCACTACCTTGACTGCCAGCACCCCCTACTAGCCTAGTCTGTCAACAATAAGTCACTACCTTGACTACCAGCACCCCCTACTAGCCTAGTCTGTCAACAATAAATCACTACCTTGACTCCCAGCACCCCCTACTAGCCTAGTCTGTCAACAATAAGTCACTACCTTGACTCCCAGCACCCCCTACTAGCCTAGTCTGTCAACAATAAGTCACTACCTTGACTCCCAGCACCCCCTACTAGCCTAGTCTGTCAACAATAAGTCACTACCTTGACTCCCAGCACCCCCTACTAGCCTAGTCTGTCAACAATAAGTCACTACCTTGACTCCCAGCACCCCCTACTAGCCTAGTCTGTCAACAATAAGTCACTACCTTGACTCCCAGCACCCCCTACTAGCCTAGTCTGTCAACAATAAGTCACTACCTTGACTCCCAGCACCCCCTACTAGCCTAGTCTGTCAACAATAAGTCACTACCTTGACTCCCAGCACCCCCTACTAGCCTAGTCTGTCAACAATAAGTCACTACCTTGACTCCCAGCACCCCCTACTAGCCTAGTCTGTCAACAATGGGAGCATTCATAGGCGCTGATTCACTATAAACAGCCTGTCAGCAATCATCAGAAAAAAGGGAATTAGGTTTAAGGTTTAAGTGAATCATTGTAGCCTAGGGAGATGAGAGAGGAAGAGATGGAAGGGGAAGAGGGAGAAATGGGGAGAATGAGAGATGCGAGAGGGAGATTTGGAGAAAGATCAATTCTGTCAGATGTGACTTTACTATTTTCTGGGAGATGGAGAACTGAATCAAATCAAATCAAATGTATTTACAAAGCCCTTCTTACATCAGCTGATATCTCATAGTGCTGTACAGAATCCCAGCCTAAAACCCCAAACAGCAAGCAATGCAGGTGTAGAAGCACGGTGGCTCGGAAAAACTCCCTAGAAAGGCCAGAACCTAGGAAGAAACCTAGAGAGGAACCAGGCTATGAGGGGTGGCCAGTCCTCTTCTGGCTGTGCCGGGTAGAGATTATAACAGAACATGGCCAAGAAGAAAAGGAATTCAAAATAAAAGTGAATGATTTTTATGTCTGTAGCCTAGGGAGATGGGGAAAGAACGAGAGCGTGGGATAGGTGGGAGATAGATTAGAATATGGGAAGAAAGATTGAACTAAAAGCGACTTATGTCAGATGTGACTTTCCTTTTTCCTGAGAGACCCAGAGAGCATCAGAGTGAGAGAGGGTGATCGGATGAAAGGAAGGAAGAGAGAGAGAGAGGATAAGAAGAGACAGGGAGAGGAAGAGAGAGAGAGAGAGGATAAGAAGAGACTGAGAGGAGAGCGGGAGAGAGAGAGAGAGGATAAGAAGAGACAGGGAGAGGAAGAGAGAGAGAGAGGATAAGAAGAGACAGGGAGAGGAAGAGAGAGAGAGAGGAAGAGAGAGTGAGTAAAGGGCCAATTCTGTTTGAATATTTTTTTATTTTGTCTTAATCGGTCAGCTCCAAGTGTGTGTTTGTGTGTGTGTGTGTTTGTGTGTGTGTGTGTGTGTGTGTGTGTGTGTGTGTGTGTGTGTGTGTGTGTGTGTGTGTGTGTGTGTGTGTGTGTGTGTGTGTGTGTGTGTCGGAAAGAAAGAATGAGGGAGAGAGAGAAGGAGTGGGAGAGAGAGAAAGCAGATAAGAAGAGTCTGGGAGAGAGAGAGAGGGAGAGAGAGAGAAAGAGAGAGAGAATAAGAAGAGACAGGGAGAGGAAGAGAGAGAGGGGGAGAGAAGTTGAGGGAGAGAGAGAGAGGATAAGAAGAGACAGTGAGAGGAAGAGAGAGAGAGAGAGAGAGAGAGAGAGGATAAGAAGGGACAGGGAGAGGAAGAGAGAGAGAGATAGCAAGAGAGAGAGAGAGAGAGAGGATAAGAAGAGACAGTGAGAGGAGAGCGGGAGAGAGAGAGAGAGAGGATACGAAGAGACAGGGAGAGGAAGAGAGAGAGAGAGAGAAGTTGAGAGAGAGAGAGAGGAAGAGAGAGAGCGGTGGAGAGAGAGAGAGAGGATAAGAAGAGACAGTGAGAGGAGAGCGGGAGAGAGAGAGTGAGAGAGAGAAAGAGAGAGAGGGAGAGAAGTTGAGAGAGAGAGAGAGAGGGGATAAGAAGAGACAGGGAGAGGAGAGCCGGGAGAGAGAGAGAGATGATAAGAAGAGACAGGGAGAGGAAGAGAGAGAGAGAGGATAAGAAGAGACAGGGAGAGGAAGATAGAGAGAGAGGATAAGAAGAGACATGGGGAGGAAGAGAGTGAGAGGGGATAAGAAGAGACAGGGAGAGGAAGAGAGAGAGGGGGATAAGAAGAGACAGGGAGAATAGAGCAGGAGAGAGAGAGAGAGAGAGAGAGAGAGAGAGAGAGGATAAGAAGAGACAGGGAGTGGAAGAGAGAGAGAGAGGATAAGAAGAAACTGGGATATTTTTTATTTTTTTATTTCACCTTTATTTAACCAGGTAGGCTAGTTGAGAACAAGTTCTCATTTGCAACTGCGACCTGGCCAAGATAAAGCATAGCAGTGTGAGCATACAACAAAGAGTTACACATGGAGTAAACAATTAACAAGTCAATAACACAGTAGAAAACAAAGGGGGGGTCTATATACAATGTGTGCAAAAGGCATGAGGAGGTAGGCAAATAATTACAATTTTGCAGATTAACACTGGAGTGATAAATGATCAGATGGTCATGTACAGGTAGAGATATTGGTGTGCAGAAGAGCAGAAAAGTAAATAAATAAAAACAGTATGGGGATGAGGTAGGTGAAAAAGGGTGGGCTATTTACCAATAGACTATGTACAGCTGCAGCGATCGGTTAGCTGCTCAGATAGCTGATGTTTGAAGTTGGTGAGGGAGATAAAAGTCTCCAACTTCAGCGATTTTTGCAATTCGTTCCAGTCACAGGCAGCAGAGTACTGGAACGAAAGGCGGCCAAATGAGGTGTTGGCTTTAGGGATGATCAGTGAGATACACCTGCTGGAGCGCGTGCTACGGATGGGTGTTGCCATCGTGACCAGTGAGCTGAGATAAGGCGGAGCTTTACCTAGCATAGACTTGTAGATGACCTGGAGCCAGTGGGTCTGGCGACGAATATGTAGCGAGGGCCAGACGACTAGAGCATACAAGTCGCAGTGGTGGGTGGTATAAGGTGCTTTAGTGACAAAACGGATGGCACTGTGATAGACTGCATCCAGTTTGCTGAGTAGAGTGTTGGAAGCCATTTTGTAGATGACATCGCCGAAGTCGAGGATCGGTAGGATAGTCAGTTTTACTAGGGTAAGCTTGGCGGCGTGAGTGAAGGAGGCTTTGTTGCGGAATAGAAAGCCGACTCTTGATTTGATTTTCGATTGGAGATGTTTGATATGAGTCTGGAAGGAGAGTTTGCAGTCTAGCCAGACACCTAGGTACTTATAGACGTCCACATATTCTAGGTCGGAACCATCCAGGGTGGTGATGCTAGTCGGGCATGCAGGTGCAGGCAGCGACCGGTTGAAAAGCATGCATTTGGTTTTACTAGCGTTTAAGAGCAGTTGGAGGCCACGGAAGGAGTGTTGTATGGCATTGAAGCTTGTTTGGAGGTTAGATAGCACAGTGTCCAAAGACGGGCCGAAAGTATATAGAATGGTGTCGTCTGCGTAGAGGTGGATCAGGGAATCGCCCGCAGCAAGACAACATCATTGATATACACAGAGAAAGAGTTCGCCCGAGAATTGAACCCTTGGCACCCCCATATGAGACTGCCAGAGGACCGGACACGCATGCCCTCCGATTTGACACATCTGAACTCTGTCTGCAAAGTAATTGGTGAACCAGGCAAGGCAGTCATCCGAAAACCGAGGCTCACTGAGTCTGGCCGATAAGAATGGGTAATTGAACACGAGTCCGAAAGCCTTGGCAAGGGTCGATGAAGACGGGCTGCACAGATACTGTCTTTTTATCGATGTGCGGTTATGATATCGTTAGTACATTGAGTGTGGGCTTGTGGTGCAGGAGAGCGGGAGAGGAGAGATGAGAGCCGAAGATAAGAAGTGACAGGAGAGAGGAAGGACGAGAGAGAGGATAAGAAGAGATCCAGGGTAGGAAGAGAGAGAGGGGGGATAAGAATGAGACAGGGAGTAATAGAGCATAAGAGAGAGAAGGATAATAAGTGACAGGTGTAGGAGAGCGGGAGCAGGAGAGAGAGAGAGAGAGAGAGGATAAGAAGTGACAGGGAGAGGAAGAGAGAGAGAGAGAGCATAAGAAGTGAAGGGAGAGGAAGAGAGAGAGAGAGAGGATAAGAAGAGACAGGGAGAATAGAGCAGGAGAGAGAGAGAGAGGATAAGAAGTGACAGGGAGAATAGAGCAGGAGAGAGAAGAGAGAGAAGAAGAGAGGATAAGAAGATAGAGACAGGAGAATAAGGCAGGAGAGAGAGAAAGAGGATAGAAGAGACAGTGGAGAATAGAGCAGAGAGAGAGAGAGGATAAGAAGTGACAGGGGTAGGAGAGCGGGAGAGAGAGAGAGAGAGAGAGAGAGAGAGAGAGAGGATAAGAAGTGACAGGAGAGGAGAACGGAGAGAGAGAAGGAATACAGAAGAGACAGTAGAGAGAGAGAGGAGAGGTAGCAGAACTGGGATAGGAGAGCGGGAGAGAGAGAGAGGATAAGTATGATGTGACTGTGATACCCCTCCAGTATGATGACTTGACTGTGATACCCCTCCAGTATGATGACTTGACTGTGATACCCCTCCAGTATGATGACTTGACTGTGATACCCCTCCAGTATGATGACTTGACTGTGATACCCCTCCAGTATGATGACTTGACTGTGATACCCCTCCAGTATGATGACTTGACTGTGATACCCTCCAGTATGATGACTTGACTGTGATACCCCTCCAGTATGATGACTTGACTGTGATACCCCTCCAGTATGATGACTTGACTGTGATACACCTCCAGTATGATGACTTGACTGTGAGACCCCTCCAGTATGATGACTTGAATGTGATACACCTCCAGTATGATGACTTGACTGTGATACCCTCCAGTATGATGACTTGACTGTGATACCCCTCCAGTATGATGACTTGACTGTGATACCCCTCCAGTATGATGACTTGACTGTGATACACCTCCAGTATGATGACTTGACTGTGATACCCCTCCAGTATGATGACTTGACTGTGATACACCTCCAGTATGATGACTTGACTGTGATACCCCTCCAGTATGATGACTTGACTGTGATACACCTCCAGTATGATGACTTGACTGTGATACCCCTCCAGTATGATGACTTGACTGTGATACCCCTCCAGTATGATGACTTGACTGTGATACCCCTCCAGTATGATGACTTGACTGTGATACCCCTCCAGTATGATGACTTGACTGTGATACCCCTCCAGTATGATGACTTGACTGTGATACCCTCCAGTATGATGACTTGACTGTGATACCCCTCCAGTATGATGACTTGACTGTGATACCCCTCCAGTATGATGACTTGACTGTGATACACCTCCAGTATGATGACTTGACTGTGAGACCCCTCCAGTATGATGACTTGAATGTGATACACCTCCAGTATGATGACTTGACTGTGATACCCTCCAGTATGATGACTTGACTGTGATACCCCTCCAGTATGATGACTCGACTGTGATACCCCTCCAGTATGATGACTTGACTGTGATACACCTCCAGTATGATGACTTGACTGTGATACCCCTCCAGTATGATGACTTGACTGTGATACACCTCCAGTATGATGACTTGACTGTGATACCCCTCCAGTATGATGACTTGACTGTGATACCCTTCCAGTATAATGACTTTGCCTTTGCATTTAACAGTTGTGTTATGACAGTGATGATGTCATTTCTGCGGTTGGTCGAGTCAGAGACAAATCCCTTTGGTCTTGTTCACAGAGCTGTTTTCCGGCTGAATGTTGGACTTTGAATATTTGAGGGAGTTTGTGAGAGTTTGACATAATTAATCTGAAGAATGTGGCAGTCTGTAAATGTGTTATGTGTTGCAGACTCATGTGTAGGTGTGTGTGTGGCAGGATGTACTGTAGGTGTGTAGGTGTGTGTCTGCGACTGTACAGGCATGAGTTTGTGTGTGTGTGGGCGTGTGCATGCTTCCGGGTTTCTCGAGTCTCTGTGACAAGAATTCCTCATTGGCTCGACACTGGCAGCATCGTCGAGAGGGAAAACAAATGGAGGACTGAAGCAAAGTTAACCTGCTTTATACCTCATCATCCTTATGTTGGAAAACAGCTGTACTTCAATGAAATAGTGTAGCCACATTAATACTGCTGTGATCCACTATAGTAGTAGGATGAATTGATTCAGAGGGAGAGAGGTTGAGAGAGAGAGAGAGGTTGAGAGGTTGAGAAAGAGAGAGACAGAGAGAGGGAGAGAGGTTGAGAAAGAGAGAGACAGAGAGAGACAGCGAGAGAGATAGAAATAGAGAGAGAGAAAAACAGAGAGAGGGATAGAAACACGGAGGGAGAAAGGTTGAGAGAGCGAGAGAAACAGAGAGAGAGATAGAAATAGATAGTGGGAGAGAGGTTGAGAGAAAGGAGAGAGGTTGAGAGAAAGGAGAGAGGTTGAGAGAGATAGAAAGAGAGAGGGAGAGAGAGGAAAGGAGAGAGGTTGAGAGAGAGATAGAAAGAGAGAGGGAGAGAGGTTGAGAGAAAGGAGAGAGAGGGAAGGAGAGAGGTTGAGAGAGAGATAGAAAGAGAGAGGGAGAGAGGTTGAGAAAGAGAGAGACCAGAGAGAGAAAAACAGAGAGAGAGAGAAACACAGAGGGAGAAAGGTTGAGAGAGCGAGAGAAACAGAGAGAGAGATAGAACTAGATAGTGGGAGAGAGGTTGAGAGAAAGGAGAGAGGTTGAGAGAGAGAGGGAGAGGGAGAGAGAAGTTGAGAGAGAGAGGGAGAGAGAGACAGAGAGAGAGGGAGAGATAGAAACAGAGAGAGGGAGAGAAGTTGAGATAGAAACAGAGAGAGAGAGGGAGAGAAGTTGAGAGAGAGGGAGAGACAGAGAGAGGGAGGGAGAGAAGTTGAGAGAGAGAGAGAGAGAGACAGAGAAAGAGAGAGAGAGAGGGAGGGAGAGAAGTTGAGAGAGAGAGAGACAGAGAAAGAGAGAGAGAGAGAGAGAGAGAGACAGAGAAAGAGAGAGAGAGAGAGAGAGAGGGAGGGAGAGAAGTTGAGAGAGAGAGAGAGAGAGAGACAGAGAAAGAGAGAGAGATGGAGGAGAAGTTGAGAGAGAGAGAGAGACAGAGAAAGAGAGAGAGGGAGTGAGAGAATTTGAGAGAGAGAGGGAGAGAGAGAGAAGTTGAGAGAGACAGAGAGAGAGGGAGAGATAGAAACAGAGAGAGAGGGAGAGAAGTTGAGAGAGATAGAAAGAAAGAAAGAAATGCAGAGAGAAGGGATGATATCCAGGTTTAAGAAGAGAGAAAGGATGATATCCAGGGTTAAGAAGAGAGAAAGGATGATATCCAGGTTTAAGAAGAGAGAAAGGATGATATCCAGGTTTAAGAAGAGAGAAAGGATGATATCCAGGTTTAAGAAGAGAGAAAGGATGATATCCAGGTTTAAGAAGAGAGAAAGGATGATATCCAGGTTTAAGTGTTCTTGCATGTTTCTCAGCTCTGTAAATATGCAGCGATCTGTTACACCTCCTCTTGGTCTCGCTAGTCTCTCTAATCATTGTCTTCTTATAGCTCTGTGAAGCTGTTCATTCATACTCTGTGGGTGTGTTGGAAATGGCACCCTATTCCCTATAAAGTGCATTACTTTCGATAGGGAATAGGAGGCCATTTCAGATGCAGCCTGTGTTGGTGGTGTTACAGTTCATGGTCAGTTGAAACATTCAATGTTGTATTAGATTTATGTAGGGCTTTTCCAAAGACCTATCATATTCTGACCTCACAGTTCATAGTCAGTCATGCATTAATGGATTAATGGATTTAAATTGTGCTTTTACATTGACCAAACACTATGTGAGCTTACACTGACAACTGTGTCCCCATTTGATGATGTCACAGTTCATCCTGTAGTGAGGTGAACCAATGATTGATTGGACCTCACCGCTATGTCACTTCAATTCAATAAAGGTCTATATTGTCATGAATTACATGATGTTCTGTTTCCTGTCCTTCAGCTCTGTGAGGTGGCGTTGTCCCACGGCTACCTCCCTGTGGTGTTTAACCGGCGCAGCCACAACGCCACCCCCCTCAGCACCGTCAAGCTGCAGCAGTTTGGCGACCCAGGGGACCTACGCGAGGCTGTGCGCTACATGCGCTACAGGCAGCCCGTGAGCCGGCTGTACGCGGTGAGCGAGAGCACGGGGTCTGGCCTCCTCCTCTCCTACCTAGGCGAGTGTGGTTCATCCAGCTACGTGACGGCCGCCGCTTGCCTCTCGCCAGTGTTCCGCTGCCAGAGCTGGTTTGAGAAAGGACCCATCTGGCCCCTACACTGGGCTCTGGTGACTTACCAGAAGATATGCCTCAACAGGTGAGGGATGGAGGGATGGAGAGGGAGAGGAAAGGGATGGAGAGGGGAGGAGAGGGATGGAGGGGAGATGGAGGGAGAGGAGAGGAGAGGGATGGAGAGGGAGATGAGAGGTATGGAGAGGGAGAGGAGAGGAATGGAGATGGAGAGGAGAGGGATGGAGAGTGGAGGAGAGGAATGGAGGGGAGAGGAGAGGGGAGGAGAGGGAGAGGAGAGGGAGAGGAGAGGGATGGAGAGGAATGGAGGGGAGAGTAGAGGGATGAGAGGGAGAGGATGGAGAGGGAGAGGAGAGGGATGGAGAGGGAGAGGAGAGGGAGAGGAGAGGGATGGAGAGGGGAGGAGAAGGATAGAGAGGGAGAGGAGAGGGATGGAGAAGGATAGAGAGGGGAGGAGAGGGATGGAGAGGGAGAGATGAGGGATGGAGAGGAATGGAGGGAGAGGGGAGGGAGGGAGAGAGAGATGGAGGGAGGGAGTGAGGCAGGGAGGGAGGGACGGACGGGCGGACAAACAAACAGGGTAGGGAGGGATGGAGGGCGAGCAGAGGGTGGAGCGAGAAAGAGAGAAACCTGATTGAGAAGAGGAGAAGAAAGGGAATAATGTCACATACCCTGATATTACAGGATTTGATTAAAATACAATACCATTACCATGGCAACCGCTGCCCACCGTGCTATTGATCTAGCAGGGCATCGGGACCCAACTTGTGGTTTCACAATCAATGCTAACAAGGATGTTATAGAGCCATGCAGCTCTTCTAGATTGATTTACTGATTGTACTTTTTTGTGTGTGTGGCTGTGTGTGGGTGTTGTGTGTGTCTTTATGTTTGTGTGTGTGTGTGTGTGTGTGTGTGTCCTTGTCTGGGTATATCTAGGTACAGGACAGTGCTGGGTGAGACAGTGCACACCGATGCCCTTTTCTCCAGCTGTTCCATGCGTGGCCTGGAGGAGGTGTTGTTCTGCCAGCAGCCAGGCCCTAAAGGAGCCCTGGCCCTAGCAGGGGGCACCAGCAGCAGCAGTGGGGGAGCCTGGGAGGCCTACTGGGAACGCAATGAACCCCTCCGGGACGTAGACGAAGTCGCCATCCCCGTTCTGAGTGTCTGTGCTCAGGATGACCCTATCAGAGGAGACCCCCAGTCTACCCTACCCCTGGAACTCTTCGAGAGCAACCCCCACTTCTTCCTGCTGCTGACCACCAGGGGGGGACACTGTGGCTTTAACACTCAGGAAGGGAGTGCTTTCTCTGGGGCAGGGACCTTTGGAGGGACACCTGGGACTAGCTGGAGCCACCGGGCCCTGCTGGAGTTCTTTAGAGCCACCACGGACTTCATTGCGGCAGAGGAGAGGGCTAAGCAGGCTGCCAGACGGAGGGGCCTGGGGGGTAGCAGCCAGGGCAAAGTCTTCAGACATCGTAGTGTCAGTAGCTGTAGGAGAATGCCTGCATGCTCACATAATATACACACTATCTACAACTGGCAGAGGTCTTATACACGATGAGCTGGGGTGATGATATTGGATATTATGGATGATAAGGGATTTATATTATGGATGATAAGGGATTTATATTATGGATGATAAGGGATTGATATTATGGATGATAAGGGATTTATATTATGGATGATAAGGGATTTATATTATGGATGATAAGGGATTTATATTATGTATGATAAGGGATTGATATTATGGATGATAAGGGATTGATATTATGGATGATAAGGGATTTATATTATGGATGATAAGGGATTGATATTATGGATGATAAGGGATTTATATTATGGATGATAAGGGATTGATATTATGGATGATATGGGATTTATATTATGGATGATAAGGGATTTATATTATGGATGATAAGGGATTGATATTATGGATGATAAGGGATTGATATTATGGATGATAAGGGATTGATATTATGGATGATAAGGGATTTATATTATGGATGATAAGGGATTTATATTATGGATGATAAGGGATTTATATTATGTATGATAAGGGATTTATATTATGGATGATAAGGGATTGATATTATGGATGATAAGGGATTTATATTATGGATGATAAGGGATTTATATTATGGATGATAAGGGATTGATATTATGGATGATAAGGGATTGATATTATGGATGATAAGGGATTTATATTATGGATGATAAGGGATTTATATTATGGATGATAAGGGATTGATATTATGGATGATAAGGGATTTATATTATGGATGATAAGGAATTGATATTATGGATGATAAGGGATTGTATCTGCAGCACAAGAAAGCTTTGCATTTAACGGCTGAATATTAATCTGTGTGCAAGCAGTCACCTGGGTAATTAACGGAACATGGTTTCATTGACACACACACACACACACACACACACACACACACACACACACACACACACACACACTCAGAATTTAAGGATGAACACTCCAAAATACACTACGTGTAACCAGAAAAGCCTGTGTGTGTGTGCGGGTGGGTGTGCGTGTGCCTCTGCCCAATGACTGTCCAAAAATACCCGTCTGGACACTGGACTGCCAGTATTTCTCTGATGAGACCATCAGATTCATGGGGAAACTATGTGTAATGATATGGTGATGTTTTGCTGAACTGGGTGGAACCAGTTGGGGTTGTGGCTTTTCACACATGTTGTAATTCAAACTCTGACTGGGGTACATTGAATGTAGCTGCAATCTGCAACTTTGAATTGGCACTGTTAGTGACATGATGATTTTCCTGTAGTTTTCTAAACAATGTTAAACGAGTGTTAAACGTGTTAAATGATCTGAATCATTGTGAAGGAACGATGTGATAAAAGAAAAAGAGGGACTGTATCATGGAACGATTTCATGAATTACAGTAATGTTGTGTAACATTGTATCAATTTAACAGTCTTCAGCTACTGTATGTAGAACTTTATGTACAATACTGCGTGTGTCATACTTAGAACTTTGTGACTATGTACAGTATAGTTCTGTTTCTCTGAGGATTCATCAAACACATGGAGAGTTTTCCATTTAGACGTCTCCTAAAATAGCTCTATGCCCAGAGCGATACCACTGTCTTTGTGTGTGTGTGTGTGTCTGTCTATCTGTCTGTCTGTATGTTTGGGGTGTGCATTCGTGTGTGTGTGTGTGTGTGTATGTGTCTGTATGTGTGTGGTGTGTATTTGTGTGTGCATACATGTGTGTGTCTGTCTATCTGTCTGTCTGTATGTTTGGGGTGTGCATTCGTGTGTGTGTGTGTGTATGTGTCTGTATGTGTGTGGTGTGTATTTGTGTGTGCATACATGTGTGTGTCTGTGTGTGACCGTGTGATCTGATTAGATATCTCTCCACGGTGTGTCCCTACAGATCCTCATCTACACAGACAGCTGCTACTGCTGGACCACAGAGCCAACTCTACAGTTAGCATCAAGCCCTGACCCTTTACAAAATACACTACCCATCCTTGGTGCCACGACTCCAGGATGACTAAAGCCGTATCTGTAATCCTACCTTATTGTACCAGGGCCATAGGTGTAGTCTACGATCGCTCCACTTTTGTAAACCTATGGTTTTAATGTATCAGTTTGCACCTACATTGTAATGACACTGTAACTACCATGTAAATACAGGTATTACATATGATCCCAGTGCCCAGACAACTTCAGCACGGAACATAGCCACTGTTATTTGTTACAACAGTCTTTCTGGTTCTACAAATGGCAATGAGCCGAAGCAGCCTGCCTAGAATGCTCATTCTTTTGTTGTTCATTTTCATTTAGTGAAATGTGAACTAGAGCAGACAGACATAGGGGCGACAGAAACAATAACCACCAGGCCTCTCAGTCTCTTGGCCCAATGAAGTTGTTAACATTGAATTGGCCTTTAACACGTTGCTTATTGAATTCAAGCCCCAATGTCCGCGTCTGTCCAATTGAATTTGCAATGATTGATATTGCATTAGCGTTCATAGCTTCTAATGACCGAGTCCCTTGATATGATCAAGATATATTCATAGGTCAGTGAGAGAACCTGTAGAATACAGAGAATATTATAATGGATTTGTTTGATGACTAAGAGGCTAGTGCTGTGTTGACATACTGTATTATTTCACTAAGGTGAGGACCGCCATCTTGTGGCTATTGGGTGCAAGTGACATTCCACAAGTTTTGAAAAACCAAATACACTGGAGAATATATCTATATATTTTTTAACCTTTATTTAACTAGAAAATTCAGTTAACAACAAATGCTAATTTGACGGCCTATCCCAGCCAAACCCTAACTGGGCGGTAGCAGCCAGGGCAAAGTCTTCAGACATCGTAGTGTCAGTAGCTGTATATATTTTTTAACCTTTATTTAACTAGAAAATTCAGTTAACAACAAATGCTAATTTGACGGCCTATCCCAGCCAAACCCTAACTGGGCGATGCTGGGCCAATTGTGTGCCGCCCTATGGGACTCCAAATCAGCCTGGAATCAAACTAAGGTCTGGAGTGACGCCTCTAGCACTGAGATGCAGTGCCTTAGACCGCTGCGCCACTCGGGAGCCCATAAAAAGGCTAGATAGCCACTAATACAGCCTTGAATATAAGCTATGTTGTGATTCATGGATACATAGAGCACCACAGCTTCACATGAATCTATCAGATTTTCACATGATACCTTTTTAAGGAATGTTACAAAATGCTGCCAGTCACTTTTTACACATTTTATAATGCACTCAATGAAAAAAATACATTATTGGAATAATTCAAGGACTAACTATGATATAATTCAAAAACCGAGTCTGAATAACAAACATAAAACAACAGCAACATTAATACAGTATGCATTTCCATTAATACAGTATGCATTTCCATTAATACAGTATACATTTCCATTAATACAGTATACATTTCCATTAATACAGTATACATTTCCATTAATACAGTATACATTTCCATTAATACAGTATACATTTCCATTAATACAGTATACATTTCCATTAATACAGTATACATTTCCACTCGTATGCACATGAGAACATGTGTGAAGGGCATATCGCTTAACAACCAGAGCACAGCCATGTAAAGCCGTAATGGCTCCGCTATGACCTGTCTGCATGACCTACATTTCTAATGATGCTCTTACCTTGGCGTTATCGTCTGATCTATTTACCCATCACAATGACCTCATGAAGAATGTGGCAGCACTGGCATGGTTTCTGAATGGGGGATTTTCTCTCTCTCACTCTCTCTGTCTGTCTGTCTCTGTCTTTCTGTCTCTCTCTCTTTCTGTCTCTCTCTCTCTCTGTCTCCCCCTCTCTGTCTCTCTCTGTCTCCCCCCCCCTCTCTCTGAGAGACTGCCTAACAGACACAATGACGCAGCTATATCTCTGCTGCATTTGGCCGGGAAACTGGAGCACAGCACATTGAGGCCAGATATAGCCCTGGTTTAAAAAGATATCTGCACAGTCACAAGAAAATCTAATCAGGGAAGTGATACATTTATTTTGTGACAGAATTGCACGTAATTATGTATATTAAATCAAATCTATAAAGTCATGAGTGCATATACTGTACTGTACTTATTAATCCAATATACAATATGTATGCAGAGGGGACATTGTGGACTTGTAGTTATATCCAGTATTCAGCCTATGTCCACGCTCAAGTCAGATTAATAATGTGTGCTATTTCACATGGACCAGTGAATTTGACACCAATCACTTTGGGTCACTCTCTTACTGTTCTCATTTGCAGTCATGAAGAACAGCTTGGCCTATCCGAAGTAGCTTGGATTCCGAGTCTCTTCTCTAATCCAATATGTTGCCCTTACATGCCAATAAGTGCAGCTGCATAAACTTCTAAGAGTCTATGACTGCCAGCTTTGGCAGTGCTCTCTGAAAAACATCAATAAACACAAAAATCTCACAAAAGTCAGATCGTCAGTAAAAACATCTGCTCATCTGGAGCTTTTTCAATCCTGTTGCACCTCCTCTCTCCTACTCCTCTTCTCCTCCACCCTCACCCCTCACTCCTCCTCTCTCCTACTCCTCTTCTCCTCCACCCTCACCCCTCACTCCTCCTCTCTCCTACTCCTCTTCTCCTCCACCCTCACCCCTCACTCCTCTCTCCTACTCCTCTTCTCCTCCACCCTCACCCCTCACTCCTCCTCTCTCCTACTCCTCTTCTCCTCCACCCTCACCCCTCACTCCTCCTCTCTTCTACTCCTCTTCTCCTCCACCCTCACCCCTCCTCTCTCCTACTCCTCTTCTCCTCCACCCTCACCCCTCACTCCTCCTCTCTCCTACTCCTCTTCTCCTCCACCCTCACCCCTCACTCCTCCTCTCTCCTACTCCTCTTCTCCTCCACCCTCACCCCTCACTCCTCCTCTCTCCTACTCCTCTTCTCCTCCACCCTCACTCCTCCTCTCTCCTACTCCTCTTCTCTCTTCCTCTTCTCCTCCACCCTCACCCCTCACTCCTCCTCTCTCCTACTCCTCTTCTCTCTTCCTCTTCTCCTCCACCCTCACCCCTCACTCCTCTCTCCTACTCCTCTTCTCCTCCACCCTCACCCCTCACTCCTCCTCTCTCCTACTCCTCTTCTCTCTTCCTCTTCTCCTCCACCCTCACCCCTCACTCCTCCTCTCTCCTACTCCTCTTCTCCTCCACCCTCACTCCTCCTCTCTCCTACTCATCTTCTCCTCCACCCTCACCCCTCACTCCTCCTCTCTCCTACTCCTCTTCTCTCTTCCTCTTCTCCTGCACCCTCACCCCTCACTCCTCTCTCCTACTCCTCTTCTCTCTTCCTCTTCTCCTCCACCCTCACCCCTCACTCCTCCTCTCTCCTACTCCTCTTCTCCACCCTCACTCCTCCTCTCTCCTACTCCTCTTCTCTCTTCCTCTTCTCCTCCACCCTCACCCCTCACTCCTCTCTCCTACTCCTCTTCTCTCTTCCTCTTCTCCTCCACCCTCACCCCTCACTCCTCCTCTCTCCTACTCCTCTTCTCCTCCACCCTCACTCCTCCTCTCTCCTACTCCTCTTCTCTCTTCCTCTTCTCCTCCACCCTCACCCCTCACTCCTCCTCTCTCCTACTCCTCTTCTCCTCCACCCTCACCCCTCACTCCTCCTCTCTCCTACTCCTCTTCTCCTCCACCCTCACCCTTCCCCCACCCCATCCTCTCCTCCCCCCTCACTCCCCCCCTCTCTCCCATCCTCTCCTCACCCTCAGTGGTGATGTGTGAGTTGGTGATGGTGATGTGTGAGTTGGTGATGGTGATGGTGATGGTGATGTATTTCTGGTAGCCTACTAGCCTTCAGTACATTCCTCTGCAGACACATTACATAGTCATATTGGGTGTGGGGAAGACTTAAAGAAGGGCTCACTATTATTCTTTATAGCCAGCTAGCACATTAAATCCTGGATGTATAGCCTCCATGGTTCATACTGGGTTTGATGGTATTTGCTAGGAAAATACATCACTGTTCTCTATAGCTAGTTAGCTAGCTGGCTTGTACTTCAAACCCTGTAGGTCTATCGTAAATGGCTCGGTTCTGTGTGGTTCATGATGGGTGTGGTGATATCTGCTTGGAAAGGCTTTGCAATTCTCTATAGCTAGCTAGCACATCAGATCCTTTGTGGTAGCCCTTCACACTCATATATGGGTTGAAAATTGCAGATTTGGACACTGATAAGTGCCTAAATTAGAACGCAGTGGCTGTACATGATGATATAACATGATGTACTGTACATGACGTCAGAGCTCAGTGTCTCTGCAGCTTCACAGCACTGTATGTTTTTAAAAAAATGTCTCTGTCTGGGTTTTGACTGACATACGTTTCTGAACTGCTCCGTGCGACGTTAATGAGATGTTAATAATAAACACCGCTTTGATGTCATACAAGCAAGCCGAACACAAATGTGCACTTCACATTTCCATATCATACAACTCATGTCATATACAGTGTCAAAGTTTATGATCACTATGTTTGATGTACAGTTAGACGTTATATCCTGGGTTGTCCTGAACAGAATGAGCCTCTATTTGTTGTATTTGGAAGAAGATATTCCACAGACCACACATCTGAATGCACTCATACCATTCGCACCAGAATTACGAATCTGCTTCTCTGAATTGCCTTGTGAAAGTCTAACACTGTACGATCATATTTTATAACTTAGCCAGTCATGTCGGCAATAGAACAAGCTTTCTAATTATGCCCACCTGACCCAAATTGCAATTTATTATGTTTTTTTGGATTGTGCAAACAACAACAGTAATTGTGTGATGGTGGGGATGCAGGGCTGTGTTCCAAACAAATAGCTACGAGTGTTCTGCTCTAGTTCCTCAACGGCACAGCTAGGAGAGCTTAAAAACCTATTTAGGTCATAAAAGTGCATTGAAATTACTTAGGAAATGTGCACACTCCAAACATGATACTGTCTAATGTTTGGATTGTGCAAGGTTGGAGAGGTGTGTGACAACTTGGAGACCCCAGTTTGACCTTTCACTCAAACACTATTTTTTTTTTTTGTCTTACGTTGAATCTACCCCAAATGTTCCAATAATATTCTTATCATGTCGCTGAATGTATGCATCGTAGATTTAGTTATCAACAAATGCATGGAAAAGCACAGTAAATGTAAAATGCACCTAAAAATCAACAGTGTAATGTTTGGATTCAGTCTTATGTCGGGTGAACTGTTGTGTCCTCACCTTTAGTCTAATCATTTCCACATGATCTCTAAACTGTTCCCTTTCAATTGCTACCATGGTTACGCATATGCTTTCCATAATTATTCTGTAAGAAACCTTTCAATTTAGCCCTATCCATATAGGCCAATTCTCACAAGTGTAAAGGGTTAAAGGCCTATGGCTAAGGTGCATACTGGGTGTGGTGTGAGGATATCTGCAAGGAAAAGCGTTGTTATTCTGTATGCTAGCTACTACATGAATTCCTGTTTGTAGGCTCTGTGGATCCGTGGTTGTCCTTGTAGTATCATGTGTTTCCTGTGTAACTAAGGTTCAGGATTAAGGACTTGTGTGTTAACGCCTGTGCCTGAAGCAAAGGGAGGGCAGCCAGACACTACAGGAGAGAACTAATGCTATGTGACAGCTAGGTACCCAGCTTGCACATAACGGTGTTTCTTAGTGCCAGGGGTGAAAGTCAGCTGGTCCGGTCCGGCATCCAGCTAAATAAATAGTGGGGGTACGCCATACTAGTAAAACATTAGACTCTTACAATAATTAAAACAAAATGTCACATGAAAAATGACCCCAAATGGACTTGAAAATGGCTGTTATATACACTCCAAAATGCTGCATGGTTTAATGAGAACACTGACTTTTTTCCAAGGCAGAGAGGACTGGCTGAGACTGCACCCGGACAGCAGTAGACACATCAATTTAGGCTTCAAGTGTAAGCATAATGACAATTGCCTAATGTCATGTTTTTTTCCATTAATCAAATGGTGTACAGAGTACTGTTGGGCTGCTGGAATTCATTTGTGAGACGATGAACGTGCGCGGGTAGCCTACATGAGTCTTTGTTTTTATATATTTGGCATCCTCAAATATGAGTTTGGCAGATACCAGGAGAACGCTACCTGCCCGAATACATAGTGCCAACTGTAAGGTTTGGTGGAGGAAGAATAATGGTCTATGGCGGTTTTCATGGTTCGGGCTAGGTCCCTTAGTTAGAAACTTAGAAATCTTAACGCTATTGCATATAATGACATTCTAGACGATTCTGTGCTTCCAACTTTGTGGAAGACAGTTTGGGGAAGGCCCTTTCCTGCATACAGGTACATACAGAAATGGTTTTTCGATATCGGTGTGGAAGAACTTGACTGTCCTGCACAGAGCCCTGACACAACCCCATCAAACACCTTTGGGATGAATTGGAATGCCGACTGCAAGCCAAGCCTAATCACCCAACATCAGTGCCCGACCTCACTAAAACTTGTGTAGCTGAATGGAAGCAATTCAAGGCAGGAATGTTCCAACATCTATTGGAAAGCCTTCCCAGAAGGGTGGAGGCTGTTATAGCAGTAAAGTGTTGACCAACACCATATTAATGATTTTGGAATGAGATGTTCGACTAGCAGGTGTCCACATGGTTATTTTCTCTCTCTCTCTCTCTCTCTCTCTCTCTCTCTCTCTCTCTCTCTCTCTCTTTCTCTCTCTCTCTCCCACTCCCTCTGTCGCTCTGTCTCACTCTCACTCTCCCATTCTCTCTCTTTTTCTCTCTACCTCTTTCTCCCTCTCCCTTTACCTCTTTCTCCCTCTCTTTTCTCTCTCTCTCTCTCTCTCTCTCTCTCTCTCTCTCTCTCTCTCTCTCTCACACACACACACTACCCTCGCCCCCTCTCTCTCTCTCCCTCTCCCTTTACCTCTTTCTCCCTCTCTTTTCTCTGTCTCTCTCTCACACACACACACTACCCTCGCCCCATCTCTGTCTCTCCCTCTCCCTTTTCCTCTCTTTCTCTGTCTCTCTTTATCTCGCTTTTTCACTACACCCCCGCCCCCAGTCTCTCTTATTGTGGAACTCCCTTGCATTCTGTAACCCAGGCAGTGTGATCTGTGAGCACTTGGCTGCTGACTGTGGAGACTTCAGACGTGCATGGGTCGGCCCCTAGGAACACAGGGTTGGGGCCACCTGTTTCCACCAAACGTGTGTTTGGGTGGAAACACCCTCTTCCCAGGAATGCTATGACGAATTGGGCTGTGTCAAGAACACACATGCAGGCAGGCATGCACGCACACGCTTTCTCGCACGAGCACACACACATACACACACACACACACCCACACACACACATGCCCTGGCCTCAAAGACGTCAGAAGGATAGTGTCTGTGCTGTAAGGACTGTGCCTTGTTCTAGTCGGCCTGTTTGTTTGGGCGTTTCACGGTGTTGCATAAGAGAAAATCAGCACATGACCTGCTAGTTTCTCAATTGATCTCCACACACAGACACAAACATTATTTTACAAACACGCCTCATATGCACAATCTCTCTCTCTCTTTCTCTCTCACAGACAAAACAAATCCCATTTTCCCTAACCCTAACTCTTAACCAAACCCTAACCTTAACCCTAACCCCAAATCCTAAACCTAACCCCTAATCTTAAACTTAACCCATAAAATAAATTTCCTTGTGGGGACAGGCACGTTTTGAGGACTAGATAGTAAAACCAAAACCGCACACACACACACACACACACACACACACACACACACACACACACACACACACACACACACACACACACACACACACACACACACACACACACACACACACACACACACACACACACACACACACACACACACACACACTCTCAAATGCACCCAACCCCAGACAGTTTTGCCAAGTCAGGCTGTCATACTGTATCAGTGGGCTCCTCATTCTCCTCCAGAGGATAGTGCAGTGCCCTTGGCGCCTTGCAGCCCTGCCTCCACGCCTGTCTCCTTGTCTCCCTGCCTCCCCGCCTGTCTCCCTGTCTCCCTGCCTGTCTCCCTGCCTCCCCGCCTGTCTCCCTGCCTCCCCGCCTGTCTCCCAGCCTCCCTGCCTGTCTCCCTGCCTCCCCTCCTGTCTCCTTGTCTCCCTGCTTGTCCTAAACTGTCCTGAGCTGTCCTGGATCTGTGTTCAGTCTCAGTTGGAAGCTGGAGGGGGGAGGGGAGGGCAGAGAGAGAGGAGGAGATAGACAGAGACAGAGAAAATGAAAAGGTGGGGGGAGCAATATAGAGAGAAGATGGGAGAGGAAGAGAGGATGAGAGAGAAAGAAGGAGAGAAAGATACATATAAATATGCCTTGAATCCAGACAGACATCTGCCTTTCTCTTTGTCCCCGTGCAACCTCCACAGGCCTTCACATTTCCGCTCATCTTCCCCAAAATAATGCAGAGGGCAGGGCAGAACAGTCTGGATTGGGTGCACAAGGGGGAGGTATGTGAGTCGCTGTGTATGTGTGTGTGTTTGTGTGTGTCTCTTATCTCCCCAACCTAGGATACGTTCTGTCTCATCAACATCCAATTCCCCCCCTCTCTCCAGTCCCCTCCTGCGTGCCATACTCCTCTCCTCCTCTCCCCCTCTTTCTCATTCCTTCTCTCCCTCCTGTCTGCTTCTTCCCTCCAGCCTGTTGATGCCAGCTGTGGGCATCAGGGGGAGATTGATAAAGAGACCAGATAGACCTTCAGACAAGCTGTGCAGCGGCTGAAAAGCGTTGAGGAGAAGGGCATAGATACAGTAAATGTAACACTAACCATGTAGCATAGAGGGCATATGAAACAAAACATACAAATTCAAGGGTGGATTATAGTGCAGTAGAGGGACTTTTCAAACACACCTGTTGGCTTTAGAAAGGCATTGCGGTGTACCTAGAAATCCATAGAGTGGAATGAGGTCCCAGTGAGACATAGGATGAGGGGTTCCTATCGTCAGTATGTTCCAGGAATGAATGATTGTTTATTTATAGCAGTTGGAAACACAAGATGCTGATGAGTCATACAGTTCCGCTATGCTAGACGCTAGTGGACGGCTAACTGACGCAGCAACAAGCCCAGCCCCACAGTCTCACAGTTGAACTGTGTCATATACAGTTCCTCTCTATGCTATAAATGCTATCCAACCCAGGCCCATGCCCACAGTCTGTATCAAAGGCAAGCAAATCGTCTGAAGATGGGGTTTGGCTCTTGGCAACATTCCATCTTTGAAAAGGTATTGACCAAAATCTCTCCTTCAAAATATATATGCTTTGTGTTGTAGTCATGACAGAACCATTCCCTCTCTTTGATTCCCTATCTCCTCTCACCTCTGAACCCGGACAGGACACAAGTCAGGATTCGTCTCACCTCTGAACACAAGTCAGGGTTCCTCTCAGGTTGAGTCATGATTATTACCCAATGAGTACTTGTCTGGCCTCTGAGGTGGTTAGTTACGTTCCATGTTCGGTATGATCTTGGCTGTGGACTCACTCTTAAAAACAACACTCTTAAAAAGCAAAAGGGCTGTCTATAAAGTCTGCTGGGTTCATGCTTCAGTTTCCGCAGGACCTTGATTAAAGATGACTTTTCTTCACAATGTATTTCAATGGGGTGCCGCTGAAAGAGCAGAGTGCTTTATGAACGATTTCAGAAACATCTATAGGCTTTATAAAGAGTTCATGAAGGCTTCATTAAGCCTTTAATGGGGTGGTGCTGCTAAAATAGTGCTAGTGGCTCACTAACAGGACACATGCTGGTCCTAATCAGTTTATAGTAAATATTGGTCCGACGGGCCGAGGTGGCATTCTCCCAAGATAGGCTTTACCTCAGGGGACTGTCACTGTAAAGGGGAAACCCTGAGCCCTCATTGATGCTGTGTATTGAGTATGAGTAGATGGTTGGTTCATGTCTACACACAGTATGGTCCCGTGCTTTACACACATAAACGTTTATGGAATAGAGCAGTAATGTAAGAAAATACTTGTATTATCTACTGTGGAACTAACGTTTGTCTGGGCTGCATTGGCAAGTTTTGAGCCCTGAGAGTTAATGGACACAGAGAATTGTCTTTATGTTTTGTAAATGTCCTTTCCACAGGGCGGGGCAAAACGAAGGCGTATAAACTGAAGGCACAACAAAGTAGAAACACTAGCTACTTGGCTTGGTGACATCATAATCAAGGTCATCTCACATCTCAGTAGTACTGTACAGCTACATAGTTGACTCATTTTTCAATAAAGTTACCCTCCATTCATAATTCAGAGACCCTGAGAGAAGGATAGATTCAATGCTTCTTAGTGGCTTCCTATCATATGCCCTTCCCACTAATGCTAAGTGTGTGTGGCAAGGTGGCAGCTAGGGCCCTGCCTGGCTGGTGACACCTTGGCTGGGCTCTTTCCATGAACGTCCCAACAGTTATGCCATGAGCCACTGACAAAACAATCTATATATCCCCTGCCTGCCTTCACGACGTGGCTTGTCACAGTACTGCCCTGAACCACTCTGCTTGGAGCTGCCTGCATATCTCTCTTTATCTCTGTTTCTCTCTCGCTCACGCAGGGATCGCCGTCTAGATCCCTGCTTGCCTGGGGGTTGAGGGTGGTGGTGGCTGGGGGAGGGCATAGGGGGGAGGAATGGGTGAGGGCAGAGGAGGAGGAAGAGAGGAGAGAATGTGGGTCATCATCCACATCCAAAGCTGCATCAGATTTCCCAGTCAGCTGGAATCCCATCTCCAGGCCAAACCGGCACCACGAGGCCCGTTATATAAGTGGTTATTGATCCATCAGAGAGAGTGTACTGCACGGGGGGAAAAAACACAGGGACTGATGGATGGAGGGAGGGAGGGAGGGAGGGTGGAGGGTGGTTCAGTGATTTGGCTGCCTCGGAGGTGTCACAAAGTGTCACTATGACTCAGTGTCCAAAATCTAAACCAGCCTGCCCTGTGCTTGAGGAGTGCTGTGCTAATGGGGGCATTTAGAAAGCAGCTACGACGGGCTACATCATTGTTGTGGGAAATATATCTACTTTAAGGTTGATCGTTTACTTAAATGAGGGTCAATCAATATTTGCGCTGGTTGCTATAGTAGGCATGATTTTTAGGGGGATAAAATCAATGATTATACTGAATGGTGAACAGTTTACCAGTGAACTTAATGGATTGAAAATACAGGGCTGACTCGCTAGTAATGCTGAGTTGACATTGTGCGACTCTGAGTGCCTGAGAGTAAGCTGTCAGTATAGATAGGGCTTATTCAGGTCAGTGACACGTCTACTCCCAAAGTCTCCAATGTGGGATGTCATCGTTTTCAGCAACCCTGCAATTCTGTTGCTCCATCCACATCAGTGGCGGTCAATGCAGTTTAAGATTAGGGAGGATGGCCTTATTTCTATTACATCATATTGAATGACTGCCATTTATATTCCATTCATCCAGTTCAATGTAACATCGATAGGTTTAGGCTGCTACATGACACTCTAATTTGCCCTATACCCATCATGAGGTTGCTACAACCTACAAATGAAAGTTTATAACGTAGGTGCACAGTGACACATTCAATACCGCCTTGCACACTTTTGCCTGTGTCTAGCTGATCTGGGGTGTAATCATTAGTCCAAATAGAGAGTTCCTACTGGGAAAATGCAGGTAGGTCGCTCCCTCTTTCGTTCCGTTTGCATCTGTTTAAGAAACAATTTTGCTACAGAATCGGCGGAATGAATACACCCCTGATCACAGTTCACTTTCATAGCAGCTGCATACAGCATCATTACTTTGCTTGTTGTAGAATTCATTTTCCCATCTACGCACTTTCCTCCTCTCACCTTTTCTCTTCGCTTGTGGACTTCAGTGCACAACAAAACAGCTGTCTGTGACCAGCCGCAAAAACATCTCCAAGCTAATCCATCGTACCATAACCGTATACCGCTACACAGCCTACATCATTGTCACCGTATTCAAGTTATAGCTAGTCAACAAACTAGAACTAACGTGTTAGTAAACCCATAATCCAATCCATGTGTACAACCACGCTGTACAGTGTACAGCAAGCAGTTTAGCATTTACATTGGCGGGCAGTTTAGCATTTACATTGGCGGGCAGTTTAGCATTTACATTGGCGGGCAGTTTAGCATTTACATTGGCGGGCACCCGTGGCAATACATAAAAAAAACGAAGGTTTTCCTTGACTTGGAAGAGTTGCAGTGTTGGATAGATAGCCTTAGCCAGGTAGCTAACATAAATGCCATTCCTCTCTGTTTGAGTCAAGTTCTTGAGTAGGCTAAATGAGCTGCATTAGCTAAGTAAGTGAACGGTTAACTAAGACTAGTAAGAAGAAAATAGAAATAAATGTAGCTAGCTCTCTCTTGCTCCACTGTTTGTTCAAAACAGTTCAACTATTGTCTCTCTCTCTCTTTGAGTAAACTACTCACCACACTTTATGCACTGCAGTGCTAGCTATCTGTTGCTTCTGTTTTCAGTACTAGATTCATTTTATGATCCTTTGATTAGATGACAACATGTCAGTTCACACTGCAAGAGCTCTGATAGCTCTGATAATTACTGTGTAAGGCTATGGAAGGGGGTGAGAACCAAGACCCACCTATGTTTTATATTTAAGTCAATGTACCTAGAGGAGGATGGAAAATATTTGTCCTCCGGCTACACAATGGTGCTAACCTAGAGGGTGCTTTTGAGGCTACTATAGACTTTCATTGCAAAATAGTGTATTTTAATCAGTTGATTTATGGCTTGTTGGTTCAAGCCACAAGCAGACAAATAAGGGTATTTTGAAATGCAGAGAGAGAGAGAGAGAGAGAGAGAGAGAGAGAGAGAGAGAGAGAGAGAGAACGGATCAGATCAGAGTGTCCAAGGATAGTTTGTACCCTTTACATGTACAAGGCTAATCATATCTGTAAGTAGGCCTTGGCCTTGCCTCTGTGTGGCAACACAGATAAATACTCTAAAACTTTTCTCTGACTGGCAGGCGTAGCATTCACACTGCACAGGGTCAGAGTCCCCTGTCTCTCTGCAGAGTGTTGAGGGGTGAAATGTGAAGTAGGGCAGATGTGGTAATACAAGGTAATAGTAAATCTATGACCGGCGGACATTGTACTGGGGACACAGCAGGGTAAAAGAGTCCAATGGTTTCTCACTTATCCCTAGATTCCTGGAGATTAGGCTTAAGTGGTTAAAGTTTCTCTAGGAAATATTTTCAGTGTTACTGGAGTGGGTCTTTAAATGCTCCAAATGGTGTCCAAATGTGGGCTACAGAGAAAGCTTCAATCTGTGTCAGGCTCAGCAGTGAGGAGGAAGGCATTGATGAATGCCCTAGCTATAAATAATTGAAGTTACTGTTTTACCAATATGGAACTGACTCCATTCAATGTCTTCTCTCGAGATAGAAGTTCCATTCCAACATTAAATGGACTGCTTATCCTCTTATCCTCTGTAGTTACACTACATGTATATGAACAGGTGTAGTTGACATCATCATACCTTTGATGTGCCGCTTACATAACCACCGACCAGACAGAAAGAGAGCATAAAGAACGAATGAACGAAAGAGGGATCACAGATAATATAGATTGAAGATTGATACGGAAATGACTGATGGCTCCTCCAGGAAAAGTGGTGAAGATGAGATCTCTTAAAGTGGCAGGAACCGAAGTTCAAGTTATAATACAACTTATGTCAACAGATAACCTCGAAGCAGAGGCCTGTGTGACAGAGCAAAGCTAGTAGGCTACAGTTCATGTAGAATGCACAGGGTCCACAGATTTCAATGAACTGGTAACCTACCTTATCCAGTACTGGTACCTATTAGGGATATTTATAATTATGCCATTAAAACAATGGGCTACAGCAAGTAATGCAAATGGTTATTCACCCTAACCCTCCAAGCATGAATGTGAGACAAGACGGCCTACTTTTTTTAGAGCTAATTTGCTCATAGCACTAAAATATCCTTGTCTGACATGTTTTGCAGGAGTGTGATTAGTTGACAGAAAAACACCCTTTGCTCTCCTTTACCCTTCAGGCAAGGATAAGTCAAGCAAGACCAAATGATTGTGCATGCATGCATGTGTGTGTGTGTGTGAGTGACCGTGTGCGTGTTTGTGTGCGTGTGTGTGTGTGTGTGTGTGTGTGTGTGTGTGTGTGTGAGTGTGTGTGTGTGTGTATGCATGTGTGTGTGCGTGTGTGTGTATGCATGTGTGCGTGTGTGTGTATGCGTGTGTGTGTATGCATGTGTGCGTGTGTGTGTATGCGTGTGTGTGTATGCATGTGTGTGTGTGTGTGTGTATGCATGTGTGTGTGCATGTGTGTGTATGCATGTGTGCGTGTGTGTGTATGCGTGTGTGTGTATGCATGTGTGTGTGTGTGTGTATGCATGTGTGTGTGCATGTGTGCGTGTGTGTGTATGCGTGTGTGTGTATGCATGTGTGTGTGTGTGTGTGTGTATGCATGTGTGTGTGCGTGCGTGCATGAGGAGTGCAGTCATTTATCCAGATCCACTGACACGTTTCACACGTACGGAACAGTACATGGAAGTAGCGTATCTAAAAAAAAAACATGATTGTCAAAACATGAGTCACATCAGTTAAAGAACATTCTAGAATATTTTTGGAATCTAGAGGGGAATTTACCTGCAGTAATGTTCAATTGCTTTGCAGCTATACTATAGTTCATTTTACTGTACTACTGGTATTTATATTCTTACAATTCTTTATGTATTCTTAGAATCCTGAGAATCCAAGTTGTTTATCTTTAAGAGGCTCTCTGGCATGTCTTAGCGATGATTCACGACCCAAGAGATCTCGTCAGCAGCATACGCCGTACAGTTGGGCTGGCTACAGTATATATATACCCTGTGCCTTGCCACTGTGGCGTGCTGTGCTGACTGTTGCAGCCCTGTCCTGACCTGACCAGAACGATGCCCTGGACACCGCTTGTACAGTATACCCCATGGAACTTTCCACTGTTGACTTCACCTCACACCATCTAACAGTACAGCTGGGGAGAGGGATCAGAGGAAGGAATCCGTACAATGCAAGTGTGTGTGTGTGTGTGTGTGTGTGTGTGTGTGTGTGTGTGTGTGTGTGTGTGTGTGTGTGTGTGTGTGTGTGTGTGTGTGTGTGTGTGTGTGTGTGTGTGTGTGTGTGTGTGTGTGTGTGCGTGCGTGTGTGTGTGTGTGTGTGTGTGTGTGCGTGTGTGTACGTGTGTGTGTTTGTCAGTGGTGGCTGCTGATTGGCTGAATACCTGGTGCGCGAGGTTGTTGGAGTTGTCAACAAAGCATCATGACAGAAATATGGTGCCAAGTTTTCAAACTAAGGGTATTTCTTTTGAAGATACAGTATATAAAGTGATCTGTGCATTTGAACAACTGAAGAAATACACCTATTTCACTTTTGCATGTCAAAAACTGAATGACCACTCCTGCACATGCTGCAACTGTTTTGAACAGATTCAATTATACTATTGAGAATGAGCAGGCAGCTCAAGAACGAATGAGTGCACCAGGGAGAACACAAGAAGCATGCAGATGCAATAGGCCTAAACACATTCTCTAACTGGGGATAGCTAGCTAACAAATGTCACAAAGCATGATGGGCTAGGCACCACTAATTCATTTTGAAATAACTTAATCATTCCGAGTTAGTCGGATATTAGTTTTGAAAGTGTAATGGAGACGCAAGGAGTCAGGAAGCAAATGCAGTTGTTGAGTTTAATAATAACGAACATACAAATACAAAACAAGAGGAGCGTCTGGACATGAAAACCAATACTTCCTGATGAGTGAGGGTACAGAAGTGTGAGATAAAGGGGAAGTAATCAAGGTGGTGATGAAATCCAGGTGTGCATGATGATGGGGTGCAGGTGTCCGTAATGATGGTTGCCAAGTGTGAGTAATGATTGGTTGCCAGTACCAGTGGTTAGTAAACCAGCGACCGTCTAGCACCGGAGCGGGAGAGCGGGAGTAGACGTGACATAAAGACTTGAAATTGGTATGGGAGTTAATAAGCTAGCAACCTACCAGCTAGCTATAGCTAGCTAGCTGCTTATAATAGGTAGATAACTGGTTCATTTGACCCCAAAATCTACCAAACTATTTCTCAATTTTGCTCAAAATTATGGTAGCTGGTTCATTCATTTCATCATACTCTGTGATAAACACAGTTTTATGCTGTTTTAGTCCACACAGCATGTCGCCCTGTCACCTACAGCAGAACCTGATGAACAACATGTGGGGAAAAAATAAGCCACCATCATGCTTTGTTTGTCCTACCAGATCCTCAATGAGAAGGTTCTAGCTAGTGTATCCCTCTTTCCTTCGAATCTTGCTAGATGTAGATGTCTGGTTGATCAGGTCCCAGGCTTCCATGACTGTTATGATTATTTATTTACAAGTTAATTACAATTAGCTTTTTGCTTTAGCGCCATCTTTACCAGATCTAGTCTCACGTGCGGAAGTTAGCCGTTTGGCGCGAGAGACATATTGGGAGGGAGATTGGAGCAGACCCAGTGTTGAATGCACATTTGAGCGACCCAGGACAGTCTATCTACTTTGTGCTGTTATAATTTATGCTAGCAGTTCCCCCTCATAGCAAGTAGCTGGCAAAACAATCCAAGCAATGTTCACAAGGCCCTATGCCCAATGTCCTATGCGCCCAGGACAAAGCTATGGATTTTATACATCTGTCTGTGTGACTTAAACAATGTATCAGAGGTCAGAGGTCAGAGTCATGGTTAACATCATGTCACCCTTTTCACTACACTGTGGACTACTTTTGACTAGATAGTGCACTATAAAGGGAATAGGGTGCTATTTGGGACGCATCGTCAGAGGACACAAAGTTAAGACTAGTCAGTCACATGTCCCAGCCAGGGACTCTGGAGTGGAGTGGAGTAACATGGAATTTAATTTAAGTTGTTTACTGGTTGTGTTTCAGTCAGAGAATGGTATGTGCTGCATGGGACTGTTTTAGCCAATTATCCCTGAGTGGATTGGAGTGCCATTGTGGCGGTTATGGCAGTTATGTCCTTTTCCATAGACGGGTTGATGGTAGGAGGAATAGTTCAACAAACTTGTGTGACAATGTTACGTCCCAAATGGCACCCTACTCCCTACATAGTGAACTAGTTTTGACCAGAGCTCTATGGGCCCTGATCAAAAGTACTGCACAAAAAAATTTGATGCGGGCGATGCGTAGTCAGTGAACTGTAAAGCAGTGCTGAGTCGATGCATCCCTTAGGGGGAAACACAGGCGTGGTCTCCTACTGAGAACCACTAACGTGTGAAGAATACAGCATTGTCCTCACTCCTTTCCTAAAACACCCCTGCTGCCTAGTTATAGCACTTTGAACCCGGGCCACGAACACAGTGTAGCGTGGGCAGGGAGAGGAGGAGGGAGGGAGGAGGGAGGCAACAGAACAGCTGGCCTGATTTTGAAAGTGCATTTTTCAGCTTCCTTCAACTGGCCGACATGCCGTGCACTGGCCCTTTAAATCTCTGTTAAGTGTCATCTTGCACGCACCCGACTGCTGAGTCATTGGGTTCAGGCTGATTTTGTAACCTCCGCCCAGCGGGGCTCCTCATTGGCTCTGGTCTCCACACAGCGGTCCGCGTGGTTGGCTGCCAGCACCACTAATCAGTTACTTTTTTTCCAGAGGCAGCTCTTATTAAAGGGACAGTAGCGAAATGATTGAACCACTCCCCCCTATATTACTTAATGACTGACTGAGTGACTGAATATCTAACTGATGGACTGAAAGGCTGGACAGCTGGCTGGCTGGCTGACTGACTGACTGGCTGGCTGGCTTGTTGACTGGTTGACTGACTGTCACTAACTAATTGGCTGACTGGCTGGCTGACTCTGACTGACTAACGGACTGGCCGACTAACTGACTGAGACTGTGTCAGGGCCACTGGGCCACAGGGGTGGGGTCACAACACTGTCCGCAGATGAGGAAGACAAGAAAAAGCCCTATTTCGAGAGAAAGAGAATGAGTGAGATAGGGGCTCGAGAGAAAGAGAATGAGTGAGATAGGGGCTCGAGAGAAAGAGAATGAGTGAGATAGGGGCTCGAGAGAAAGAGAATGAGTGAGATAGGGGCTCGAGAGAAAGAGAATGAGTGAGATAGGGGCTCGAGAGAAAGAGAATGAGTGAGATAGGGGCTTGAGAGAAAGAGAATACGTGAGATAGGGGCTCGAGAGAAAGAGAGAGTGAGATAGGGGCTCGAGAGAAAGAGAGAGTGAGATAGGGGCTCGAGAGAAAGAGAATGAGTGAGATAGGGGCTCGAGAGAAAGAGAATGAGTGAGATAGGGGCTCGAGAGAAAGAGAGAGTGAGGAGGGGCTACAGAAAGAGAAATATAGTGAGATGGAGAGAGATATGGAAGACAAGTGCTATAGAGAGATCTAGAGAAAGAGAGAGAGATAAGAGGGATGCACTCACTCTCGTTGTCATGTTGTATCAACAAATCAGTAAATCTTGTGGAAGCCCAGAAAGAAAAGACGGAAAAGCACTGAGCAAATTGTGCAATGTGACTCAGAGTAATGCCTCCCTCATGACTAGCCTCTGACGCCCTGGAAGTGTACCTACCACCTATTCCCTGTAATAGTCACCTGATAACTACTTAACCTAGATCCGAGCCTGTAATAGTCACCTGGTAACTACGTAACCTAGATACGTCCTTGTGCTAGTCACCTGGTAACTACATTACCTAGATACAACCCTGTAAGTCTACGTCACCTGGTAACTGCATTACCTAGATACAACCCTGTCTATAACTACGTAACCTATATTCGACCCTGTAATAGGTACCTGGTAACTACATTACCTAGATACAACCCTGTAATAGGTACCTGGTAACTACGTTACCTAGATACGACCCCTGTAATAGGGACCTGATAACTACATTACCTAGATATGACACCTGTAATAGGGACCTGGTAACTACATTACCTAGATACAACCCTATAATAGGGACCTGGTAACTACATTACCTAGCTATGACCCTGTAATAGTCACCTGATAACTACATTACCTAGATACAACCCTGTAATAGTCACCTGGTAACTACATTACCTAGCTACAATCCTGTAATTGTCACCTGATAACTACATTACCTAGGTACAACCCTGTAATAGTCACCTGATAACTACGTAACCTAGACACGTGCCTGTGATAGTCACCTGGTAACTACATTACCTAGATGCAACCCTGTAAGTCATCTGATAACTACATTACCTAGATATGACCCCTGTAATAGGGACCTGGTAACTACATTACCTAGATACAACCCTATAATAGGGACCTGGTAACTACATTACCTAGCTATGACCCTGTAATAGTCACCTGATAACTACATTACCTAGATACAACCCTGTAATAGTCACCTGGTAACTACATTACCTAGATGCAACCCTGTAAGTCACCTGATAACTATGTAACCTAGATACAACCCTGTAATAGTCACCTGGTAACTACATTACCTAGATACAACCCTGTAATAGTCACCTGATAACTACATTACCTAGATACGACCATGTAATAGTCACCTGATAACTACATTACCTAGATACAACCCTGTAATAGTCACCTGATAACTACATTACCTAGATACAACCCTGTAATAGTCACCTGATAACTACATTAGAGAGATACAACCCTGTAATAGTCACCAGATAACTACGTAACCTAGATACAACCCTGTAATAGTCACCTGGTAACTACATAACCTAGATACGACCCAATAATAGGCATCTGGTAACTACAGTACATAACCTTGGTATGACTCTAATATAGTCCTCTGTTTAACTACATAACCTAGACAAGAACCTGTAATAGTCCTATTTAAGGATACATAGTACATGTAAATGCAGATGCAGATTCTACTGTACACCATAAAAAGACCAACCAACAAGACCAACCACTCCCTGCTGTTCTCTAATACTGTGTATGGATGGATCATGTCTTCATCATAACATGCTACCACTATTACCTTATTTCCTCTCAACTCTGCCACCCCATGACCTTGCTCTCACTCATCCATAGAGGAAAGGTGCCCTCCTTTTCCCTCCTATTGCTCTGTTTCCTAGATCAGTGTGGACTCCATGGGGTGAGGAAAGAGGAATGAGACATTGTATCTGTGGTTGAAAGGGATCCAAGCTGTTGCTTGCCTAGCAGAGGTGCTGATTGATTCCTGGAATATATTTAACGAGGGGGATAAATGTTGAGAGAGAGAGAGAGAGAGAGAGAGAGAGAGAGAGAGAGAGAGAGAGAGAAGTAGCAGCTCCAAGTACAGTATCCACAGCCTGGATGTACTATATTAAGCTGGTGAAGTCAGAGTTAAAGGCTGCTATGTTCCTGAGCTGAGCTTTGAGAGCTTATTAAGGACACATACAGCCACATAGGAAGCTCTAATGCAACGTTTCCATCCCACTGAATATGGTTCATGTCATACAGCATAACACAGCAGGAATCCCCCCACTGACTATGATATAAAACTCTCATAAGAGAAGACCAGGACCATGTCATGCTTTATTCAGTATGGTGACTCAGCCAATGACTGTATAAGGAAGAAACTCAGCCAAGTTGGAGGCGGTTCAATGGAATCACCACTAGAATCCTAATGGAAGGTGACGGGGCAGGCAACAGTGTCTGGGAGACAGAGAGATGGAGAGAAAGAGATGACTTGTCAATAAGATGGACATACATAGTCATACTTCTTCATTAGATGTCCAGTTACACAAAACAGCATTGTGGTCCAACAAAGCAACGTATTTACTGAGTTTTGGAGACATGGTGTGGAACAATCATCACACTCACATAGCATAATTGTTTTAGGGCAAAGAAGTTAACAATATCCTCACAGTTTTCTTCCAGTCTTCTTCTATTCAGCACCTGCAGTTTCTAAACTAGCTCTGTTGTTCCTGCCTCGTGCCTCCTGTCTCCAATCATGGAGCCGGCGTCGCAGCACATAGCTAGCATGCCTGAGGTA
Source organism: Oncorhynchus kisutch (assembly GCF_002021735.2). Lineage (NCBI taxonomy): Eukaryota > Metazoa > Chordata > Actinopteri > Salmoniformes > Salmonidae > Oncorhynchus > Oncorhynchus kisutch. The sequence goes on along the minus strand of NC_034188.2, from coordinate 63,490,801 downwards.
ACAACACACAGGAGAGGAGCATCTCTGAAGAGAGAAATCAACCAGGTCCATGAATTTCAATGTGGCACATGGAGGTTCATGACTTATTCAAGCTAGCTAGTGGGTAGCTTAGCTTAGCTTCCATGCTATTCCTAGACTACAAGTCCCCTGAATCTCAATGCTGATCCACAGGATCCCAAGTTATTCAAGCCAGTGGTTAACTTAGCTTAGTTTAGCTTCCAGGGTATTCCTAAACTACAAGGCTGTGATAGCTAGCTATCTTAAAACTAAAAAAAATTGCCATTTAGCAGACGCTCTCATCCAGAGCGACTTACAATTAGTGCATTTAATGTAAGGCCCATGAATTTCAATGGCGATCTGGAAGATCATAAGTTATTGAAGTTAGATGTGAGCTTCCATGCCAGGATATTATTCCTAGACTACAGCTCTCTATGGGTAGCAGTTGGTGCAATCCACTGCACCACAAGAATATGAGTGTAGGAGTGTGAGATGCGGAGGGATTTGGAAATGGGACACCCTGTTCTGACCATGTCTGTTTCCCAAATGGCACCCTATTCCCTACATAAGGCCCTTCTTTTGACCAGAGCCTGTAACGAGAAGATTCCACAGCAGGCTTCTTCCCAGGCAGCTCACTGGATGTTTCCGTGTGTGTGTGTGTGTGTGTGTGTGTGTGTGTGTGTGTGTGTGTGTGTGTGTGTGTGTGTGTGTGTGTGTGTGTGTGTGTGTGTGTGTGTGTGTGTTAGGAAGCACCCTCCCCAGATCACTCTTTAGTCTAAGCCCCACAGGGACCAACCACTGCTGGGAGGAATGGTGCCTGTGGCGCATTCCTGCCCTGCTTTACACACACATACACACACATAAAACGCACACACACATGCACATACTGTACATACACACACACACACACAGCTCATTCCTGTCCTGCTTTGCAAACCATCCACCTAACTGAGGCTAAAGAATTAAAACTGTGTCACTGTGCTGAGACTGACGCCTTGCTTCTCATATTACTGCCTTTTTGATATGTGCAACAAGAAAGAGGTTGACAGGCCAGTGCCTATCATCTGACTGCAAGGCAACTCTGCTGCGAACCTGAAAGGGGTGATATAAGGCTGTTTAAACTACTGCCTTATTCTGATTCCAGCCCCCAAGACACAAACATACACACTCTTACACATGCAAGCAGGCGTGCACACACATGGATGTATACACGCACGTAGGCACACAAACACACTTATACAACCTCAAGCCTCATGCTCACACTCACACAAGTATACACACACATTCTCTCTCTCTCTCTTTCGCTCTCTCACTCTCTCAGAGAAATCTTCATAAAAAATACATGAGGTAGAAAATACACTCACGTTCTGCCTCTCCCCATGCATGCTAAGGTTTGAGGTTAGATATCTTCAATTATGTATCATCAGCCAGAGACGATTAGTATCAAAATCTGCCTTCTAGCTGATGTAACGAGCAAACCATATTCTATATTTTTTAATGTAAACTCAGCAAAAAAAGAAATGTCCTCTCACTGTCAACTGCATTTATTTTCAGCAAACTTAACATGTGTAAATATTTGTATGAACATAACAAGAATCAACAACTGAGACATAAACTGAACAAGTTCCAAAGACATGTGACTAACAGAAATTGAATAATGTGTCCCTGAACAAAGGGGGGAGGGGGGGGGGGTCAAAATCAAAAGTGACAGTCAGTGGCCATCAGCTTCAATAAGTACTGCAGTGGATCTCCTCCTCGTGGCCTGCATCAGATTTTCCAGTTCTTGCTGTGAGATGTTACCTCACTCTTCCACCAAGGCAACTGCAAGTTCCCAGACATTTCTGGGGAGAATGGCCCTAGTCCTCACCCTCCGATCCAACAGGTCCCAGACGTGCTCAATGGGATTGAGATCTGGGTTCTTCACTGGCCATGGCAGAACACTGACATTCCTGTCTTGCATGAAATCCCGCACAGAACAAGCAGTATGGCTGGTGGCATTGTCATGCTGGAGGGTCATGTCAGGATGAGCCTGCAGGAAGGGTACCACATGAGGGAGGAGGATGTCTTCCCTGTAACGCACAGCGTTGAGATTGCCTGCAATGACAACAAGCTCAGTCCGATGATGCTGTGATACACCGCCCCAGACCATGACGGACCCTCCACCTCCAAATCGATCCCGCTCCAGAGTACAGGCCTCGGTGTAACACTCATTCCTTCAACGATAAAGGCGAATACGACCATCACCCGTGGTGAGACGAAAACCACGACTCATCAGTGAAGAGCACTTTTTGCCAGTCCTGTCTGGTTCAGCGATGGTGGGTTTGTGCCCATAGGCGACGTTGTTGCCGGTGATGTCTGGTGAGGACCTGCCTACAACAGGCCTACAACCCTCAGTCCAGCCTCTCTCAGCCTATTGCGGACAGTCTGAGCACTGATGGAGGGATTGTGCATTCCTGGTGTAACTCAGGCAGTTGTTGTTGCCATCCTGTATCTGTCCCGCAGGTGTGATTTTCGGATGTACCGATCCTGTGTAGCGTCTCACAGTACGGATATTACAATTTATTGCCCTGGCCACATCTGCAGTCCTCATGCCTCCTTGCAACATGTTCTCGCAAGATGAGCAGGGACCCTGGGCATCTTTCTTTTGGTGTTTTTCAGAGTCAGTAGAACGGCCTCTTTAGTGTCCTAAGTTTTCATAACTGTGACCTTAATTGCCTACCGTCTGTAAGCTGTTAGTGTCTTAATGACCGTTCCACGGGTGCATGTTCATTAATTGTTTATGGTTCATTGAACAAGCACGGGAAACAGTGTTTAAACCCGTTACAATGAACAACTGTGGTGTTATTTGGATTTAAGAATTATCTTTGAAAGACAGGGTTCTGAAAAAGGGACATTTCTACGATATAATCATCAGATATTTTTTTATCCGTTTATCTTTTTAAACTTTTGGGTTGCTGCGTGCTATAATTGACAAGTGAATGCTGAGGGAATGGAAAGTTTGAAATGTAGAATTCCACTGTTTTTCCCTTTGAGAAGCAAGTGCTCTCATCCAAAAGTGAAATTTCTGTGATTTCAGCAAACCATTAATTAAGGTTTCCCTTCACAAGATGGGCAATGGCCTGCTTGGTAATGGAGCCCCACTGCCTCGTACTACTCTCACAACCTCAGGAGCGTATGTTGAAAAACACTGTATATGCAAAGAAATTTTATTGGGGTGACTGGGTTAATTGGGGTGACTGGGTTTATTGGGGTGACGTTTTCCTGTTTTTCTTCCTGGGTGGAATAGCACAATAAGGAGTAGAAGTACAGATATTGATTACTTATCGGCCTGTCTATTTAAGGGTTTAAGGGTGACGTAAGACAGCTATGGCAAAGGAATGCCTTTCTTTGTTACATAATACAGCAAATGTACTTAGCAGACACCCTTTAGAGGATGCAGCTATTTTACTCACATTGGAGAAACATCTGTGATATAGACAGAGTCTATGTCCCAAATGGAACTCTGTTCTCTGTAGAGTGCACAAAAGTAGGCCTAATGTAGGGAATAGGGTGCTACGGTATTTGCGACGCACGCAGTCATTACTCAGGGTGGTGTCGACAACAGAGATAATTCTTCCCTTGACACTTTGAGAACATTACCACAGTTTTGTGTTATTACAATCTAATAATCTAATAATTAAATAATGTAATAATGCAATATCAGAACAACATCTCAATCCTCTTCTCTCCTTTCTCCTCCTCTCTCCTTTCTCATCTCCTCTCCACCTCTCTCTCCTCCTCTCTCCTTTCTCATCTCCTATCCACCTCTCTCTTCTCCTCCTTTCTCCTTTCTTATCTCCTATCCACCTCTCTCTTCTCCTCCTCTCCTCCTTCTCTCTCCTTTCTCATCTCCTCTCCACCTCTTTCTTCTCCTCCTCTCCTCCTTCTCTCTCCTTTCTCATCTCCTATCCACCTCTCTCTTCTCCTCCTCTCTCCTTTCTCATCTCCTATCCACCTCTCTCTTCTCCTCCTCTCTCCTTTCTCATCTCCTCTCCACCTCTTTCTTCTCCTCCTCTCCTCCTTCTCTCTCCTTTCTCATCTCCTCTCCACCTCTTTCTTCTCCTCCTCTCCTCCTTCTCTCTCCTTTCTCATCTCCTCTCCACCTCTCTCTTCTCCTCCTCTCTCCTTTCTCATCTCCTCTCCACCTCTCTCTCCTCCTCCTCTTCTCTCCTTTCTCATCTCCTCTCCACCACTCTCTTCTCCTCCTCATCTCTCCTTTCTCATCTCCTCTCCATCTCTCTCTTCTCCTCCTCTCTCCTTTCTCATCTCCTCTCCATCTCTCACTCCTCCTCCTCTCTCCTTTCTCCTCTCCTCTTCTCTTGTGCAATTATGTCTAAATGAGAGAAGAGGAAAGGAAACCACCTTATATAGTATACTACTAGAGATGCTGTAACCTCCTTGCAACACACACAGAGTCCTGCTCTAGATTTTGAATGAAACCTGTTTTAACTAGAAAAGTTCACAGTACTCAACTACTTTACACAACCCTAACTATTGGTAAAACGCCTCTCCTCTATGTCACTCTTATTGGTAGGCATTTCTTGTTCACGCCTCCTTGCCCATAGTCATCCCCCTCAACATTTGTGAGAGCACCTGTCAATCAGGGTGCATAAGCGGTGGGAGTCGTCAGTGTTCTTTGACGTTGGAGTTTGATTGGCCAGCTGTTTCTATTGGCGTCACTGCGCCGCCAGCTGATCGCAGTGAGAAGCCGGTTTGAAGGGACTTGGGCTAGAAAGAACCAAGACGCGGCGATAGAGCAACTTGCTGTTTGGGGAACCGCTAGGAAACTGGGAAGTGAAACTGGGGCGGTATCTTCGTTTTTACGGATTAAGTTACAATGTAGAGCGTCCTAATATATACAACAGTGGAAGCTGAATAGTTGTACGTGTATTTTAAACTAGAGCTATAATAGATGCGTTTCGTCCATTACTAGAACTGTCAGATTTGATTGAGAGAGTTAAGGTGTGGCTGTCTTCAAAACGTTTTTTTTTCTTCTTCAAGGCTTTCCTCTGAACTAAATGCTTATAATAATAAAGCTTGACATATTTACAGTGAGAAGTAGCCTAGCTGATCGATTTTCAACAATAATGGCGCATTTGAAAAAGGAAGCATTCGATTATACGACCTACAGTGCCACCTCGACAAGGATAATGTGCATTATTCTAAACATTACCGGTGGAGTCTATTCTGCTATTATTTGGATGATTATAACAAGTATTTAATAATCGTGTAGGTTAATTCGCTGTATAATGTTTTGAAATGGACGTAGCAACTTTACAGTCGTATCGCATTCTACATATGAAAGGCTAATCAACGGACCTGTGGGGGAGTAGGCCTAGTTGGTGATTATAGAGCTATTCTCGCACGATAATCGATTTAAAAATATATATTTCGATTTTTTTCCCTTTATGATCAATGGCGATACTTGTAACTAGTCTACTACCATTTTGAGTCCCACCGAGGAAATAAGTTAATCTTACCTACAGAAACAAGTAAGTGCGTCAATATTAATTTAAAAACGTTTAAATGTCTTTATGAGTGTGGAATAACCTTAACTGAATATAATAAAGTAATCTAGATAGGCTGCAATTAAGAGATAAAATAGAGCGTCAAATGAACCCGGATGATTATATGCCTACTGAGAATATTGCCATAACTGTTACTAATGAAGCAAATTGAATGTTACAAATTATGTAATCAAATAGTTGACTTGCAGTTCCATTTTGACTATATGTAGTCCGCTGGTCTGTAGGCGGTGCAATAATTACCATAATACTTAATTCAATACAGCAGTGAATTGAATATTAGATTTATGAGTTATTTCAAAGGCCATCTCATATAGGCTAAACGTTAAATTGATTGGATTATGGACACTTCTATTGCGTGCATTCGTGCCCTATAGAGTCTACGGGCGTGCCCATCAATTAGCCTACTTGTGAAGAAGAATGGGGCCAAAGGGGCCAGAATAAGATTCGGTCATATTTTTCAAAAATTTAAAAATATGTAAAATATTAAGATCATTCCTGTACTGTAAAAACGTGTTAAAATACCTATTCATAGATCTGATGTTTGACTTATTAACGTTTATCATTTAGTAGTAGGGTAGACTAAATACATAATGAATTAAACCTTACTCATATCTTTTCATTATTTAGTTACAGTAACTCACTGTAATTTGCTTTAATTTGATTTAAAGGAGAGAATTGCAGAGCGAATTCCTCAAGGCCCCACCCTTTACAGCAAAACATGGATGTGGATCACAGTTTCCCCCAGAAGTCTCTTGTTTCCCTTTTTCCTCTCTCTAACTTTCCGTTGCCAAGTGTGTAACCATAGACCCTGCTTTAAGTGGAGAGAACCTGTAGCCTTCAATATACACTGGCTGGCAACCCCCTAAAGATCAAGCTGCAGGATCTTCATTCAAACTCCAATGAGTCTCCCTTCCTTTGATCAAGGTAAGATATGAACAGCCTGACCTCATTATTGAATGAAATAAGTGGTCTATGATAGGCCTTGCTCTTTTAAATTAACTTTTTCCATTATGAACTTTTTTTTCTGCGGAATTCTGTGGCAGGGATTATGTAAGTATAGGAACAAGTATTTACAAGCTCTCCAACTCATGCTTATGCAATCACAGTTTGAGGATTTCAACACTCAGAGGAGAGCTGTTAGTTAAAATGTGACAGCTCATCGAAGAAAGCTGCACGCCACTCTAAAGATTTGTCACTATGTCATCTTTTATTCACTCAATAACTGTTAAATGCACCTGGAATTCCTCAAATCATCAAAGCCTATCAATTTCATTCAACAATGCTCCCTTGCACACATAATATCCCGAGCACTATTCCATTCCACCACCACCAGACAATCGATTTATTCTGAATTGCAGTCAAGACCAATTGCAGTTGGATTCATCTTTTCCCTGAAGCTTCTTAGGCAAACAGCCTGCGGAATAGAATGGTGAATTCTTATCCATTTCTGTTGGGCAGTGACTCGTCTCTTCTTGGGTGTGACTTTGATGCTTCATCCTTATTCACTGGGGGTGGATGAATTCTTAAGGCCCAGGCTGGCTGAAAATAAATTGACCAGGCAGGCTACTTGGATGAGTTGCAAGGGGCAAGAGTCAGGCAGTAGTCACATTTTTGGTTTCCAATACACCTTCTAGTTTGATATCTCTGGAGAGTGAAAGACTGTTTTGTCACGAAAGCAAGATCTCAGCCTCCCAAGTTCCTCAGGGCCACTTCCTCCAACCCCCCCCCCCCCCCCAGAGAACGCTTGGACAGCAATTATCAGCTGTTTGGAAATTAATTGTGTAACTTCTAGCCTAGAAAAACTAACAGCCACAGGCCATAGTCAATTGGCTCCATCCAGACTATCTGAATGCCACATTTTAACCCTTAGTCCTTGAACCATTTTTGGATAATTACTTGGAAATGATGACAGTGACAGCTAAGTTAACGCCCCATTGTAACCTAAGATGGTTCAATGGTGTAACTGGAGAACAGTTGAACGTACATGATTTATCGTACATGACATGTAGCCTACTGTCTCTCTATCTGAGGGACTCTATTGTGCGTCTAATGGACAATGAAAGGATTCTGTATGAATGAATGGTGCACTAAGACCTAGTTGGAGGATCTGAGATGGGTGCCTCCATAGGAACAGTTACAGTGACGTCTGATTTAACCTACCTGTGATACCTCAGTTGTAAATCACATGAGATTCATGAGAACATTGATTGGGTGATGACCGAGGGGGTGTGGCTTTATGGATGGAGGGGGTGTGGCTCACAATCTAATTGAATTAAAAACCCAGATAAGATTCTTATTATTTATTACTAAATCCAATGGATCACATCAAAGTCTTCATAAAAGGGACCTTTTTATTTACAGCTACAGAGACAAACCCTCAAGACTGTAAACAACATAGCATCTTTCCATCTCTGGCTGTATGTTTGTTCTGTGTCCTGATTGGATAGCCACATCACACTGACCTGGCTGTGTGTGTGTGTGTGTGTGTGTGTGTGTGTGTGTGTGTGTGTGTGTGTGTGTGTGTGGTGTGTGTGTGTGTGTGTGTGTGTGTGTGTGTGTGTGTGTGTGTGGTTAGCGAGCGGTGTCTTTATCTCCACATGACTGGATTAGATTAAAACAGATTTCCACAAAGCCGCTCCCCAGAATGACAGACAGACAGACAGACAGACAGCCGGCTGGCCGGATAGGCAGACTGGCAGGCCAAGTGGACGGACGGCTGGACCGGCAGGCAATCAGGCAGACAGACAGACGGATTGTACGGGCGTATATGAACAGAGAGATTGGAAGAGGGAGGATATGATGAAAGAGAAGAATAATTGTAATTCAAGGTCTTTCTTTGCAGTCCTGTATTCCTTCTGCCCTACTCCCGTCAAATTATTGTAGTCATAGCATAAGTTGTGACGATATGTGTGTGTGTTTGTGTGTGTTTGCACATTCGTATGGTAAGTGTGTATGAGACATAACATTCTCGTTAGTCCTAGAAATCATCCACTCCCTCACATGAAAGTTATTAAACCATTCTGATCTATTAACAAAATGATAATTGATTTCATTTGACAGACATCTTACAGGACACTTAAGGATACCTTACATTAAAAGTACATACATTCAAGTGCAGGTTCAATTGGATTTAACCATTGGATTACTTACATTGATCCTATCCTCTGAAAAAAGAAAATACAGTTTAATTTCACCAGAAGCCAATATTACTCTAGTTTTGACATTAGCATGCTAATGCAGCTCTTATTGAGTAGCATAGTTGGTCTGTTCTGGGTTGCACATTGACAGTTATTGATGGGCTATCAGAGTATTCCCAGTGGTTGAGGAACTGCAGTGGAAATCCGCATTCTGGAATGAGGTTGCACGTTTCAGACAGGGCCACACCCTATGGCTATAGATGTATACACTGCATCACACATCAGAGTGCACACTTTACTTTACACTCTAATTGTAAATGGGTTCTTTCTTGGTTTGTTACAATTAATCCCCATGTAACCAAAAACTATACCTAGGTAATAATTATTTTATAACAATTTTATCGTTTTAGTTTTGACAAAATTCCAAACACTTAGGTGAGCGTGGAACCAGATCAGATGAGGATTCACAAGCAATGTTAGTTGCCTTCTTTTGAAATGGCATTATACTGAGAAGTTAGCAACAGACATTGAGTGGGCTGAGTGGGTTCTACTTAGTAGGTGCTGTGGTGGTGTGTATCAGACAGACATGGGCTCTGTGTGTGGGACTGTGTGTAGGAAGGCAGATATTGTCAGTCTGTAATCTCAATAATAACAGACAGACTTTAAAAACCCATACAACCGATGTTGATTTGAGATCCCAGTACTCCCATATATTCAAGACCAGTTCTCTATGAGCCTCAATTCTATATTGAAGAGTCCAGCCTATTTGGTGCTTGGATCAATTCACTTGTGACTCAAGGCTGAGTTCAGACCCCTTATCTCTAAGGGCTGGGACTGGGATTGAGTCTTGTGCTCTTAACGGCCTTGGGAGCACCAGAGCACCTGGTCAAAAATAGTGCACTATATAGGGAATAGGGTACCATTTCCCCTGTGATGGAAGGAGTACATGGCAGGAGGGATGCTGTGTCATTGTGTAATCTCCTGTTGATTAAATGGACTGCCACAGGTTTTGTTTTTCCCACAGCCCTGTAAGTGACCTAGTTAAAGATCCAGTGGTATTGTGCCTTGCCGTATTTCAGTCTCCCTATACGTAGTCGTACATGGTGAGGAAGGTAGACATACATACACACCAGTGGAAGCTGCTGAGGGGAGGACGGCTCATAAGAATGGCTGGAATGGAGTAAATGGAATGGCATCAAACACATAGAAACCATGTGTTTGACACCATTCCACTGATTCCACTCCAGCCATTACCAGGAGCCCGTCCTCCCCAAGTAAGGTGCCACCAACGTCCTGTGATGCATACATACATACAGGTAGACATACATTGGCCAACCTACTGTATGCATACACACAAGGTGGAAAAGCGAGAGGTAGAATGAAAGCTAGAGAGCAAGAGAGGGGGACAGACAGTGAGCGAGATAGAGGTAGAGGAACAGGGTGGGTCTGGAAGAGGTGGGGCCTGCGCGTGTGTGCTGTCTGTGTGTGTGCTCTGTGTTCAGAGAGCGTGTACGTTCGGGGCCTCAGCAGACTGAATGGAATTTATACCATATGTACCAGGCATCCCAGGAATGCACCCCAGGCCCAAAGAGCTGACCAACGGAAAGAGAGGAGGGAGGGAGGGTGACAGAGAGAGAAAGAGAGAGAGAGACAGAGAGAGTTTGAGAGTGGGAGAGTTTGAGAGAGAGATCCATCCATTCTGCAGGAACAAACCTGTTGAGCGCAAGTCCTCCTGTTAGGTGAAAATTCAGCATATTTTGCAAAATGGCTGCTTGCTGTGGACACATCTTTTTAACATGGTTGTATCTCTGGACCCTATGGGCCCTGGTCAAAGGTAGTGCACTATAAAGGAATAGGGTGTCATTTGGGACAGATTCCATATGCAACGATAAAGATGACTACACAGATTTTGTCAGAAACATTAGTTGACTGTAGTTCTCAGAAAATCTATGATTTCTCGACTGTGACACGTTTTTTCTCTGAAAGACTACTGTACATTTGTTAGCAATTACTAAGCAATGAGCTGCTATGCTCTTTTTTATGAGCAAAGCAGCTCATGTTCTTGATGTTCTTTCTACTGCTCAGTTGTCTGTGGCAGGGGAACTACATTCATGTGGTAACTGACACTATGTTGAACATGCCTCATATAATAATTGAGGTTATCAGATACATGCTAATGCTATAACTGGTCTATGTACGAGCTGATCAGGGAGGAGAGAGACAGAACACTTTGGCATTATGGCAGCCAGTGTCGCGCAAAGAATGTCAATGTGATCTGTGGTTGGATAAGAGCCTCTGTGTGTGTGTGTGTGTGTGTGTGTGTGTGTGTGTGTGTGTGTGTGTGTGTGTGTGTGTGTGTGTGTGTGTGTGTGTGTGTGTGTGTGTGTGTGTGTGTGTGTGTGTGTGTGTGTGTGTGTGAAAGAAAAACAAAAAAAAGCGTGTTCCTGTTGGAAAGAGAAGGTGAACTGATTTGAGTATGTGTAAATTGAGTGAGACAGCAGGAGTGAAAAGACATTTATGTCTGTTATGTGTGTGTGTCCAGCATTTCATCAGCTGCAGGCTGCCACATATACAGATGTACACAGATAGCCTGGGAGTATATTCCATGCAGGGAACATCCTGGAAGACTGAGACACAGTGAGCAGATAGTTTAAATTCCAAGTGGAAATGATCTCCTACTAACCCGCAAAGACTGTCATTACTTAGAGTATTTACCTACCTTATGACCCCCTCCCCCCAACACACACACAGTCCTATGGTGTAGTCTGTTATCCCCACAGTCACGTCTGTGAGGCGAGGTGTGTCTGGAAACGTGGTCAACCGCTAGTCAACAACTCTCATTGACAAGCAAACCACTGTGAGACTAGCACTGTTCTTTATGAAGAAACAAACATCTTCTGGGAATGGATCCATGCCCTGAATGTGTGTTTTAAGTTATGAGTTCACATGGGTTATGATGGATGGAAGGATAGGCACAACGGTAAAGGGCACAATTCATGCAGCCCTGTTGGCCCAGTTGAGGCTTCCTCCCCCTTCTCCTCTGGTAGTACTTTTTGATTTGATTTTACAGCCCAGTCATACAAGCACAGCTGTGTGGTGCGTTTGCATACTGTATAGTGTACATTGGGTCCATTACAATTCATTGGGTTATAAGCCCATTGAAAGAAGGGGCTTCTGCCCTCCCTGCTTCCTCCTCTCTCTAACCTGTAATTGAGCTTGGGTGTGGCTACTACTCTCTTTCCCTCAACTTTCATCATTACACATTCAAGAAGAAGTATAACTCCTTCTCTCCTCTCTCTCTCTCCCCCTTCCACTGCCTCCCTCTCCTTCCCTCCCTTATCTCCCTCTCGCAGCCCATTCTCCCCCCTTTTCCTCTCACCACCTCCTCCCCCCTATTCCAATCAGGGAAATTAGTTAGGAGATTACGAGAATTCCTGAGATGGTTGAGCTGTTTCCGTGTTGCCCCACAGTCCTCTCCATTGTACAAGGGCCATGGAATCTCCCCCCCTCTAGCTCTCTCTCTCTAACTCCCTCTCTCTCTCCCTCCCTCTCTCTCTCTCCCTCTCTCTCTC